>NC_087200.1:45506004-45571004 GCF_015104395.2 Macrobrachium nipponense
AAAACTTGAAAACAAACGACTCTGGGCTTCAGCTTCATAGGAATGTATCTTGTATCTTTTGATTAAATTAAATCCTGTTCATATATATATATATAATTTATATATATTAAATCCTGTTCATATATATATATATAATTTATATATATATATATGTATATATATATAAGAAATTTAAAAAAAGGCCGGTTCAAATATTCGCTATATTGAAAAATGTATAATGATTCATGTTTACAGACTAACTCGGCCCTTTGCTTAAAATGGCTTCGCAAAGATAATTTTAGTGAATCATAAGCACCATCCCCCCTCAAAAAAAAAAAAAAAAAGCTGCTGGATTTGGATTTGAAAGGATTACTTCGAATTGCACCATTTGCTTATATACAAGCCAATCTATATATAGTCACCTGAAAACATCAATATAGGATTCTTTGTTTAATATTATCTCTACTTATATCTATATAATTTACATATTTATACACGTGCTTGTATTTTTATATACCGAACACATATAATATATATATATATATATTATATATATATAATACATAAGATATATATATATATTACCCCCTATATATATATATATATATATATATGTATGTGTATATATATATATATATATATATATATTTAATATATATATATATATATATATATATATATATATATAATGTGCGTGTATGTGTACTATATAAATATATGTATGTATGCATGTAAGTATGTACACGAGTGCATGGGTATAAACCAAAATAAAAAAAAATAATAAAAACAATAAAAAAAACTGAGAGAAAGGTGTCTCTTTTCGGCGTCTATTCATAGAAGAAAATGAGAAACTCCTATCTATCCCCCATAAGAAAATGTCATCACCTGGTACCAGTCTGTTTTTGGCAATGTTGCTGCAACGCTTCTCCTTTCACTATCGCTAATATTTTCTTCCTAATTTGAAGGGTTTTCTATTTCACGACAAGAGCATATGGCACAAGTGACGGATGGAAAGTCTGCAGTAAATTTTACTTTGCTGATTAACCCACTTGAGTGCTATTTAATCTTTCTTAAAATTTATAATTGCTTTAGTTTCATAGGCTACACTATTTTGTATAAAATGGTGACTAATTTTATTAATCACCTTTATCATTTTACATTATTATTTAATCCATAGTGACTCTTAATTGCTTTTACGCTTGAAATGACTTCCGTGAGTATTGTAATCGACAGATTTTTGTACAGGTTAAATTGAATTTAACAAACAGTTACGCTCACCAAGTTATCTATTTATATTTATATGCTTATAGATTGTATTCCATGTATTTGTTATTTTTTTTTATAACGCTCCATACTAATCAGTATTCATCTTATCGCTTGGTTTTTATTTTCTAATAGATGAAATTTAATGTTATAAGTTTCAATGATAAATATAAGGAAATCTAATGAAAACTGGTTTATTCATGCCCACTACTACTAAAACTATTATTACACAAAATGCAAATAATGACAATTCGTACTGCTTTTGAAACCATTATAGACAGTACCAGTTGTCTTTATAGCTGAAACTTATGCAAACGAGAGCAAAATTAAGTTACAATATAATGGCCAGTTATTCCGTCATTATTGTCGCAATCTATCATGACGTCATCTGCCGTGGCTTCGATCATTCTTACTAATTATGCTGATGAGTATGTTTGCTTCACTCAGACCACAACTACAAGACTTAACTTTATTTGCTATACGAATCCTTCAAACAAATTTTGTTTAATCTGTCGGTTAGCGCTCAGCCAAAGAAAAGTTATCATAGTATTGAATGTTTAGGGATGGAAATATTACGCTGAATAATGGTATGGCTAAGGGAACGCATGCGCACTGACACGGACATAAATTCATATTTTACCTTACTGAACTTTGGATGAAGTTGCTAGCCCCATCCCTTGTTTTTTTTACCCAATCAGAAAATGGGATTTTTTTTGCAGCTGGGTTCAACGATGTCCAACAGGACGGGGAGGATTAACGGACCCAACAAATGCAGGCAAATGCTGCCCCACATTGACAAATTATAACAGTAGAGCTGACGGCGCCTTCCGTGTCTCAATGTCTTTGACTATACTCTAGCAGTGTGCTCTGAAGATAAATATGAAGGTCAAATAAAAACACCATATAATGCTGCAGCGATATATTTCGAACACAGAAGTTTTGGTATCCGAAATATATGGCTGCAACGTATAAGTACTGTTGTTATGGGCCTTTTTATCTTCATAGATGAGAGAATTTCCGTCCCATTTCAGTGAGGACAGGAGGTCGCTTCCATACTAGAAAGGAACAAGAGAAATGCCAGTACTATTTTAAAAGTGGAAAGGAAAAATGGCTCTCCTATTTCAGAAGGGAAACAAACAATTGTCATTCACTCCTATCTCAGAACGGAAAGAAAGAGATGCCGATTTTTTTATTAGAAGTGGAAGAGAGACACTCATCTTTTATGTACTGTATGGGTAATAGGGGCGAAGTTGCAGCTTAGAAGAGGCGTACGTCACAGGATCATAATCATCATTACCGTTAACTCCAACACTAAACTGAAGATGGTGAGTAGTGTAGCGTTACCATCTCTAGTTTCTTCATTTACACTTTCTATTTGCATCAAATACCGTTTCCATGTTCACAATCTTATAAGAAAACTGTACCGATTTTCATCACAATTAAATCTCATCTATTTTGAAACAGAAGAGAGGTTGTGGGCGTGTCCAACAACCCAGCCGCCCCCCTACAAAAAAGAACATTGGGCTAAAACAAAAAAATAAAAACATGTCTGCAGAGCTTTGTTATTAGAAAAGGAAAAAATCATTATAAAAGAAATATATGAAAAATATACAGTCGCCTTGATGAAATCATGTAAATGGATCCTTTCTTTCTGAAACGTTTTGTTTTATTAAAAGACGTTGGATTATCCAGTTTAAATAATAATCTTTTACCGTTCATCTCCAAAATACATTTTTTTTACTACTACGCGTAAATGCATATCCCATTCATTAATTATCTTCCAATGAATTGCTAGTTTACAGCTGATTGCCAATGATGATGGCTTAATCTACACTCACACACACACATACACACACACACACATTTGTCGAATTTTTCGTGCTTTATTGGATATGCTTGGCACTAAAAAGCCTTAAAATCCAAGTGCAAGACATATGAAAAAAATTATGATGCCCATCGGCGGGAAACGAACCCGGGTCACCAAATACTTATATATGTATATGTATGTATATATATATATATATATATATACATATGATATATATATCTATGTATATATATACATATATACATATGTATATAATGTATGTATGTATGTATATATATATATATATATACATGTATAATATATATATATATAGTATATATATATATATATATATATATATATATATATATACTATATACTATACATACATACTACATATATACGTATGTATATATATATATATACTATATATATATATATATATATATCAAAGATACTATAGAATACACAATGATTACCACGAAAGCCACCACGCGGTTGTAATCAAATGCCGTCATCAAGGACAAGGCAGTGACGTCACATGAAACGTCAGTACCCACGTCACAAAAGTAAACACCATGAGTTCAAGATTTGCTATTTATACCATGCATTCACGATTTGTCCTTACGCTATGACTTCAAGATTATCCCTTTTTACCAAGTATTCAGAATTTTCGATATTACACCATGCATTCTAGGTTTGATCTTGATACCTTGCATCCAAGATTTTTTCTTAATGCCATGCATCCAAGATATTCTGTTTACACCATGAATGCTGGCACACTACTACAAACACATTGAAGTTGTATTTCTTATAAATTGCAACTATAATATCAAAATGTGATCCACAAAAATAAAAGTTTGGCTATATAAGCTGCTGCCAAACTATACCTTCTGAATACAATATATAAATAAATATGACTACTAGTCAATCATGCGGAAAATCGTATTCCGATCGGTTGGATTTTATGTCGTCATGCTTTTTAATGTTGATTACAGCCGCCAGTTGTCTCTACTGGCGCTCTGGTACGCCTCATAAGGCTACCTTGAGAATCTTTGTTTACTCTATAGCATCTTTAATATATATATATATATATATATATATATATATATATATATTATATATATACATACACCTATATATATATATATATAAAAAATATATATATGTATATATATATATATATATATATATATATATATATATATATATAATGCACAGGAAGCAGGAGCAGGAACAAACATGGCGAAGTATTTTACACTTTATTCCGACGCGTTTCGAGTGCCCTCTTTCCTTCCGCCCTTTATTTTATAAAAGATACGTTGACGACACCTTCACCCTTTTCCAGGCGTAATTTTGATTGCCATGCATTTTTAGAATTCATTAATTCATATCACCCAAATATTAAGTTTACCCTTGAAAGTGAAATGAACGACTGTCTTCCGTTTTTAGATGTAGAAGTATTTCGTGAAAACAGTAAGTTTAACACTACAATTTTTAGGAAAAAGACATTTACAGGTTTGGGAACGAATTTTCATAGCTTTTGTTTTAGTAATTTTAAATCTAACTCAATTTTACCCTTGTATAT
Organism: Macrobrachium nipponense; assembly: GCF_015104395.2. Taxonomy (NCBI): domain Eukaryota; kingdom Metazoa; phylum Arthropoda; class Malacostraca; order Decapoda; family Palaemonidae; genus Macrobrachium; species Macrobrachium nipponense. The sequence goes on from NC_087200.1 coordinate 45,510,642, forward strand.
AGAGCCGTCTCCCTTACGTCTAACTGGCACGTATTTCATAAAGAAATTGCCTTTCTTTTAGCATATTTTAAGGATAACTGCTTTCCCACCAAGCTCGTCAACAGAATTATTTACAAGGTCCTTAATAAAGAGTTTTGCACCAACACCAATGAAATTAATGTTCCAAAGCGTCCGTTTTATGCCCGATTCCCATATTTACACGATGATTCCTTTAGGGTCGAATTTACAAAAATCGTACAAAAATACTTTGGCGCATTAAAGGTAAAACTCATTCCGGTCAATCCACTAACAATTGGATCCATATTTAAATTTAAAGATCGTTTATGCCCCCTCATGTCCTCTGGTATAGTGTACAAATATTCTTGTCCCAGATGTAGTCTGGGAACTTACGTGGGTTCTTCTCAGAGGATGATGAGGGTTCGCATAGACTGCCACAAGGGAGTTAGTTTTCGTACTGGATGTTCATTATCAAATACCCGAACAGTCCAGTATACGTGAACATAGCAAAAAATGTAAAGTTGATATTAAATATGAGGATTTTATTATTGTTGGTCAAACCTCCAGCCCAAATGAACTGTTGATCCTGGAGAGCCTTTTTATTAAACAACTTGTTCCGCAGTTGAACAACCAGACCACCTCCACCCCCTTGTTTCTCTCTTAAGCCTATGTTTCTGTGTACATTCTTTTAGTTTTTATTTATCTCTTACCATGGTAGGTCGACCCCCAGTGCTCCTCAAATATTTTTTAACTTTGTATTTTACTAATTAAATTATTTATTAAGTTTTGTTTTTTGTTTTAACTTTCTATCTGAACTTTTAACTAACGTGTGTGCTTTTAACTTCTCGAGTTGTTATCAATTGTTAGTGTATTTTTATCTATGTGTGAAGTTTCGATTTTCATTTTAACTAGTTTGTAAATAATTTTTAGACTATTTTCAAATCAATTTAATTTATATTAGTCATTATTTATTATACAGACCCTGAAGATGCATTCTGCCGAATGCGAAACGCGTCGGAATAATGTGTAAAATACTTCGCCATGTTTGTTCCTGCTCCTGCTTCCTGTGCATTTTGTCACTTTGGCTGACTCGCCTGCTTTCTCCGTTCATCTATATATATATATATATATATATATATATACTATATATATATATATATATATATATATATATATATGCATAAAGATATAAATGCCCTTTAATATCCAATTAGTTCTACCTCGGAATGAATATATTTCCATATATGTTAACAGAATGGGGATTTTTAAGTTGATAATAATTTTATCCTCTCGCGGATTCGGACCAGCGCTTAGAGGAGAAATCAGGAATTCAGTGATGCCTTAATGGTTAAGCTATTGTTGTCCTTTAACATTCAATTAGCTCTACCTTGGAATTAATATATTTTTATGTATGTTAACCGAAGGCGAATTTTTTAGTTGATAATAATTTCGTTCTCTCATGGATTCGAACCAGAGCTTAGAAGAGAAATCAGGACTTCAGTGGCGCCTTAACTTACCAGGCCAACAAGTGAGGTAAGAGTAGATATCGATTCCTACTTGACAAATCACAGTCGAACTCAGGTATTTGTAATTCGAAACGATATCGACCTACTTTTACAATGTTAACCGAGTCGTACGTTTGCCGCCCATAGCCATATTATGAATTTTTATCACATCACCGTGATTCATATATTACACTCATTAAGCTACAAACGTCCTATAATATCCAATTCGCTCTACCTCGGAATTAATATATCTTCATATTTGTTAACGAAAGGGGAATTTTTTAGTTCATAATAATTTCGTCGTCTAGTGGATTCGAACCATTGTTAAGAGGAGAAATCAGGACTTCATGATGCCTTAACTGACCAGTTAACAAGTGAGGTATAAGTTGATATTGATTCCCACCTTACAAATCACTGTATTTAGAATCGGTATCAACCCACCTCTATGTTAACCAAGTCGTGCATTTGCTGCACGTAGCCATATTATGAATTATTATAAAATCACTGTGATTCATATAGTAAGTTACTCATGTCCTTTCATATCCAATTTGCTTTACCTCGGAATTAATATATTTTCATATATGTTAACCGATGGGAAATTTTTTAGTTTATAATAATTTCGTCCTCTTGTGGATTCGAAGTCCTGATTTCTCCTCTAAGCACTGGTTCAAATCCACGAGAGGGCGAAATTATTATCAATAAAAAATTCCCCTTTCGTTAACATATATGAAAACATATTAATTCCGAGGTATAGCAAATTGGATATCAAAGGACATTTGTAGCTTAATGAGTGTAGTATATGAATCACAGTGATACAATAAAAATTCATAATATGGCTAAGTGCGGCAAATGCACGACTATGTTAACATGGTAGAGGTGAGCTGATATCGATTCTAATTACAAATACCTGAGTTCGACAGTGATTTGTAAAGTGGGAATCGATATCAACTTATGCCTCACTTGTTACCCGGTCAGTTAAGGCATCATTGAAATCCTGATTTCTCTTCAAAGCGCTGGTTCGAGTCCACTAAAGGACGAAATTATTATCTAATAAAAAACTCCCCTTCGGTTAACATATATATGAACATATATTAATTCCGAGGTAGAAAGAACTAGATTTTAGAGGATTTTTGTAGTTTAATGCATGTATATGAACGACGGTGATGTGCTTTCATAACTTTCCATTTAATCTGTGGAGGGTGGGGCTCTAATTTCGAAACACACGATATGTATATATTATATATATATATATACATATATATATGAAATGTGTGTATACATACATATATATATATATATATATATATATATATATATCTATATATATTATATATATATGTGTGTGTGTGTGTGTGTGTGTGTGGGTGTATATATATATATATATATATATATATATATATATATATAATATATATATATATATATCTATATATATATATATATATATATATATATATAATATATATATATATATATTTATATATATATATATATATATATCTATATATATATATATATATATATATATATATATATATATATATATATATATTATATATATATCATATATATACTATATATATATATATATATATATATATATATATATATATATATATATATATATATATATATATATATCTATATATATATATATATATATATATATATATATATATATATATATATATATATATATATATATATATATATATATATATCGGGTATTTCGAAATTAGAGCCCCATCCTCCACAGAATAAATGGAAAGTTATGAAGCTTTCTGCTATAACCTATCTCCAAGTACATTATCTTAAGTTTCTATTAAGCTATTTTTCATTATACATTCTGGCTAACGACTTGGAAGAAATCAGATCGATTGACTGAATATGGGCTATAACCTTCAGAGAGGTCAGTGTTGCTGGCGCATCCTTCATTTCACGTTAAAAGAGATGACCCTTTGTTAAAAGAAACTGGAACAAAAATCCAAATGACTGTCATTGTGAAAAGAGTGAGAATCTTGGAAGGTCTGAAGTCCTTTCTCAGGAGTCAAAAGACATCATAGCTGAGGCAGTGAGTAGACCAAGAAAGTCTTTATGTAAATTGGCACTTGAACTAGAAAGAAAAAGGAGAAAGACGAGAAGTTATAGTGCTGTATATTATGAGTTGAAAAAATCTGGTATCAAGCCATTTCATGTTATCAGCAAGCCCAACATCACACAGCAACAGAGAGAAGACCATGCATGGCTTTGTGGTTCATTTCTTAAAGATTGGGATGAAAGTGACTTTCTCCATGTTGCCGCATCAGATGAATTCTTCATTTCACAGTCAGGAAGCCAAATCATAAAAATGACATCATTTGGGCTGCAAAGTTGGATGATATCAGCGATGACATGCGCTATCGCCAAATTGTGAAAATTCCTTAATGTTTAGGAATTTTTCTCTGTTTCTCAGCCAAATGGTTAATGTGGATCATCAAAGAAAAAGGACAGCCATGGAATGGCAAATACTTCAGAGAAACTGTGCTTACTAACGGAGTATTTCCTTTCCTCAAAGATCCTGAAAATGTGTTATCTGGTGAAGAAGTCACATTTTGGCATGATAAGGCACCATGTTTCAAGGCTCTTCAGACACAGGAGCTGCTTCAAAACAGTGGTGTCGATTTCTTCTCGTCAAGTGAATTTCCAAGTAGCTCCCATGACCTTAATGTGTGTGAAAACATTGGTAGTCTTAAAGGATCATATTGAAGCACACACAGTGAACTATGATGGTATACCCAGCCTTGACAACCTGCGAAAAGAGGTGACCAAAGTGCTCAGGGAAATGGAGTTTGAGTCTCAGCTTTTTTGCGATTTGTTGAAATCATACCCCTCAAGAATGCAGGCTGTGGTACAGGCAGATGGAGGCCACACAAAATATTAAATACTCAGAGAGAAACTTAGATAAATACCTGTTCTGAATTACTTTTGTTTTTGTCCATATCAATTTTAGTTTATGCTGTAAAGAGGGGGCTCTAATTTCGAAACACACTATATATATCTATCTATCTATCTATCTATATATATATATATATATATATATATATATATATATATATATATATATATATACATGTGTGTGTGTGTGTGTGTGTGTGTGTTTATGTATGTACATTTGCTTCTTCCTATACCTCCCAGATTTTCATCTTGTATATTATATTAGTTCGTGTTTTCATTCTCTTTCTATAATACCTTCCAAACGTTAATGAGTCGTTATAATCTTAGCCTACAAATTTGGCGTGCCTCATATGCTTTTTTCTTCTCTTCTGCAAATTTGTGTCTAGTTTTTCTTCCTGTATTAATCCTAAATTTAACCCCATTTCCATTACACTTATTGTTTACTTTTTTCCGTGGGGTTTGCATATCTTGTATTTATGACACTAATTCAGGAAGGAGTAAAGCGAATGTAAAGTTACCTCAGAAGAAGAAGAATGCCATGCAGCTCCTTTCTCAAAGGAACAGCAGAAAAAAAACTCATATTTCAGAACGAAAAACGTATTATTCTTAAAAAGGAGACGAAAAAAATTCCATCCTATTTCAGTTTCAGTAGGGACAGAAGTTTGCTTCCATTCCGGAAAGGAAGAAGAGAAGTGCCACTATTGTTTCAAAAGTAGAAAGGAAAAATGGCACTACTATTTCAGAAGGGAATCCAACAAATGTCATTCATTCCTATCTCAGAGGGGAAAGAGATCCTGATAGTCGCTTCCACTTCTGATAAGGAATCGTGATCTCTTCCCCTTCTGAGATAGAAGTGAATGACATTTGTTTGATTCCACTTTTGAAATAGTAGTGGCAATTCTCTTATTCCTTTCTGAATGACCTAAAAAAAAGGAGGTAAAGAGAGGAAAATATATATGGAGCCAGTAACCATCTTATATGGTTACTAATTGCCATCAATCAAATGACTTGCAAAACTCTTTTAACCACTATATAGTAGTAGGTTCTGAATGCGCTGAACGAGAAGACGGACTGTCACGAGAGCCAGCCATTACCAAATCTAAGAGTGGCCCAAGGCCTTCAAAGACGCTTGTATATCTGATGACAGGGAAAGTGAATAAACTTATATTCTATATGAATATCATTGGGATTTTCATGTGACTATACCTGAAAGATATTCAGCAACCAATTAGAGTGAAACTTATTTAGGTCCAAGTGTCTGGGGTTTCAAGCCTCGGCAATGAGAGAGAGAGAGAGAGAGAGAGAGAGAGAGAGAGAGAGCGTTACCTTTGTTACAATATTCGGTGGGAAATTACATGGAGATTTAACTTATAAAAAAAAACAGTATTAAATTCATTGTGTCTGGACTTCCTTATTATAAATAAATAAATATATAAATAAACAGGGTAAAGACACAGGTTATTACAAAAAAGTTCAATAAGGTGAAGACCTAGCCATTAAAATTATAACTTACTTCGTAAACGAAGGCTAATCTAAAATACATAGATAGCCTTCCTTATTATGGCCAAATATAAATAAATAAATTAGTTAATTGGTTAATAACTACACAATTAACTAATAGAATTAGAACGACACACAAAGCCAGTAAAATGTTAAATGAATTAGTGAAAGATGACAGATTATATAGATCAAGGACGATCCCCACAGCAATGTGGTGTCACGCCCGTGGAGACATGGTTGTCTACCAGATAGATCGTTTAATGCAGCATTGTCTGAATACTACCTACAGAAAACGAAGGCGCTGAGGTATGAGCAACGCTATTGATTAGCAGAATTCTATTTTGATTCTTAGTGTCTAGGTGACTTTCCACAGATGATTTTATCGAAGGAACTTTATATTTTTGATGGAATATTGACTAAAAAGGCCCTCTGTTCATGAAGAATTCTTATTCTTTTACAGGTTAGCTCTCTGTTTATTAACAAGGTATAAAGAAACAATTTAAGACTATTCAATTAAACACTTTAAGTTAGTAGAGCGCCTGTTAAATATTCAAAATTCAGGTACCTGAGAGGATAATTTTTTCTTTGAGTGCTGTGATGAAGATGGGTGGTGTCCTTTCACCAAGCTTCCTACAAAGATTTATTTGCATTCATATTGTTAAACTTTGTGTATGATTATATTTATAAGCATTTCCTCATCAACATCATATATGTTGAATATTTAATTTTGGTATAAAGTGTATTCTACTAAAAAAGTTAGTATTTTTGAATACATGAAAATTGATTGATTTGGGGTAACTATAATTTTATACCGTTTTTGCAAAATTCTGGTCCAATGAAATTCTCAGCTTCGATACCCGTGGGAAACAAATGAGAACATAGACCTCCACTTTGGTGATGTGAACCCTTGACAAATATTCGCTCAGACTTAGGAAAATACAGGTTGTTCAAATCCCCATGTGGAAGGTTCGCAATAATAATAATAATAATAACAATAATAATAATAATAATAATAATAATAATAATAATAATAATAATAATATTAGTAGCAGAACTGATGGGGATTCGAACACCAACACCACCGTCACAACCAACCCAACAGAAACCAAAACAGCAACCTCCTTGGAAAAGGCGCCTGGAAAAGCAAATCATGGTGATGAGATCTGACTTGAGTAAACTAAAAGAGATGGCAGAAAAAGGCTAAGAAGCAAGAAAACAAGGGAGGAACTCAACGAGAAATACAAAGTACAAGAGAGGGGACTAAACAACACAATAGAAGATGTAAAACAGAGGCTTAAGGCCAAAGCACACAAGATCCAACGGTACATGAACAGGAATAAGGGATACCAACAGAACAAACTATTCGGAACCAACCAGAAAAGACTATACAGCCAACTAAGAGGGGAAGAGAACCACCCAGAAATTCCTGAAGCCGAACCAAGTAAGAGACTCTGGGAAAACATATGGAGCAATCCGGTATCACACAACAAACATGCAACATGGCTCCAGGAAGTCAAGGAAGAAGAAACAGGGAGAATAAAACAAAGATTCACAGAGATCACGACAGACACAGTCAGACACCAACTAAAGAAAATGCCAAACTGGAAAGCCCCAGGTCCCGATGAAGTCCATGGATACTGGCTCAAAAACTTCAAGGCCCTACACCCACGAATAGCAGAACAACTCCAGCATTGTATCTCAATCACCAAGCACCCAAATGGATACCACAGGAAGAACATCCTTAGTACAAAAACAAAAAGACAAGAGTAAGGGAAATATAGCCAGTAACTACAGGCCTATCACCTGCCTACCAATAATGTGGAAGTTACTAACAGGTATCATCAGTGAAAGGCTATACAACTACCTAGAGGAGACAAACACCATCCCCTACCAACAGAAAGGCTGCAGAAGGAAGTGTAGGGGCACAAAAGACCAGCTCCTGATAGACAAAATGGTAATGAAGAACAGTAGGAAGAAAGGAAAAACCAACCTAAAGAGCATGGCATGGATAGACTATAAGAAAGCCTTCGACATGATACCACACACATGGCTAATAGAATGCCTGAAAATATATGGGGCAGAGGAAAATACCATCAGCTTCCTCAAAAATACAATGCGCAACTGGAATACAATACTTACAAGCTCTGGAATAAGACTAGCAGAGGTTAATATCGGAGAGGGATCTTCCAGGGCGACTCACTGTCCCCACTACTCTTCGTAGTAGCCATGATTCCCATGACAAAAGTACTACAGAAGATGGATGCCGGGTACCAACTCAAGAAAAGAGGCAACAAAATCAACCATCTGATGTTCATGGACGACATCAAGCTGTATGGTAAGAGCATCAAGGAAATAGATACCCTAATCCAGACTGTAAGGATTGTATCTGGGGACATCAGAATGGAGTTTGGAATAGAAAAATGCGCCTTAGTCAACATACAAAAAGGCAAAGTAACGAGAACTGAAGGGATAAAGCTACCAAGATGGGAGCAACATCAAACACATAGATGAGACAGGATACAAATACCTGGGAATAATGGAAGGAGGAGATATAAAACACCAAGAGATGAAGGACACGATCAGAAAGAATATATGCAGAGACTCAAGGCGATACTCAAGTCAAAACTCAACGCCGGAAATATGATAAAAGCCATAAACACATGGGCAGTGCCAGTAATCAGATACAGCGAAGGAATAGTGGAATGGACGAAGGCAGAACTCCGCAGCATAGATCAGAAAACCAGGAAACAAATGACAATACACAAAGCACTACACCCAAGAGCAAATACGGACAGACTATACATAACACGAAAGGAAGGAGGGAGAGGACTACTAAGTATAGAGGACTGCGTCAACATTGAAAACAGAGCACTGGGGCAATATCTGAAAACCAGTGAAGACGAGTGGCTAAAGAGTGCATGGGAAGAAGGACTAATAAAAGTAGACGAAGACCCAGAAATATACAGAGACAGGAGAAAGACAGAAAGAACAGAGGACTGGCACAACAAACCAATGCACGGACAATACATGAGACAGACTAAAGAACTAGCCAGCGATGACAATTGGCAATGGCTACAGAGGGGAGAGCTAAAGAAGGAAACTGAAGGAATGATAACAGCGGCACAAGATCAGGCCCTAAGAACCAGATATGTTCAAAGTACGATAGACGGAAATAACATCTCTCCCATATGTAGGAAGTGCAATACGAAAAATGAAACCATAAACCACATAGCAAGTGAATGCCCGGCACTTGCACAGAACCAGTACAAAAAGAGGCATGATTCAGTGGCAAAAGCCCTCCACTGGAGCCTGTGCAAGAAACATCAGCTACCTTGCAGTAATAAGTGGTACGAGCACCAACCTGAGGGAGTGATAGAAAACGATCAGGCAAAGATCCTCTGGGACTATGGTATCAGAACGGATAGGGTGATACGTGCAAATAGGCCAGACGTGACGTTGATTGACAAAGTCAAGAAGAAAGTATCACTCATTGATGTCGCAATACCATGGGACACCAGAGTTGAAGAGAAAGAGAGGGAAAAAATGGATTAATAAGTATCAAGATCTGAAAATAGAAATAAGAAGGATATGGGATATGCCAGTGGAAATCGTACCCATAATCATAGGAGCACTAGGCACGATCCCAAGACCCTGAAAAGGAATCTAGAAAAACTAGAGGCTGAAGTAGCTCCAGGTCTCATGCAGAAGAGTGTGATCCTAGAAACGGCACACATAGTAAGAAAAGTGATGGACTCCTAAGGAGGCAGGATGAACAACCCGGAACCCCACACTATAAATACCCCACCCAGTCGAATTGGAGGACTGTGATAGAGCAAAAAAAAAAAAAAAAAAAAAAAAAATAATAATAATAATAAATAACACACCACCAGTATCACAGAAACAAATAACTTGGCATATGCAGGAGCAAGATTAGTAGCAGAACTGATTGGGATTAGAACACCAACACCACCAGCACAACCAACCCAACAGAAACCAAAACAGCAACCTCCTTGGAAAAAGCGCCTGGAAAAGCAAATCATGGTGATGAGATCTGACTTGAGTAAACTGAAAGAGATGGCAGAAAAAAGGCTAAGAAGCAAGAAAACAAGGGAGGAACTGAACGAGAAATACAAAGTATAAGAGAGGGGACTAAACAGCACAATAGAAGATGTAAAACAGAGGCTTAAGGCCAAAGCACATAAGATCCAAATACCAACAGAACAAACTATTCGGAACCAACCAGAAAAGACTATACAGCCAACTCAGAGGGGAAGACAACCACCAAGAAATTCCTGAAGCCGAACCAAGTAAGAGACTCTGGGAAAACATATGGAGCAATCCGGTATCACACAACAAACATGCAACATGGCTCCAGGAAGTCAAGGAAGAAGAAACAGGGAGAATAAAATAAAGATTCACAGAGATCACGACAGACACAGTCAGACACCAACTAAAGAAAATGCCCAACTGGAAAGCCCCAGGTCCCAATGAAGTCCATGGATACTGGCTCAAAAACTTCAAGGCCCTACACCCACGAATAGCAGAACAACTCCATCATTGTATCTCAAATCACCATGCACCTAAATGGATGACCACAGGAAGAACATCCTTAGTACAAAAAGACAAGAGTAACTACAGGCCTATCACTTGCCTACCAATAATGTGGAAGTTACTAACAGGTATCATCATTGAAAGGCTATATAATTACCTAGAGGAGAAAAACACCATCCCCCACCAACAAAAAGGCTGCAGAAGGAAGTGCAGGGGCACAAAAGACCAGCTCCTGATAGACAAAATGGTAATGAAGAACTGTAGGAGAGGGAAAACCAACCTAAGTATGGCATGGATAGACTATAAGAAAGCTTTCGACATGATACCACACACATGGCTAATAGAATGCCTGAAAATATATGGGGCAGAGGAAAACACCATCAGCTTCCTCAAAATTAAATGTGCAACTGGAATACAATACTTACAAGCTCTGGAATAAGACTAGCAGAGGTTAATATCAGGAGAGGGATCTTCCAGGGCGACTCACTGTCCCCACTACTCTTCGTAGTAGCCATGATTCCCATGACAAAAGTACTACAGAAGATGGATGCTGGGTACCAACTCAAGAAAAGAGGCAACAGAATCAACCATCTGATGTTCATGGACGACATCAAGCTGTATGGTAAGAGCATCAAGGATATAGATACCCTAATCTGGACTATAAGGATTGTATCTGGGGACATCAGGATGGAGTTTGGAATAGAAAAATGCGCCTTAGTCAACATACAAAAAGGCAAAGTAACGAGAACAGATAGGAGCAACATCAAACACATAGATGAGACTGGATACAAATACCTGGGAATAATGGAAGGAGGGGGTATAAAACACCAAGAGATGAAGGACACGATCAGGAAAGAATATATGCAGAGTCTCAAGGCGATACTCAAGTCAAAACTCAACGCCGGAAATATGATAAAAGCCATAAACACATGGGCAGTGCCAGTAATCAGATACAGCGCAGGAATTGTGGAATGGACGAAGGCAGAACTCCGCAGCATAGATCAGAAAACCAGTAAACATATGACGATACACAAAGCACTACACCCAAGAACAAATACGGACAGACTATACATAACACGAAAGGAAGGAGGGAGAGGACTACTAAGTATAGAGGACTGCGTCAACATCGAGAACAGAGCACTGGGGCAATATCTGAAAACCAGTGAAGACGAGTGGCTAAAGAATGCCTGGGAAGAAGGACTAATAAAAGTAGACAAAGACCAGAAAATATACAGAGACAGGAGAATGACAAACAGAACAGAGGACTGGCACAACAAACCAATGCACGGACAATACATGAGACAGACTAAAGAACTAGCCAGCGATGACACATGGCAATGGCTACAGAGGGGAGAGCTCAAGAAGGACACTGAAGGAATGATACCAGCGGCACAAGATCAGGCCCTAAGAACCAGATATGTTCAAAGAACGATAGACGGTAATAACATCTCTCCCATATGTAGGAAGTGCAATACGAAAAATGAAACCATAAACCACATAGCAAGCGAATGCCCGGCACTTGCACAGAACCAGTACAAAAAGAGGCATGATTGAGTGGCAAAAGCCCTCCACTGGAGCCTGTGCAAGAAACATCAGCTACCTTGCAGTAATAAGTAGTACGAGCACCAACCTGAGGGAGTGATAGAAAACGATCAGGCAAAGATCCTCTGGGACTATGGTATCAGAACGGATAGGGTGATACGCGCAAATAGACCAGACGTGACGTTGATTGACAAAGTCAAGAAGAAAGTATCACTCATTGATGTCGCAATATCATGGGACACCAGAGTTGAAGAGAAAGAGAGGGAAAAAATGGATAAGTATCAAGATCTGAAAATAGAAATAAGGATATGGGATATGCCAGTGGAAATTGTACCCATAATCATAGGAGCACTAGGCAAGATCCCAAGATCCTTGAAAAGGAATCTAGAAAAACTAGAGGCTGAAGTAGCTCCAGGACTTATGCAGAAGAGTGTGATCCTAGAAACGGTGCACATAGTAAGAAAAGTGATGGACTCCTAAGGAGGCAGGATGCAACCCGGAACCCCACACTATAAATACCACCCAGTCGAATTGGAGGACTGTGATAGAGCAAAAAAATAATAATAATAATAATAACAATCTAAAAAGAATGCTGTCAGCATTGAAAATATCAGAAATTTATTCCTTGTCGGATTACCTATGGAGTTAACCTTTATTGGTCTAGAAACCCACTTTGACAAATCAACTGACTGAAGTAGTTGGCTAATTTTCTCACACATTATTGCGATAATTATTAGAAGCCATGACACCAGAGTGTAAGATGCAAGAAGGCAAATAAATTCGTTGTAAATTTTAATATTTCTTTTTATTTCCCTTGTGTCCTTTCTCACTTTACGAGAGGAAAGCTTTAGTGAATCTCTGAATGCTTAATTGCTTTTGTTTCACTTATATTGTGTTGTTACTTAGCACTGAGTTACAAGATTATCTTTAATCAAAAAGGTCAGAGATTGCGAAATACAGTTCAATAAAAACTCTGTCCGAATGACACTTGATTTTGCTATAGTATGATATTTAGTGTGGACAGTGGATGTCAGTTACTCTTGGAATATTATGTTTACTCTTTCTCTCTCTCTCTCTCTCTCTCTCTCTCTCTCTCTCTCTCTCTCTCTCTCTCTCTCTCTCTCTCTCTCTAAAAGTACTTGCCCAACAAAACCACAAAATTTGGATGAGATTATCGTAAAAGACATAAGCAAACGCCGAGATGAACTGACCTGGTTACATTGCGGTCACCCTTTCCTCCCAAACCATCGTGTTAATTGCATAAGACAAGCAACACTTTCCATACAGTAAGTTTTATGTCTTAAAGAACGTAAGTGGTTTCTATGCAGCCGAAAGAGAGTCGTGTTTTAATCAATGTACCATACGATTAGCGGCCAATGTCCCTGGAAGCGTGTTCATTTTCTTGAGATGAAGATTGCTTTGGCAATGGTTCTGTACTTTGGTCGGTGAGTTATTAGAAGTGATTAGCTATTTGGAGTTATCTGCGTCAACAGGGAGAAGGTTTCTCTTGTGATCTTGGATATTCTTTTTTTTTTCTCTCTCTCTCTCTCACTATTCCAACATTAGATTTCTGGGCGAGATCAGAAAAATCTAGGAATGTTAAGCATTTTATTATTATATATTTCGAACTGGAGAAACTGAAAAAAATTCTACCTACACAGCACCCCCCCCTCTCTCTCTCTCTCTCTCTCTCTCTCTCTCTCTCTCTCTCTCTCTCTCTCTCTCTCTCTCGTTAATTTCGACATTTACTTGTTCGTTGAATTGATTGAGGTGGTTGGTACGCTTGTCGATGTGTATTTTTTTTAATCTCAGGTATTCTATATTTCTCTTAATAGATAGAACAACAAAATTCTTTGCAATTAATTATGCATGAAAAAATTTTGCCATGAGAGAGAATGAAAGAGAGTAGACTAATTATGTATGCAAGTACAAGGCGTTAAGCTCCATCTATGAAACATCACATAAACAAAAACAAAAAAACATAAAGATGGGCAGAAAACGAATACATACTAGTTAGTAAACAAAATGATAATCAGTCTTATCTTACTCTGTGCTAACAGATATATCCAAGTATCAAAGACAAGGACAAAGGAAAAAGAAAGTAAATAAATACAACGAATTATAGCAACCCCCCTTCCCAAATAATATGAACAGAATGCAAACATAGAGTATCATAAACCAACTGTCAAAATAAAAGCCAAATACCCTTCAAAATCACCGCAGTTTAATAATGACAGGTATTGATAACGCGTCCCAACAGACCAGAGACGGGGAAAATCCGCTTAACGTAACTCGGTAGCCCCGCCTTTGTGACGTAACCTCAACACTTCTTTTATAGTTAACCCCTCGAGGGGTTGTACCGGAATGAGTCTACTAAAACATCTGTCAGTTGTGTTTCAACTACGAACGTAAACACGCACGCAGATGAATTATGTTGATGAACGGGAAGTTGTCGTTTTTGTTGTAACGCATAGAGTACATTGTATACACACACACAACACACACACACACACACATATATATATATATATATATATATATATATATATATATATATTATATATATATATATATATATATATATATATATATAGATATAGATAATATTATATATTTAATATAATAGATGAAGGCAGGCAGGAACACAGGATTTTGACATTATGGCATTTATTCCGACGTTTCGCAATATATTATTGCATCCTCGAGGAACTCTACCATGGATGTAAATAAAATAATTTTTAAAAACTTGTAAAAAATATTCAAACCACACAATAAGTTAAGTCAAAACACAAGTTACATAAATTAGAAATAAAAAAAAAACTATGAAATTGAACATTAATATTTTTAGGAAGAAAACATTTACAGCTCTGGACTCCAATTTTTATAGTTTTTTGTTTTTGTAACTTTAAGTTAAATTCTGTTTATACACTTATTCATCGGGCACTACTACTCACTTCAGATTGGCAACTTTTCCACCACGAAATTACCTTCCTCTACAAATATTTTAATGATAACTGTTTCCCTACCAAGATCATTAACAAGGTCATACAGAAATTACTCAGCAAAAAGTTCTCTAACAGCCCTTTGTATTTTAGCGTTCCAAGGAAAAAATTCGACGCATCCTTTCCATACATAAAATCTGACAACTTCCGTACATGCTTTACAAATATAATCAATGAACATTTTAATGCCCTTGATGTAAAGTTGATTCCCAAAAACCCCCTTACAATTGGCTGCCTTTTCAGAGTAAAAGACCGACTCTGCCCTTTGATGATGTCTAATGTGGTATATAAATATACTTGTCCCAGATGTGATATGCGAAATTATGTGGGATCCACGGAGCGTCTTCTTAGGGTACGAGCCGATTTACATAAGGGGGTTAGTCACAGAACGGGATGTCGCCTGTCCAACCCAGACGCATCTAATATAAGAAATAATTCTTTACAATGTAAAACAAACATAGAATACAAAGATTTCCCTATAATTGGACAGGTCAACAACCCTAAAGGCCTATTTATTTTAGAGAAGTTGAAAATAAAACAACTTGTTCCGGGTTTAAATACCCAGTCCTCAGCTGTTCAACTTTTTTTATCTTGACTTTTTTGTTGTTCTTAACGCCTGCTATTGTTTACTTTTCGTTTCTGCTTTAGTTTTACTCTTGACTTTGCTCTGGCAGGTTAGCTCCATTCTTCCTTTATTTATTTATTTATTTATTATTTATTATTATTATTAATTTTTGTAATAAACCCTTGTATATTAATGTTCAATTTCATAGTTTAAAAAAAAATTTCTAATTTATGTAACTTGTGTTTTGACTTAACTTATTGTGTGTTTTAAATATGGTCTCCTTTTAAATTGACCTATAGATAACTATTGTTTTTAATTTTATAATTTTCTCAAAGTTTTTACAAATTATTTTATTTACATCCATTGTAGAATTCCCTGAGGATGAAATAATGTATTGCGAAACGTCGGAATAAATGCCATAATGTCAAAATCCTGTGTGTTCCCGCCTTCCTTCATCTACTTAGTGTGTATCTCTGTCGAGTGGCCTTCTGCTGTTTTGTATTTTGTATATATATATATATATATATATATATATGTATATATATATATATATAATATATATATATATATATATATATATATTTATATATATAAAATCGTATATGTTGCTGAAATCACTAAACGCTCCACTAGAGTCATTAACTATATTGACTTGCAATAACATATTAGTTTATTGAAAGGCCCCGATAATGACTGTCCACTTATAACATGACCATTCTCAAGCGCAAATCCATTCCCTAATTAAGGGGCGACAAAATAAATTATTTCGATGTCTAATGTTGAAGTTATTGCTTTTTTTTTTTTAATTTCCAAACGATTAACTTCTATACCGTCTTTAACTTTCTTCAACATTATAGGCCTATATAAAATTTTTTTTATCCTAAACATCATTAATATATTTATTTGTGTATTGTAAAGTAGATCTGTGCTTGTTTCTATATTACTCGATCTTTTATCATTGGCCTCCTGTTGTTATTAATCCACTTTTTTTACAGGAAACACTGATGCCGGAAGCTACGACAAGCTAAAAATATTGTAACTAAGAAAGTATATATTCAGCAAAATGAATATATATTATTTTTTCACTAAATAAAAATACTTTCTTTAGAGTTAAGTGACTAATTGCGAATCATGTCGAGGTTTGATAGACTTCTTGCTTCATAATATATATATATATATAATATATATATATATATATTATATATATATATATATATAGTATATATGTACGGTATATGTATATATATATCATATATATATATATTAATTTATATATATATATGTATATAATATATATATATATATATACACACTGATAGATAGATATACACTGACATATTTTCTATTTTTTGTTGATTTTCTTCCATTTTTCTGTAAAAGCATGTCTAATGTTGTTTTCGTTTTGTATGTGTTCCTTAAGGATATTAGAACGTTTGGTAATAACAACAATAGATATATATCGATTTATTAGCGTCCAAAAACCAGTAAAAGAACATAGCTAATGCTTGCCGATTAGCCAGTAGCTACAGGCGCATAATCCTAAATCTTTCTATAATTGCAACAAATAAGTGGTTCGTTAGTCTCTCGGCTCTGTATTTCTCAATGTCTTAATAATCTGAGAGGCTTCTTTAATTATCACCATTATATTCGTTGATTTCTGAGTTCCAGCGCATCTTACGTTTTTTACGACCGTAATGATGTCATAATCTATAATTCCACCTCGCTTTGGTAAGCCCGTTATCTTAAGATTTATGGGACTCCTACTTATCGTATTTATATGTGGCTGATTTACTTTTGTTACTAACACAAGTTAAATTGCATAAACTTCTAGGATGGGAAAATAATCTAGTTGATTATCATGGTCTTCAGTTAATTTGCATAGGAAGCATGACTTCTTGGAACATTGTGAATCAAATGAATCGTGATAGATTCAGTGAATAATAATAATAATAATAATAAAATAATAATAATAATAATAATAATAATAATAATAATAATAATAATAATAATAATAATAATAATAAAAATAATAATAATAATAATAATAATAATAATAATAATAATAATAATAATAATAACAACAACAACAATAACAATAATAATAATAATAATAATAATAATAATAATAATAATAATAATAATAATAAGATAAAATAATAATAATAATAATAATAATAATAATAATAATAATAATAATAATAATAATAATAATAATAATAGTAATAATAATAATACTGTGTATTTGCGCGATTCAGCACCCTATTTGTTTCTTTTATATGCCAACATATGTGCGTGAGCAAAGTGGGTCAATTTGATCAATGGGACTCATTATAATCTTGCTTTAAATCAGTTTGATATCATCGACGTAATTATCTCAATACTGAAAGGAGATAATTACTACCCTCATTCGGACAACTAAAGAGAAAGCGGCGCATCTGGTAGAGCCAAAGCAAGAGCATTAACTAGTTTGCTGGAGAACTCAACGATCATTATATAAAGGCAGCTCGTGTGTGTATTTATGTGAGAAATAGAGAGTATCTGATGCTACTACCATAATAGTATTCGTTCAGAGAATATGTAACACATTCATAGGCCGTTAAGGTTGCTTTAGTGTACAAGTAAACTAATTCAATTAAGGTAATAACACTGATTAATAGTAAAGCCTTTTCGAAGCTCTTTTGCTCATTAAAGAATTTGATGAAGGGAGGTTGCCAGTAAACAAGTAATAAATAATTGCATCAGTCATAAACACCTCACCCAACCCCAACCCCTCATCTCTGTCTGAAAGTCGAATGATCAAAAGACAGGTGACGAAATAGCCATTGCAAGAGTGACGGAGAAATGGCTCCACTAAAACATGTGGCAAAATTTATATTCGCCCGTTCTGTGTCGCTGCGGGATATTGATGGATATTTATTATAGCAATACAGTAGCTATGTCTCAATCTGTGTTTCTTTATCAGTGAGTTTCTTTGTTTTTATCTCTCGACGACCTGTTTATGATTCAACTTGAGATTGTTTTACTAGTAAGTTTATTTGATCTTTCTACACAACTTACCATAAGGGTATTGACAATTGTATACCGAGTTTTGTGGACTGGCGAGTTACGTTCAAAGAAAGAGTTGGTTAGAATTCGAAACATTTCCAGTTGCTGGATCAGAATTTTCATTAAATTCAGTTGCTTTTTAGAGCGATGCAACTTCGTCTATGGTATTTGCTGCATGAAAACCGTTCAACTACTGTTGTTTCTATGTGTGTGTGTGCGTGTGCGTGTATGTGTATATACAAGTACATGCACATATACAAATATATCATATTATAAATTCATATATAATATATATTATTATATATATATATAAATATATATATATACATATATATATAATCAGTGTATGTGTGCATTGATTGGGAATATTCAATAACACTATATACATTGTCGAAAAATTATAACATCCAATGCCCCTCTTGAGCGTGGTCTATTAACCTCAATTCTCTTAACAACTTGTAGATCCCAAGGAGCCCATTAAAGCAAAAGTCATGCTCGGGAGTAAAGATGTTGCCAAGACCAATTTTATTCTTGGCACTGTGAATGTCTTCATGACTGATGAATGTGACAATTTGTTTGTCATGTTTTAATATACTATATATATAGATATATATATACTATATATATATATATATATAATATGTACATGCATATATATGTATAGTACATATATATGTATATCATATATAACATGAATATAATTGAAAGATAATATATATAATTATAGAGATATAATATATATAATACCAGTGAAAAACTGTATTATATAAACGTATATTACTAGTGATGATAGGAATACCAGAATGCAAACATGGATAACATACAGGGTGTTAGAAAATTGATATTAATACTATTTATGAAGGAATATATAAAGATATGGAGATGCAGATGTGTAGTATAAGAATATTTATATATATATATATATATAATAATTTTTTATTTATAATATATATATGTATATGTAATATTATGTATATATATGTTATATATATTAGATATAGATATATAAGATTATATTATTATTATAACTTATCCGAAGATAGAAATATTGTCTATATTCCTAAAGTTTACTATTTATAATAATATATAAATATATGGAATATATATGTGTGTAATTATATTTTATATCCAGTTGAAACTGTCATATACAAATGTATATTACTATTATGAAGGAATTACAGAAACACATGGACACACACAGGTGTGTATATTTTATATATATATATTATAATTTATATTAAGCATTAAGCTACAATTGTCCCTTAATATCTAATTCACTCTATCTCAGAATTAATATATTTTCATGTATGTTAACTAAATGGGAATTTTTAGTTGATAATGATTTCGTCGGCTCCCCTCGGGGTAGCTGTGTAGTTATAGGCGCTTCACTGTATGTCCTGATTTCTGGGTTCTTAGGTTCTCGCCCGGGAGCCGACGAAATTAATATCAACTAAAAATTCCCCTTCAGTTAACAAATATGAAAATATATTAATTCTGAGGTACAGTGAATTACAAATTAAAGGACATTTGTAGCTTTTTATCTTGGACCCAAATTTTCCTCTCTGTCAAATTCTCAGTGTCCCATTTCCCAAAATTCCTTGAAATCCTTGCTAGTATTGATTCCCCGTAATAGTGTTTCCTTGCTTGCTATAAGTTCTTGGCCTCTATTGCTAAAAAACTATTCAAGTAAACTACTGTTTTGATATACATCAGTGTGATAGTGTTATTGTTGGTGTAAGCATTGCACAACCGCGAACTCTTGTATCATTTACTGAATTTTGAGAAAATATTTAAAAAACTGGGGTCATAATTTTGATAAAGGATTTAAATCAAACTTATCACTAAAATTAACCATATATTATGCTATTATCACTAATAATACAAATTACAATATAACTTGATTGAATTACAAATGGTTGGTCCTGGCTATGCAGATGGGCAGTGCGTAGTTCTCCTGGTTCACTGACAGATTCACCGACAACAAGATGACTAAAGAGCTGTAATAGCTAGAGAAAATACCACATTACACACCTGTCAACTACACGGCCTAACTTTTAGGAAATTGTATTCACGCACAAATGCACTTAAAAAATCAAATATGTTGACCACACTACAACTGTAGGTGGTAAAATTGCAATCCCTAAACAACCGAAAAATAATTATCAAATAGCGTGGTGAACACGAAATAACTATCAATTTAGCGCTAGTACGTAATTTAGCATAAATATATGATAAGGTTTCCAGTAACAATTAAAGTGATGGACAGAGAGTGCAGCGAATTATTTACACCAAATAAACAACTGCTAAGGTAACTACGGAATTCACCTTGCAATAAAACTGATAATGAGGGAACCCACCGGCCGTTGAAGCTCTCTGCAGTATTGAACATTTCATGGCTGTAGCCTAGAGGCGTAGATGGTGTAGATAGATGAGCCGAGCTATCACAGGAGCACTCCGAGGACATAAAGTTATTATTTCATTTCTTGGTTGTTGGAAAAATTCAGAATATTCAAAAAAATCCTCTTGAAAGTGTGAGAGGTGAAGTGGTAGTGGTGACGTGGCGGTAGCAGTACGAAGAATCTCCTTTTTCCAAGATGTTGCTGTTCACCTCAGCTCGTATTTGAAGTCTCTGTAACGGCAAGATGTTTGGCAGTTACGTCCTTATATATAAACAACCAGAGGACCTCTTAGAAACCGGGTTATCAATTATCAGGTTATTTAAAGTGAATTCCAGCTGGCAAGATTGTTTAACCATATAAACATAATAAACATTAAGAAATTTTTAAATAAAAAAAAATCAACTCAATATTGAAATTTCAAACATATCATTACTGTACATCTTGCACACCCCTCGCCAGTCTTTCGTTGTGTGGCCCCTACATTCGCAGGCTGGAGTAGAACCACCTCAAGTCTAACCGTCAGGAAGGTCCTTGGGGGCCATATCTCCAGTGCCAAAAGTGATAATCATTCGCTGTAACGTTTTATTACTGTATATTGTGATATCTGTTAAGCTATTTTCAGTTCCTAATCTTTTGTACTAATTTCAGTTGCAGTTTTGTTACTTGCTAATTGGCCCTAGTGTTTAGATTTACCTTTTGATTTAATGTAAACTTATAGTGCCACGGAGATAGATAGTGCTCCTTGTATAATTCACTCTTCTGATACGTCTAATTGAGAATTATAGTGCGTAGCCCCCAAAGCTTGGGTATCATCTATATATATATATATCTATTATATAATATATATATAGATATATATAGTATATTATATATTATATATATAATATATAATATATTATTATATATGTATATTTCATATATATATATATATATATATATATATGATATATATATATAGATATAGTATACTTATGATATTATATATTATATATATAATAATATACATACATTCATATATATATATATATATATATAATATCATATATATATATATATATATATTATATATATATATATCAAACACGATCACATTTAGCTTCGGAGAGGTAGACGAGTATCGTACATATATCTTACAAGGTCAAAATCACACTCGTTTAAATAAATGGAAAATATAAAAATTCCTAACTTGGTAACGTGACCTACCTTTCATGCTTCCCTGTAAGAGTAGCCGCCCTTAACTAGTTGATAGCCAAGTATCAAACTCCAGGCATATTCAAACTCCTGATCTACAAAACTATAACCTTTATTTTCATCATTGGCTAACAAAGTCCACTTTACTTTGCAGCAAATTTCTAACGCCTCTTCTGTGGCGTGTTCCACACTATCAATCAAATTCATGGAGTCCACCTTTGATTCTCATACAATAGATTATATGTCATTTTCTGTGCATTACGAACACACATCCACTAACTGATGCTATGTGCTGATAATTTTCCCGTGATTAACTCATGTCTTTGGAATGCGTCAAGGCACGCATTGTGCACACTTCATGTTTTCTATTTGTTTCTCATCTCAGCATCTCTGAGGATTCCAGCGTTTTGCATCTGTCTCTAACCGGCAAGAGCTAAGGTTATCAACTCCACTATTTAATATATATATTTCTACCAGTGCCTTTGAGATATATGATCAAGATTTCGCGCCATTGAGTTTGAGTAAATTTTGCGGGAAAAATGTTCCTAGTTCCATATATCACAAATTCCCATCCAAGGATGCATCAGAAATATTTTTCAATAAATATGCTAGGAATTTGTTCCCAGTTTTATTTCTTAGCTTTTATGATACTGTTTGAGTTGTAATTTCAATTTGACAAAATCAGGGTACTTTTTATGAATGCCATAGCGAAAAGAGGCTTGCAAGGGGTAAATATTCACTTACAACTTCCTGTGGAAGGTACAGACATTTTTTTTAGATTTTATTTTCTTATACCATGTTAATATACATATCTTCCTCTTTCCATAGATGAGTTTTTTTAGTTTTTCTTGTAAATTAACCATCCTTAAATTTAGCCTGGTCATGGGTGTATCTATTAGCATATATTAGCCCGGACTGTGGGGTTAATTGTTTCCATTTGAGTATATTTTAATTCTTATCTCTGAAGCATTTTGTTATAAGACTACTCAAGTAGGATTCCCTCTACCTTTTCTGTTTATATCTGCAAACCGCCCAGTCAGATTAATTGAACTGTAAGCATTGTAGCCTTTTGAAAGTTAGTGTTTTATGGAAGATATGGCACCCAAGGATTTTCCTGATGGTTAGACTTGAGGTGGTTCTACTGCAGCCTGCGAATGCAGGGGGCACACAACAGAAGACTGGCGAGGAGTCTGCAAGATGTACAGTAATGATACAAGAGTTCGAGATTGTGCAATGCTTACAGCAACAATAACACTATCACAGTAATGTATATCAAAACAGTAGTTTACTTGACTGGCTACTTTGCAATAGAGGCCGAGAGCTTATAGCAAGCAAGGAGACACACTATTATGGATTTCAAAGAATTTTGGGAATTGGGAAACTGGGAATTTGACAGCGAGGAAAATTTAAGTCTAAGATAAAAAGGTGAATATTGGCAACCAACAGCGGTTTTCTTACCTTATCTCCTTTGAGTAACTGTCAGAAAGACCTGCGGGATGTCAGTCAGCTGCAGGGCTTAGCCATAGGGCGTGGATGAACTGGATTCTTCCTGTGGGAACCAAGTAATAGGACAGCAGGTAGGAGGAACTAAGCAGGAGCTCGACTCGTGATGGTAGTGGTGTGCTACCAGCCTGGTGGTAACTCAAGAGAGTGTAAACGGCCCCTGTCACGTCCTGGGACAGAGCAAGGTTCTCAAGGGTGAGGCTAGAGCATAATCGAGTGGCACTGTGGAAGTGCGAACTTCTTGTATGACACTGGACTATAGGCAGAGATTGACACGAACAGTTGCCGTGTCTGAGACTTGGTTGAATGTGGGTTTTAGCCTAAGTCGGGACTAGCATGTTGCTGGGACTAGATACCAAGGTTTCTGGACTTGAACTGAGGATCAGTTGTTGCTGTTACTCTTACGTGTCTTGACCTACATGGAAAGGCACTGCAAAGGTATGAAATCCCCAGGGCGTATCTATACTCTAGAAGGAGGGTATTTGAGCTTGGGGGTTCACCCCCCAAACTGGAGTTGGAGTCGGCGGCGACATTTCAGCCGGCAGCTTCCTGCGGTGATTCTGATTTCCCAGGGGAGTGATAGTACCGCAGCTTTTTGTCCTTCCATCTCAGAGACACAGATCCTGAAAACAACAATTGGGCCAGTGTCAAGATTTTAGAAGGGAGGCAGGGGCGAGGTGCACATCTTCGCAGAGAAAGAGGAGATAGTGATTGATAAAGATAACAGGGCCGAACCTGAGGGCCTGTCAAATAGGTCATAGGTCGATCAAGGAACTGACTAGGGGCCACATGGCTGGAAAACATGTTTGCAGGGAGAGAGACGAGATAGTTATTGACAAAGATAACAGACCCGAACCTGAGGGCTTGCTAAATAGGTCATAGGTTGATCGAGGAACTGACTGGGGGTAACCTGGCTGGAAAACATTAAACTGGGTCAAGGAAAGGTGTGAATTCTTATCCTACAATAGTTACTGCACTACAGGTATTGATAATCCTTGAAGAGGTTTTGGGGGTGTGACTGAAAAGCAATTTGTTGTTGCGGGTTGCGCCTTGCTCTGAGGGATTGGTTCTTTCGGAAGTGTTTGACAGGGCATTTATCATCGAGAATTAAAGGGGGAACCCTTCCCGATTTTATATGAATGACTTGAAAGTCAAAATACTCCCAAGAGAACTTATGAGATATGAATTAGGAAATACTTCTGTGGATTAGCTACTAAGGAAAAGCATTACACATCCCACCCTTATAGTGTAAGGGATCTGAATTTTTACTTAAAGTTCTTATTTGAGAGTGCAATTTTAAATTAATATTATAGAGTCTGAGTATATGCCATCATTAGACGATCACATTCAGGATATGCCTTCTCTAATACGAAGATGCTTCACAGTCTTTCGGCTGTGAGCATCTGCAAATATTAATTAATAATAAGGGAGCAAATACGAAAATATACTCTCTCTCTACTGTGCACAATATGATTTAAGGGGGGAAAATGTCTGCGCCGAGCTAAATTTCAAGCAATCAACCCCAAATTTATTATTTTACTTTAAGCAGTAACTTCAGTTGGTTAAGTTTTATCATGCTGTCATCCCAAGATATTAAGTTACAAAATGCCATACCTAGGTTAAATAAAGGATATGAGCAGAAGGGGACTGAAAGGGATTATTCAAGGAGAAATTTGGAAGGAGTTACTTATTATAGCAAACGTAAGGAGGGAGTTTACTTTTTCTGCTCTGGATACCTTACCAGAGAACTCAGGAAAGTAAAAAAGGGTAATAAGATTGACCAGATCTTATAAGTATCTGGATAGCACATCAGCTATCTTGTTTTCGTCATCTTAATAGCTGGTGTTCCTACCATCAGTACCCTTCCCAAACTGTCGAAAGGTAAATACCAGGGAGAGAGCTCTTGTTTCTCCCAAGGTTACAGTGAAGGAGGGTGAAGGCTCTGTGGTCAGCCTAGCCAGGGCATCATGGTCTATCTCCTGCAGGGCTGTCCTCGAGTGGGAGGCAGCAGAGAATGAGTAGGCTTGGCTGTTCCTAGCCTAGGAGGCCTCAGAGCTTCTCACCTCCAGAAGTTTGGGAGGGGGTGTCTGGCCCCTGACTCAGGCATCGCAGTGGCTTTGGCTTCCTTGGGGATACAATTACATCGTGGCTATGGCCATCTGGGGTTGTAGGGCATAAATCTCGTCCCATCAAAAGCTCAGATCCAGCCAGAAGGGAGGTAGCAACACCTAAATGCATGGAGTAAGCGGACGTTCAAGCAAGCTATAGAGAGTGTAAGGGATAATCCATCCACACCCTCCATGGCTACAGTCCATTGGAAGCTAGCTTCAAACCTTGGGAGGAGCCATTCAGTCTGATTAATGATATCTGCGAGTTGTGGTGGAAAGCATTTTTGATGGGGTACCATTTGGAATGGTAAAGCGGGCAGCTACCTGTACTGGGTCTTCATCTAGAGAAGCACTGGGGGGCTCACTGGTTGCGAGTCCGGATGACGTGGTGACAGCAGCGGACCCATCTGAGGGCCTTCCCTGGTGCATGGGGACTGGTGTCTGCCTTGAGGTATTCCAATGGGTTCCTTGCCCAAGGCCTCCGGCCTGCCCTCCTCCACCCACAGGGCTGGGGAGTCAGAGAGACCCACCAGGAGTGTTGAAACCGAGCTGAGCACAAGTGTGGGGTGGGGGTGGGGGAGGTGGCAGCGGAATTCTTATTTGTTCTGTTACCTGAGTTCTCCCAATGGGCACGAATTTTTGCTAGGGCTGGGTCATGGGAGTGCTAGGTAACATGCTCCTCCCTCTCCCTTTCATTGAATAACCATTGTTGGGCCCGTTCAGCTTAGGCATCAAACCAAGCAGCTAGGGCACCCCCACTAAGATATATGTCTAGGCCAGTGGCAAGGAAGTCTCTCAGGTGCTCAGTGTAGCCAGTCACTTTTTGGAAGGATGTCTCTTGAAGTGGCATGTCTCTCCAGATGCCTATGGGGAGTGTCACAAAGGTGCACCTCAGGGAGGTAAGCTGTGGTTACCTCGACTGGTACTCATGCCAGTGAGAGTGTCACAAAGGTGGCACTCAAGGAGGTAAGCATCGGTTGCCTCAATTGGTACTCACACCAATAAAGCACAAAGCTTAACTTGGAGAGGGGCATGTCAGTGATGGTGTTGCACAGGTGCTACAGGCATAGAAGTGATGTCACTGTTCGTGAGACAGGAGAACCTGGCACTTGTCCCCGATCTCGAATCAACAGGGGTATCAATGGGAGTGACCTGGCACTGCTTGCTAAAAACATGACAACAGGTGTGTGTCAGCGATGGTAACGCATGGAAGTGAATTGGTACTTGGCTAAAAACTAATCACCAAGGCTGTCAGCGATGGTGACACAGGAGTGAACTAGCACTTGGCCAAACAGTAAACAGCAGGGGTGTCAGTGATGGTGACACAGAAGTGAACTGGCACTCAGGCAAACACTGAATAGCAAGGGGATGTCAGTGATGATGTCAAAGGAGTGAACTGGCACTCGGCCAAAAACTAAAAAGCACGAGTGTCAATAATGCTGACATGGAAGTGAACTGGCAATTGGCCTAACACTGAACAGCAGGGGTACCAGTGATGGTGGCACAGAAGTGAACTGGCACTCGCCCAAGCACTAAACAGTGGGGGAGTCAGTGATGGTGACACAGAAGTGAACTGGCACTTGACCAAACACTAAAGAGCAAGGGTGTCAGCGATGGTGACTCAAGAATGAAATGGCACTTAGCCAAACATTAAAAAGTGGGTGAGTGTCATCGATGGTGACATGGAAGTGAACTGGCACTTGGTGAATTACTTAAGCAATAACAAAGGAGTGCAAGCAATTGTGTCCAAAAACGGAGACACTCTTGCCAATGTGAATGATGCTGGTGAAAAAATCACAATACACAGATCAATAGGTCCAAACAAACAACTGCCTTGCTCTTGTAAATTAGGTTTGCACTTGGGATGATTTAGTTGTGTTGGTAACACAGAGGTTGTACTTACTCATGAAGGTGAGCTGTCAAGATATTTCCACAAGTATATTACAAAAGAATACTACACAGAGTGCTGTTAATTTCCAAAGTAAATCCTAACCAAGTCTACAAATGTCAAAATCTTGGAGTGTTCTCACAAACTTATTGACTGGCAACAGTTAGCAAACGTGAGAGTGACTTCCTAAGGGGGATGGGGAAAAATCTTATGATGAAAGGTCAAGGTCACTACTTTAATATGACAGCTAAGTCGGGGCAGATGACAAGAAAGAGCTATCATTCTGGCCGAGCATTATTAGTCAGTGTCTCAAATACACAAACCTAAACGTAATGCGGTTGACCAGAGAAGCGTAACTGAAACTATGACAGAACAGTTAACCAAAGTTTAACATTACAGCAAAGAACTTTAATTTATGCAAAACTAGGAAAAGACTTGTTCAGTGAAAGAAAAAAAAATTCTAAATGGTGAACTGATTA
The DNA here is from genome assembly GCF_015104395.2 of Macrobrachium nipponense. NCBI lineage: Eukaryota > Metazoa > Arthropoda > Malacostraca > Decapoda > Palaemonidae > Macrobrachium > Macrobrachium nipponense. Next base: position 45,538,851 of record NC_087200.1, read on the forward strand.
CTCAAATGCTTTTGCTGGGCATTCAAGCTGGATGAGAGGGGCGTTGTCTAAGGTCACCGCACCGAGTCGTGAAGGATATCGTGATTGCAACAGGGAGCTATGCACTTTCATAGAGTGCATACTACCCTGATATAAAACACTAAGACTAGCAATCATTAAACACTGAGACGAATGGTCTCCAACGGGACACATGATATTAAGCTCATAATAACAGAGTTACGTTAGCGGTGTATGGCAAGTAGAGTACTAGAGTACTGAGATAGGAGTTTTTGGCAGCTGGTGCGCGCGACTAAGGTACACACACACTAAGCTGAATAACAATTGTTCACTGATATAACAAACACAAAATCACGTAATTACCATTGTGTGCGTGCAGAGCAGCAGAACTAAAGAAAATAAAAGCCAAATGTAGCGCAAAAAATTCTTTATGGCCAGCCTAAGCAGATTCGCTAGTCACTGAATGAATTGTCTTAGAGCAGTGCTTCTTAAATTGTGGTCCACAGACCCCCAGAGGTCCTTGGAATGTTCCAAGGGGTCCCCAGGATAATGTGAAGAGGAAGCGTTGCTAAAATTTGTATGCAAAATTGCAATATTCATAATGTTGTGAAAGTTATTTTAAGTAAGATGTAAACATTTATGTTGAAGATATATTATATCCTGAAAATGCTTTAAAACCCCAGAGGGATATTATCATAATAAGGGGTCTGCCCTCCAAGTAATATATATTATATATATCCTAAGTATATATATATATATATATATATATATACTATATATATATATATATATATATATATATATATATATATATATATATATATATATATATAAATAATATATATATATCATATATATATATATATATATATATATATCTATATATATATATATATATATCCTATAATATGCATATATATATCTAAAGAGGTGAAAGAGGGGGAATGGCTAATAATATGTTTAAAGTGTTTTATATAATAATAAAGTCACATAGCTCTACTCGCCTAGAGACAAGGGGTGGTACACTGCAAAGTTCACATGGGAGAGAAAGGTATTTGCTGAACAAGCAACTTGTCTCAGAGGTCGTTCCCCGTTTGCGAGGCATGTGCATTCGTTTGTACGCGTATTACAGGCCTACTGGTTCAGGGTACTTGTGGAAGACGCATTCTTTGTGCAAAGGAGAGAACAAGCGGTTGCTCGAAGTGTCGGGAGAAAACGCCCATCGAAAAGGTAAGACACGTTCTATAAAAACTTAGAAAAACTGTTACCTTTTGGAAAAGAGAGAGAAGTGTGGAAATATTCTCTTTACGTAACTACTTTGAAAAGAGTGACGTGGGTGTCTATATAACTATTACTTTATTACAGATGGGTCCGATTCCATGGTTGATTAGGAATGGGATTCTCTAACTGACGAATACTAGACAATGTGACTTGTTTGGGGTTTGAGAGTGTAACCTTAGTCCAGAGGGTAGAATGTTATCTTATTGGTTTTCTTTATGGGCAGATTTGGGTATTTATGCCATTATGACTTGTTAATCATTTTGTTCTTTGTTATAACCAATTGCTTTGGGAAATAAATGATATTTTTTATATTTACGCAGTCTTAATAAGCCTCGTGACATCTTACAGACAGGGCACCGTTGGCAACAGGTAAGAGTTCCCAGTTTGTGTAGTTTAGGGAATAAAGGGGGGGATAACAGTGGTGACTGCGGTAAAGGCTTTTTATATATTTTTCAAGCTGTAGGTACGCTCCGAAGGGATTGGTGATCAGTTAGAAATAGGGGGTTTCGGTTTTTATTTTGATAGGAGAAGGGGTTATTAATCATGTCACAGGCAACTCAGGGTCATTACTGCTGATTCGACAGAGAGAAGCTGTTCCTCAGACAGTCTTCCTCTCCCAAGCCAAGTCAGTTGATTTCTTGAGATTACGGAATAAAGGTGTTTAAAAAGAGAGAAAAGGGGGGGGAGGGTGGGGGGGGGGGGGGGGGGGGGGGGGGGGGGGGGGGGGGGGGGGGGGAGAGAAAAGTTTAGTTTTCGACATATTAAAGTGTTTCGCAGTTCGCGCATGTTTGCGGTGTATGTGAATTCGCTTTACGGTCATGTGAAGACGTAAGTGTATTTTCGAGTTTTTTTTTCTTTCTTATTTTTTTTTTCCTCTTTTTGTTTTGTGGATTTTCTTTAACTTTTTGTTCTAGTTCATGTTCCTTGTGTTTGTGTGTGGCGAACTTGCCTGAGTGGGATTTTTACGGCAAGTCGTGCCAGAGAGAGAGAGAGAGAGAGAGAGAGAGAGAGAGAGAGAGAGAGAGAGAGAGAGAGAGAGAGAGAGGAGTTAGCTCGGAAACACCTTGCATTCTTTCTTTTCCTATCCCTTCCTTATTATTATTATTTTTTTATTGTCATTTTCGTGGGGTTGATTTTGTGATTGGGGACGGGTGGCAAGCTACCTTTGTTATCTATTGTTGGGAAAAATTTTTTTTTTCTTGATTGGGTTTAGTGTATATAAATACGTTGATGTTATTGAGATCGGGAACAGCCTTGGGAAACAAGATAAAATGGCGGATGCTAAAAACCGACCGACGACGCTACTACATCACGTGACGAACATTTCTGCGGGGGTCAGCCCGTTCAAAGGGATTGTGGATGGCGCTTTGTCACAGCCCGTGAATATTTTTCATAGAAAGGAGTTCGATCACTGTTATGCGGGAAAGAATATAGTAGACGATGTAGAGGCATTCAGAGAGGCGAAAGCTTTGCTAGATTTCAATAAGGGAGACCTCATCATAGGTCAAGGAGTTTCCAATTTACAAAAAGTCGTACCTGGACAGACTTGCAAGCATTTTTGAAAACAGCATATGGCTCAAAGGAACACGGAGATATGGTGAGAGACCTTCGAGGTCTTTATAAACTACGGAAAGGCACTAATAGCCTTGTAGAAAACATAGTTCAAAGCTGTTTGACGCAGTGGCAGATTGGGTTAGGAAAATTGAAAACATCTAAGTGGGTTACAGGGGATAATCTCCCTCTAAATAATGTTCATAAACTGATCTATTTTTCCCTGCTCTTACACGAGGTACCCGATGCAATAGTGGATTGCTTTGATGAAAAGGTTGAGCCTACCTCAGACGAAGAATTACTTTATACCCAAATAGATAACACAGGTCTAAATGTCCCAACGTAGATAGCACAATTTTAACGGGACAAGCCCGAGGGATAGAGTACAGAGAGACACGGAACTTTCTCCTCATCGTCTGTGTGCAAAAGTTGATTCTAAACAAAAGATCGATCGATCAAAAGCAACAGCAGTTGCTTTGTTTGTTCAACTGAAACAAACCAGGACATCCAAAGAAATTAAATTGTGTAGGGTTAAATATTGCGGAATGTGTAAAAGTACTGAGCATTATTGGCAGTCTTGTCCGTCTCAGATACGGAGAGATGCGAGGCCTGCACCGCAAGGTTCTGGTAATTATAATGTGAGAACTTCCCAGGCGGGTCAAACCAGAGGGCAAAGGGATCGGCGAAATTTTTTGGAAGCCCGATCAACAAAAAGGGTACAGGTGATTGGATTGGTACATGCCATTGTGGTCTCGTGTGGGACGCCCAGAGCCCAAGCCCATAGTCTATGGAACAGTAGGGGATGTGGATAATCCCGGTTTTCATAGACATCGGGGCATCAATAAATCTAATGGACTATAATTTGTATCAATCCATGTTCTCCAATTACCCTTTGCAGCCCTCTACTGAGACGGTAGACGGTGTGTGATGTGCAAGCCCATAGATTAAACACCCTGCTGTGCGCGCGACGAATCGGCGGGGATTAAGCTAATATATATGTAACTACCAGGGAAGTAGATATTATTAAAAAAAAAAAAAAAAAAAAAAAAATATATATATATATATATATATATATATATATATTATATATATATATATATATATATATAATATATATATATATATATATATATATATTACTTATGGGCACAATTTTTTTTTCTCGATACAACATTCATTGAATAGAATGGCTTTTTCACTGTTTACCAGCTTTTTTGAAAGAAATTGATTCATATTTCTAATTATTTTCTTCACTTCATTGTTCAGGTTACTAATGGACAATGAAGTGCAACCCATTGCTACGCCGGTCCTTTTTGCCGATATCTTTCGCCCCGCCTATGGTGAGAGGGAATGGGGTGCTTCCTTAAAAGAGAGGCTAGAAGCATGTACAAAGGAAGCCCCATTCCTCTCACATAGGGGCGAAATATATCGGCAAAAGGACAGCGTAGCAATGGGTTCCCCCCTTGGGGTTCTTTTTGCAAACGCATAGTTAGTTATTTTTATTGACAAGATATACAAAATATAAGTACAAAATTTGTCCCAAAAAAGATACAATACAAAAAAAACCAAATACAGAGTAGATAGCTATCTCTTCCTTTTTCTGTAAGTGCAAGGCCCATAATGACAAAAAAAAAAAATACAAACATCAAGTAACACATTACATTAGCACTAATATCATATACACGAAAAAGTAAAGAAAAAAAAAACATATCCACCTATAAACTTGGCTTATTATTGTTAAGTCTCAAACACAACGCTTGCAAAAGAGAGAAAAAAAACCTACTTGAGAAAAAAAAACATAAAACAGAAGACAAAGAACGCATATTATTTACTAAGTAAGAAAACTTCATAACACATATGCACACAAATCAGTAATATAATTACTTTCATTTAATAAAGTATTCAAAGACTCGTAACTTAAGTTTGGATATTTATGTCTACACGGCATTGACAGAGGACAATTGATTAGAGCGTGTGCTCGTCCTGAATAGAGCTATTATCACAGGCACACCCTTAACTCTGGAGGAGTTCGGCTCCACCTACCCGTTTCTATACAAAGGTTATGGGACATTAACCGTAAGCGACTGAAAGCTACGCGAATGTAATCAGCGACATATAATTTATCGGTATATAATCTATGAACTTCCAAGTTGGGATTCAGTTTGCTTCTGTAAGTAACATATTTAGTTGCTGCAGTTGGTCTATTTCTAATTGATGATACGATGTCGTCTAGTGGGTCAATTTGGTCATTAAAGGTTAGGGAATTTTGAATAAATCTGTACCCAGGGGAATCTGCATCCCTACAACATTCCTATATACAATATGAAAAGGGCTCATCCATATCAGGGTCAGACAACTTTGACATAAGAAAAACGTTTCGTTTTTTTGGCCACAATGAATTCGCTGGGGGTATCCCAGACTCAACCAAAACACAAATCTGTACAGGTATTTACCCTCACATCTAGCAAACTTTTGACTAAGGTGATTGTAATTACTTATTGGTTTTTGTACATTTGTTAACCATGTTTCTGACCCATAAAACAAGGTATGAAGTCGCCGCTGCTTTCAAAAACTTCTTCTTAAAATAGAATGGCATCTTAGTATTCGTGTTACAAAATATTGAGAACTTGTTTAAGGTTGATTGCCAGTTAGGCTGATGTAAAGAGAGGCAAGTTGCAACTTCCCGTCCATCTGTGAACCAAGTTCCCAGATAAAGATAATGGTCACAGTAACTCACAGTTTGACCTTGAGCTGTATGGCAACTGGTCACCTACATTCTTGTTTATCACGAAAAAATTTGCTCTTCTTACCATTAAGCTGCATGCCATATTCATTACGTAGTTCATCATAATGTCAAATTTTTAATACACATTTCTCGAGAAGTGGCAACAATCACTGTGTCATCCATCAACAAAAGCACAATGTAAATTTACCCAAAAAGCCATCGACTGGAATTGCCATCTTTTAACATCCTAACCATTTTATCCATATAAATGACAAACAGTAAACAACTAGTGGGGCTCCCTGCCGACACCGACAGAGCTTTCGATCACAGCTGTTCTTAAAACATTTTTAGTGTTACTGTACATCTCTTTAATTGCAGACACATTCTTTTCCACATCCTAGTTCCTTCAAATAACTTATCATTTTCTTCTCGGGGAACTCGATCATAAGCTTTACTGAAATCTACAACATTATATACAGTTTTTTTTTTCTTCTTGAAGATAGCCAAATCTATTAACAGTCTAATGACAATATCTTGTTCTTATCCCGTCTTTTCCTCTGGGGTGTCCAGCTTGACACTTATCTATACTGAACCATAATTCAGTCTATTTAATAATAATATGTCATATATCTTACCTACAGTATCCATGATACTTATACCTCTATAATTCCCACAATCCATTTCTGTTTCCAGATTTAAAAAGTACAACAAGTTTTACTGTATCCCCATGATAATAAATAATTTAAAATTCAAGAACAAAGCATTAAACCACGGCCAAGAAAAACATCAGCCACAAGGCCGGGGCAGGCGAACGAACAATCCAGGGCACAGGCCACGCCAACAGAAGCTCTTATTCATATTCACGTCTTTCCGAGCCTCGTCCAGCTCTTGTGGGGTAAAAGGGTCGTCAAGAACAGGATGTAGGGGGGCGTCATCAGAGCACTTATACCTTCACTTTGATTATCATTATTACCTGGGTTTAAAAGTGATTCGAAATGAGTCTTGAATTTGCCGTCGTCTGGTTGCAATGTATTTGCCATCAATATCTGTCCCTTCCAGTCTATAGCTCTCCAGATTGCTTTAGAATCGTAGACTCAAGTAAACGCTCCCATCTAGGTTTTTGTACATCCAAATCAACACTTCTGCCCTTCACGTTACATTTTTCGGCAACTCTCCTGATCGTCTCTAAGCCTTCACTCATTATAGTTTCTATGTGGCCCCAGTTCTATATTAGTCACAATCAGGAGGTTGAATCTGACTCATGCACTGACAAATTTATCAATATCAACATTGTTATGTGAATAGTTTTTTTAATCAACCGATTTATATCATATTTATAAAGATAGTCCTAAATTTTCTGCTCTTTCTAATAAAATTTAAATGACAGATTTTTGGACAACCTTTGTGGCAAGCACCACACTTAAAGGGGCGTGATCAGACCCCCCGTATGCCTTGATGCACTTTCCAAACTTTCTAACAACCGAATACATTTCTCCTGACATTATACACAAATTCCAATTCTGATACCCTTATTCTCTCTTTCTATATGACAAATTTCCACCCATTTCTTTCCCTTTATATGAAAGATGATTCACCACAACCAACGATCTATGGTTACAAATGTCCAGAAGCTTCCGTCCATTGTTATTAACGTGATTATCTTGAATATTCTTATATACATAAGGAACACCGTCTTTATTGACAATACTTGGATAGCCTACACGGGAATTAAAATCTCCCATAACAAAAACTATTTGTTCATAATTGTTCATCACCGACTCCAGATTACCAAATTGCAATACATCAAAGTAAGGAGAATCCTGTGGTGTAATGTATACACCACCGAGAAAGACACCTGGCCAACAAGACAAATGAACCCAAATTTGGCCTTCCACAATCAAGCTTTACGTTTGTTATCAATCTCATGATGTTGTTTTTAACCAACAAAAGTACGCCACCCCTATGTTTGCCTTTCCGAGAAGGGTGGGTTGATATAAACAAAACCTGGCACACTCAAATTACTTACCAATTTCGCTTCTAAAAGCCACACAATATCGTAATTCAAAACAAAACGAAAAATATCAGGATCCTGCAATTTATCTCTCACACCCGCAACATTCCAGGAACATATTTTTATTTCATTTTTCCAAGGACCTAGAAAAAATTTACAATATATTTATCAATAACTACATTGTCTCGAAGAAGAACACGATTTTTCCAGTCGTACCTAATATTAGTACCAGCATTTTCTGGCTTACTCTTCTCTTCTCGTCCTCTCTCTCTAAGTCGAGCCATCTCCTTCCTTACTGCTGGATGTAGGTCCTTCTTGATGAATATTCTAGCAAAAGATCCGTCACAGTTCTTCAGATTTTTTGCTTTCTCCAAGATATGGTTCCGTTGTTGCTGGTTGTTAAGCACGGCAAGAATGGGTCTATTACGTCGATCGTTCTCCTTTCCAAGACGTCTTATCTGCCACTTTTCCGGTTCCATTCCCATGTCGTCTGCATAGCCAGTAGCCTCGATCACCTTCCTAACCTTGGCAGCATCGTCGTCTCCGATCTCGTCGCTGTTCTCTGATAACCCAGTTACAACAATATTTCTGCTTCTTTCTCTTGCATCAACTGCTTCTAAAAATGTTATTTTCATTTTAAAATAAGTTTTTAAATATACTTACCTGGTAGTTACATATATATAGCTTAATCCCGCCGATTCGTCGCGCGCACGGCAGAAATTCAAAATTCCCGGCTATCGCCGATAGACGGTCAGGTGATCATACCTGTGCTCCCTCTAGTAGGTATCTGGAACCAGTTCCCATTTATCCTCAGAAATTCCATGCCTCTGTTCTCATATGGGGAGGAGGGAGGACCATTTTAATATATGTAACTACCGAGGTAAGTATATTTAAAACTTATTTTAAAAGAAAATGAAAATAACATTTTTAAATATCTAACTTCCCTGGTAGTTACATATATATAGCTGATTGGCACCTTTGGTGGTGGGTCAGAGAACCGCAGCACCGTTGGGAATTCGTAAAATTATTGATCACAAACAAATTAGCTGTACCAATAATCTGGTTCATACCTGAAATGGAAGCTTGGCTTCGAAAGTTTTTCTGCCTCCTTAGCCCTGCATTCCTTGAGAGACCCAGCGATCCACCCAGGGGGCTGTAGAAAGTCTCTGTGGGGCTGTCAGACGGTCCTCGACCTTAACCTGACTAGACCACCACCCTTGCTATCCTGGCAAAGCCATGGACAATGAGCTGACCACCTGACCAACTAACACACTAAAACACACTCCATAAAACGTAACTTAGACTTTCACCCCAGACTGTGGGAAGGTTTGCAACAACCATTCACAGACAGCCTGTGAGGTCAAGTTCAATAGAAAAATGCAAGGGTATAAATAAGGTATGGAGGTTCGAGGCAGTTGTACCTTCTCCAACTACGGCGCCGGAGGCAACGTACGGCCTAGGGAACAACAATCCTCATATTGGGTCTGTACGTCTTTAAGGTAGCAATCTGCGAAGACTGACTTGCTTCGCCAGAATGTCACTTCCAAGATCGATTCCATCGACTTGTGTCTATACGCCCTCGAAGTCGCCACAGCTCTTACTTCGTGCGCATTGACTTTGAGTATTGGGAAGCTTTTCTCATCAAAATTCTGGTGAGCTTCCCTTATTAAATCCTTGACAAAGACCGCCAGCGCGTTCTTTGGCAACAGGTAGTGAAGGGCTTCTTACCAAGGACTAGAGGTTGTCTGTCTGTCCTCTTAAAGTTTTTGGTTCTCTGTAATAATACTTTAGGGCTCTAACTGGACAAAGGCTTTTCTCCTTTTCCTGTCCTACTAACTGAGATAACCCTGGTATGTTAAGGAGCTCCCCTTTCAGGGCCCATGGTTGAAGAAGTATTCTCATTCTTGGCGATACAAACCTAGTTGCAGCGAGCAGACTGCATTCTCCCCATTGAAGCCTACATTCTTGCAACTCTTCTATCCTCTTGGCCGTTGTCAACGCAACCAGGAATAGGGTCTTCTTGGTGAGATCCTTCCATGAAGCCTTGTCGAGGGGTTCGAACCTGCTCGAGGTTAGAAAAGTCAGAACAACATCCAAATTCCAAGAGGGGGTTGGGTGGGTCCTTACTCTTAACTGTCTCAAAGGGACCTTATGAGGTCCGAGAGATCCTTGTCTCCCGACATGTCAAAATCTCTGTGACGGAAGACGGAGGCTAGCATGCTGCGTTATCCCTTGATAGTTGATACTGCTAGTTTCTCTTGGGTTCTTAAGTGTAACAGAAAATCTGCTATTTGAGTTAGAGGTACTGAAAGAGGAAATGTTGTTAATTCTGCACCATTTCCTGAACACGTCCCACTTTGACTGGTACACCTTGATTGTGGACGTCCTCCTCGCTCTCATGCGATTGCTCTTACAGCTTCCCTCGAAAAGCCCTTCGCTCTGCCAGTTTTTTCAATAGTCGAAAGGCAGTTAGATTGAGAGAGAGGCTATTTTGATGTTGTCTCTCTATATGTGGCTGTCTGAGTAGATTGTTCCGACACGGTAACGATCTGGGGGTGTCTACTAGCCACTCCATCACATCTGTGATCCACGGTCTCATGGGCCAAAACGGAGCTATGAGGGTCATGCGGACGTTGTTCGATTCCCTGAACTTCTTCATGACTCAGTCTAGGATCTTAAATGGGGGGGAGGCGTACGTGTCTTCCTTCCCAATCCATGAGGAAGGCGTCTACTGCCACTGCTTCCTGGTCTGGGACTGGAGAGCAGTAAACAGGTAACCTCTTTGTTCTCTGCGTCGCAAAGAGGTCTTTTTATAGACGGTTTCTCCCCCATGATTGCACAGTCTGCTGCATACCTCGTGATGCAGGGGGTCTACTCCGTCGTGAGAACCTGTCTTTCTCTGCTGAGGAGATCCACCCTGACGTTCTTCTCTCCTTCTATAAAGCGAGTTAGAAGAGTAATGTTCCTCTCTTTCGCCCACAATAAGAGATCCTTTGCTGCCTCGTAAAAGGAGTCCGAACGAGTGCCTCCCTGCTTCTTTATGTAGGCCAACGCCGTGGTGTTGTCTGCGTTGACCTGAACTACTTTGATCTTGCCATAGACTAGAGGATCCCGTCATTCCCTAGTGTTGCACCCCACCCCACGTCCGATGCGTCTGAATGCAACACTAGGTCGGGTTCTTCTGTTGAAGTTCGAAACCTTCTTGTAGCTTGTTGGTGTCGTGCCACCAACTCAACTGATTGTTCTGGAACAACCTATTGAGTCCACAACGTAACCGTAACTGATCGGTGCGCTCTGACAACTGCCTACTGACAGCGTTCGGTATGAGGCAAGTTGTCCAAGCATCCGAGCAAGTCACGTGATCTCTTAAGGCATGTGCCCAATAAGCGAAAGTCAATTGCCCTCTGGAGACCCGAGGTTCTTAATGGCAAGACATTCTCATAGTAGTTGAATCTCAGCTAAAAAGGAAAACAACATTATGTTCAATTGAAGACGAAGGTGAAAGTGACTGTCAAACACGTCTTCACAGCCGAATTGAGGAGAAGGATTCTCAAGGTTCTGAACCTGTGCTTATAAAGGACTGAAAACGCTAACAGCTATTTCATTGCTGTAAGGTGAGGGATTGTAGTTGTAATGAAAGCGGGGTGGGGGCGTTTCCAGTAATGAAAAACAGGGAAGTACTACTTCTCATGGGCTGATTATTTGGAAGTAGAGCTGGCAGGTCGGGGAGCAGGCGATGTCTTCCGTATATATCTGTCAATTCCGGGTGAACAATAAACAATTGCACCTCTCCGAATAAGAGATATTTTGACGACAAACTCAGATGTCTGAAGAGAAATAATTCCGCATTATCGCAATGCGATGCAGCGTGAGACTAGTAAAGACTTCTGTTACCGTTGCGGTAAACATAAAAGATTGAAAGGATTCCAGAATATATATCTCTGTTGCCAACTCTCGCAATATTACATTGGAGGCCTGCAGATGTCATCCATGTATGCGAGAATCCCCACCCCGTTAATCAAGAGACGTAAGTCCGATATTCTTGGACAGAGAAAAAGGTTCGTTAGTCGATCCTTGTATGGGAGAGACACATAATCCGACAATGCATCTCGGATATTCAAGGGGATGCCGATTGGTCCATTCCATTTGTATGTCGAGAATCCCCGTTAATCAGAGACGTAAGTCCGATATTCTTGGACAGAGAAAAGGTTCGTTAGTCAATCCTTGTATGGGAGAGACACATAATCCGACAATGCATCTCGGAGAGCCAGCTGGAACTAGGTTGTCTTGCTGAAGTCCCCCTACTCAGTGGTTCTTGCTCACTCGCTATCCTGAGTTGCAAGGTAATCCATTCTTCGAAGGAATGCGTTCGGCTAGAATAATCGAGCGTTAAAAAAAAAAAAGGATCTATTATGCTCGAGCAATTATATTTAAACGAAAACGGATTTCGGTAAAAACAAAAAACTGAGGTGGTGGTGTCGTGCCATACCATAAGTATCTGAAAAATCGAAACTGGTAACTCTGGGAAGATGCAGACAGTCCCACCGAATTGCAGTTCCATTAGGATACTAGCCGTCTCGGTCACCAAACCAGTAGAATTAACTACGGTATGTGACTAACCCCCGGACAATTCAACTGCTTAAACAGAATCATGTGTCGAGGGTAATATACGTCGTGTATTTGTAGGTTTCCGTACAACGAATTCCATCCTAAATTCTTTTCCCTTAGAGGAATGAGAATAAGGATTGGAAATCTACACCCTTCCTTCTCTTATTCAAGAGAGTGAAGGAGAAGTTTTCCCCTAAGGAAAACTTCAATAGTGAAAACAGAAAACCCGAAGACGAAAGTTCAAGTCAAACTGGATATTCGCGTTCGTTCTTCTGTATTCCAGGGTTGGTCGTCTACTGAGAGGATCCTTACGGTTCAGTAGGCAGTTCTTCTCACAAACGCTAGAAGATTACAGGAATTCGAGCATTCGGCGAGGTTCCCGATTATCATGAAAACCATTATCGGGGATTTAGATATAAAGTCCTGCGTTGCCTTTTGGGTTCGGGCTAAGGCAGAGGAGACCTCATTCTTGAAGGAGGAAGATTTCTGGGGTCTACCCTTCATAAACTGTGAGGGCGGGCTCCGAGGTACAGCCTGCTGAAAAATATTCGGATATAAGTCCGCCAATACCGCAAGAGTTTCTTGCGTCTCCTCCTCTGATATCTCATCCAAAGTATTGGCGATTTACGATGTCGAACGAGTGGGGGAATCACGCGCATCGTCTTACTTGCGTGCGTCATGCATGCGTCCAACCTGCTGCGAGGGAGCATGCTGCGTGCGTCCTGCGTGCGTCCAGCCTGTTGCGAGGGAGCGTCACGATCCTTGTCATTTCCCGTCACACGTCCGGTAAGCTGCGAGGGAGCCTGGTTGCGTGCGTCATGCTTGCGTCTGCTTCGTCACGGGTGTAGGTTGCTGTGAGTGTCTAAGAGCGCTGCAACCTGCAGCGAGTCTTCGTCTTGCCGTCTGTTAGCGTCACGCTGTGCTAACTGCGGTTTTATCTTGTGTTTTATCGGTCGCGCTTCACCTGCTAATCCATGCGACTTGTAGACATCAAAACCGAGACGTAATGGACTGCTGAAGCTTTGACAAGAAAACTGCTTGCGATACCTCTTGCTGTTGGGGAATAACTGAAGGCGGCACTGCCCGCCCATCTACCGCTTCGGAGACACTAGTAGTGATCTTCTGTCGACAAGGTGGAGACGCTCCATGAGACACCTCCCAGTCTGGGGGAGGGGGAGAGAAGCATGCACCGGATGTTAGCAAACTTCTTCTTCCGAAGAGCTGTGCGTTATGCGTCTCCTCCAATTACTGCACGACGGTTGCTGTAACTGCTACGGGGGACTTGGGGTCTCTTGATTCTAGGGGTTGACGCCAAAAACCGCGTCGAGGTCTTGTGCGTCATTCAGACGAAGAACAGACGCAAGCACCGAAAGTCTCCTCGTCCGATTCCCTTACCTCCTGCCAAAGGGGACGGCCGCCTGTGCGACATCTTGCCTCTTATATTGGCAGGAGAGCAAGGGTATCCGAACACTTCCTCATCTCACCTTCTCTGTGGCGAGGGAGAGCGTCCTGGGTGATGTCGGTCAGCAGGAGGGATCGCTCTGATGGGGACGCCCGCTCGCTTTTAACATCTCTCACCTCCCTTCGCCGTCGACATTCCTTCTCCCAGGGGTTGGGGAGCAATGAAGAGGTCTAGGACTCTAGGAAGCGGGTTTGACAGACAAACGAATGGGCGCCCCACCCTCCACTACACTAAACACTGTCACCAAATTTGCGATGCAAACTACACACTGTCTATTCAGTCCCCTTTCCGAAGAAAGGGATTGTATTAACACGCAAGCCGAACTAGCCGCAAAAACATTCATAGTCGGCTAACTTATCTACGACTCCTCAGGTGGGTCTGGTACTCTTAACTTAGGGCTAGGCTCAGGAATATTAGTATTAGACAGGTTAGACAAGCTTGACTATCATAAGAACTAGCTAATAGAACACAATACGATCTAGTTCTTCTAATTAAAATCTAATTGCATCTTTATAGTAAACATACTTTTCATTATTCCTCAGAGAAGGTTACACACTCATCCTATCTGCTAACAAATGTACATATCTGCTTCCTGCATTTGTTAACTATTGTATGAGGATCAAGAGTTGTATGGAAGCCGGGACTCAAAACCCTTAACTACAGAGTCGGCCATCTTGAATTCAGAAAACAAGAAAAATTGTAGAAGTCGGAAACTGACCAACTGAAACTTATTCGTGTGTAAAACAAATTAAGGATAATCTGATATCAGCGAAAGCCATTAAGTCCAAAAAGTAAGCAATGGGTACTTCACCAATTGTAGTAAAAGCAAACCCAAACAAGAAGAGCGAATTTCCAACGTGCTGCTCGAACGACGGCAGGGAATTTCTGAGGATAAATGGGAATGGTTCCAGATACCTACTAGAGGGAGCACAGGTATGATCACCTGACCGTCTATCGGCGATAGCCGCGAATTTTGAATTTCTGCCGTGCGCGCGACGAATCGGCGGGATTAAGCTATATATATGTAACTACCAGGGAAGTTAGATATTTAAAAACCTTTGCTGCTGGCTTATAACCTTGTAAGCTTCGTCCAGTCGGGCTGAGAGATCCTTAACCTCTTGTTTAATTGCCTTTATTTCGCTGATTTCGCCTCTGAGTAGCTTCAACTCATCCAGTATCTCGGTATTGGATGGCTCTTGACTTCTACTGGCATTAATCATTGTGCTTAAAGCTTCTTTCAACTGAGGATTGGTATTTTGTTTGGCTTAACTGGTGTTTGTGATAATGCTGTCACGGACTCCACACTGTCATAGGTAGGCATTTTTCCTGAATTTCAGCACTAGGCCCAGTGCTTAAACTCGAGTTTATTAAGCAACGTTGTCAAGGACGCGAGGCGTTGCTATGGCTACTGCGCATGCGCAAAAAAACTAGAAACTTAACGAGGGACGTGTAGCATAAATTTCAAAATTTTTCTCCTCAAATTACGGCTAAGTCCAATATAGACTAAACTGCTTTCTCACGTCTAAACAACCACTGTACATTCATGCATTCGGAAATAGGTTTCAATGCTTACAGAACCTTGTAATTTCCTTCAAATCTCGACAGAACATCAGAGCTTCCTTAGCCTGTTTGTTTATGTCCCAAACGCCATACATGGCACACACAGAAGAGGTCACTTTTGAAGAACACCCAAAACCCAGAATCTATGGGAGATATATTGATGATATCTTTATCACAACAAAGGGCGAAAATGACATAGATGAATTAGTGAATAAACTCCGAGCAAATTCTACATTAAATTTTACGGTAGAAAAAAGTGATGAGAAAATGCTCCCCTTCTTGGACGTACTTGTGACCCAGAAAAACAACAAATACAATAACACCGTAAACACTAAAAAGACAGATGCTGGGGGAGATTGCTTAAATGCTAAAAGAGGGAGGAATGCCCTGATGCATATAAAACGGTCTGTGGAAAATGCATGCATATACAAAACCGTGCCTTAGCACACTGTTCGACGTGGAAAGCGATGAACGAAGAAATTAACAGAGTTCAAAAGCTGCTCACAAATAACGGCTACCCAGATGACATGATCCAGCAAGTTGTCAAAAAGAGATTAGAGGCTTTCCATAACCCAACCCCGAGGAACAACACACAAGACAAAGACAAAGAAATAGTGATATACCATCAGATATCATACAACAAACACCACGAAGACGAAAGGAAAGCCCTCCTTGGTATACTGCGAAGAGGAACCACCCCCCTAGCACCATATAACAAAATAACAGCAAGAATTTACTGCAAGCCAAACCTTACGGCCTCACTGGTAATGAAAAATAGTACGGCTCCATCGACGGAGAAAGAGGTTGAATCTGATATAGTATACAAGTTTGTCAGTGCTGACGAGCAATGTCAATCCCCCCAAAAATGCTATATCGGACACACAACCACTACACTCAAACGTCGCATGCAGGCCCACAGAAACCAAGGTGCTATTCACAGCACTTTGTGGATACCCACAATAAAAAAACCATCCTTACAAGAACTTCTCACAAACACCAAAATAATACACAAGGAAGGCAACTACAATCGTTTATTGATATCAAAGCCGTCGCATCGCCATGCAACGCCCCATTACCTTAACTCCAACGCGAGGCAGACCGTCTTTGCCCTTTGTATGAGGGCACCCTTCAACCGCCGTGGAACAAGACCACCACCACACGCGGACAGGAGCGCACACTGACATTTTGTTAATTAAACATATATGTAATTAATATATATTTGTAAAATGTGTATATAATAACTTACTTTCAACTTTTGATATAATTTCTGTTAACATATTTATTTATTGTCTTATTTTATGTTTTCAATATAGTCTTTTGTAAATATTTAAAACTAGGTATCTGGCAATTGTACTACCTTTCCGTCCTCATGACGTCACAAAACGCATGTAGGCTCATATTTGTATCAGTACGCTTGATAACGTCAATACGTATAGGTTGACAAACAGCTGTCGCGTTTTTGTAAAAATACTGGAGTAAATGGAAGAACCCCATTATGTGTCCATTAGTAACCTGAACAATGAAGTGAAGAAAAATAATTAGAAAATATGAATCTATTTCCAAAAAGCTGGTAAACAGTGAAAAAAAGCCATTCTATTCAATGAATATATATATATATATATATATATATATATATATATATATATATATATATATATATATTATATATATATATATATCTATATATATTTCTATATATCTATCTATATATATATATATATATATATATATATATATCTATATATATCTATATATATATATATATATAAATATATATATATATATATATATATATATATATATATATATATATATATATATATATATATATTATATTATATATATATATATTTATATAGATATAGATATAGATATATATATATATATAGATATATATATAGATTATAGTATAGTATTAGATATATATATATATATATATCTATATAATATATATATATATCGAATATATATATATATATATCTATATATATATATATATATTATATATATATATATATATATATATATATATATATTATATATATATATATATATATATATATATATATAGATCTATATATATATATATATATATATATATATATATATATATATATATATATATATATAAATATATATATATATATATATATATATATACAATTATACATATATATATTATATAAAGGTTTTTTTGCCACTAAGGAAAAAATGAAAAAAGCGAGATAGCCAAGTACTTTCTATATATATATATATATATATATATATATATATATATATATATATATATATATATAGTATATATATATATATATATATATATATATATATATATATATATATATCTATATATATATATATCTATATATATGTAGATTATATATATATATATATATATATATATATATATATATATATATATATATATATATATTAGATTATATATATATATATATATATGTATATATATATATTATATATATATATATACTATATATATATATTATATATAGATATATATATATAATAGATATATATATATATATATATATATATATATATATATATAACCTTATGCAAAAAATTATTTTATTCAGAAAACATACCCTAAAGCTGTCTTATACACTATTACTGAACTGAAATGATCCTTAAATTCATATTTCTTTAATTTAAAGAAAATGTAAATGCAGTCACCACAGACAGGATGTAGATGGGGAGGTCTCATGGGCTTGATGAACTAGTTGCATCTGTGATGCGTCTTCCTGTCCAACTTCGACGGGCACTCACAACAGCACACCAATGCACCATTGCTGTCTAAGAAAGATGTCCCTGGTGAGCCTGCAGAACTGCCTGGTGAGGGAATGTTGCAGACAGTGTAAAACATACGGTAACAGAAACCCTGAGCTAAATTCTTCCTAAATGCAAGCCATGGGAATATACTGGGAAAAATCCCAGTGAGGGGGCTGGACACCACACCTTTCCTCAACCAAGTCAAAAAGAGCCCTGAAGGTACTGAGCAGAAAAGGCCAATCCATTCCAACCCTCCCGCATTGGTGAATGACATCATCACCAAATTCGGCCAGGAGAAAATCACCCCAGGCTACCGTTCTAAGGTTTAAGTAACGAGAATCAATAAAGTTACAAGGCTTGAGCCTTTTATGTATGGAACGAATTGGTCTCACTCAGTTATGCGATGTCTTTCTTTCTTATACAGGGTTAACTAATTACGTTTTCTTCTCTTCTTATTCGTGGTGTTTGTTCTACGTGTCAAAGAAGCAGAAGAATATTGCAACAAAATTAGATTAATACGAACAACGATATAACAAAAGGACGTTGCGAGTGCCAAGGTCCAATTCATAATTCGTAATGGATAAGAAAATGTGAACATAAGTGAAAGCTTTGGTAGTATATTCCCATGACAAATGAACAATAAGGTTGTTATTCACGAAAGGATCCTTTGACCCATATGTACTAAAAGTGGACCTAAGGTCGATGACATGAAATAGGAAAGTGAACTTAATCCACTCATAGTTTTTCATGTTGGATAGAGATTATGGTCCTCTTGATTTTCTTATTTCTAAACTCATCTAGGCCAAAGTCTCAAGAGAGTCAAATAATATGAGCAATTACAATAAGATTTCATAATGTTTAGCGCTGCATTATGCTAATAATAATATATACCATTGATGATTATTTCGAACCAAAAGCGAGAAACGATAAGAAATGGCATTTACAAAGTTTATCTGGACGTCTGTACGAACACAGACTTCTCTTGTAGCTTGCATGAGCTTGATACCTCTGCGACTGTAACTGAGAGAGAGAGAGATAGAGAGAGAGAGAGAGAGAGAGAGAGAGAGAGAGAGAGAGAGAGAGAATTCAAACCATCATCGTAGTGTGTAGAGAGGGTGGTGTTGATATCCTGAGAAGCAATTGGCCTAGCATGAGTTTTTTTCTCATCCAACAGTCAATAATTGTATTTCATCAGAGAGAGAGAGAGAGAAGATGAGAGAGAGTTTTAAGGAGTTATGAGATAGAGAGAGAGAGAGGGAATAGAAGGAATTTTTAATTGCCTTACACTCGATTATGCCCCGTGGCGCAGGTCCTCGCCCAGAGAGAAGAAGAAGAAGACGAAAAATAGCAGAAGGAGAGAGATTTTGAATTGCCTTACACTCGATTATGCCCCGTGGCGCAGTCTCAGCCACAGGAAGAAGAAGAAGAAGAAGACGAAGAAGAAGAAGAAGAAGGAGAGAGAGAGAGGAGAGAGAGAGAGAGAGAGGTACCTCTCGATAATGACCTGTGGTGCAGATTCTCCACCAGGGGGAAAGGTACGCGGAAAAAAAAAAAAATACAATAAACCCAAGGTTATCGTGGGAAGAAGAAAAGGTGACCGTGAATTACCCTGAAGTATTCCACACTGCCTCTTTATTTAGGATGACGCTCAGCTATGCCTCTGAAGATAAGCTTCCGGAACAAATAGCTTTGCGGTTTCCATTGCATCGGGAGGACGGAGAAAGCTCATTCTTTTAAGAAGGGAAGTAGATGGAATGTTTGTTATTTTAATTTTTGTGCTTTGTTTAAATTCTGTATGTTTTATTCTTCGTGGTTTCTGCATACTTGTTTATGACCACGTACATTGATTCTGTGATTATTTATTCCGGTATGTTGTGTGCGTTCACACTCCTCTGATGCGTATTTTATGACGTCTATTTTAATTTCTTACATAGCACATTTGTCTTGATGTGTTTTCTTCATAGCTGACTAATTGCGCTTTCTAGAACAATATTTTTTGTCAAAGCCATTTAAAAAATGCTTTCTATAAAGGCTGACAATTTTCTACGATTGTCAATTTTCTGAGTCTAGAAGAATGTCACAATATCGCCATTTAAGAGGCTGTTTTTAACTGTGGTCTCGCGTTTCTTTCACGATATATTTTCGTCATGATTCATTCGTGGCACCTCCTAGAACACTGTTGTGTCTCAAATACATAAAAAAAAAATGTCTTCTATTAAAACTCAAATTTTCAAATTATTTAGCGATCTGGGCAACTGCTTCCAACTGGCCCATCACGTTTCTTTCATGGCTGATCTTTCCTTGTATCCGGACAAAGACCACAACCACTGGTCTCCGGAAGACCAACCTCGCTGAGCAGCAGCATGACGCTCTTTGATTAATGGAATGCTCTCACCCTTCGCGCTTATTATTAGACCTTCACACTGAGTTACGAGATGGAGGAAGACGCCTGTGATTCACGGCCTCAACAGGGAGTGTCTTTGAAATTAGATCGTGACGCTACTGAATGGTTCAGTAACGAGGGAGTGAATTAAAACTATTGTTGTAACTGCATTCGGTGTACTGTTCACATTCGCCAGTGGTAAGTAGTGTAATAGCCATAATGATCTAACTTTCTCTTATGATTCTGCAGAAGCATTCCAAAAAAAACCATGAATTCCCAAATGAAGAAGCTCTGCTTCCCTAGTTGGATTCAAACTGCATCTTTTTCTCTGTGTATTTGTACATTAGTGTATAACCAAGGATTGAAAAATAATTAATTATTATTATTATTATTATTATTATTATTATTATTATTATTATTATTATTATTATTATTATTATTATTATTATTATTATTATTATATGGTTTTCAGTTATTGGGTTTTCGTTTTATATTTGATTTTGTGCAGCCCTTTTTTTACTTAATTTATTTAAGTTTATTGCATTAACTATTTTGTCTTCACAGTTTTTACATTCTTTCCATTTAATCTTCTGGTAACGCCCTCCCCCCCCTCTCTCTCTCTAGTTTTTCAAATGTGCTTCATCTTTATCCTAACCCTAAATACATTGCATAGCACTGTACAATCATTTCAATGATCAAGCCTTCAACTGCATACAACTAAGCCTCATCCAGGGAAGATTCCAAATCTCACTTAACCACAATAGAAGGCAAGGATCCCACAGACAAATCACAATTACTGCACCTACATCATCCAAAACAACGTCATTATCATATCTCTCTAGACAACGAAGACGCGACCAGTTTCCCCCTCACTTAATTATAAACATGTGAGTTTCGTCTCCTTGGGAATGGACAACTTTCCACTCTATCAGGTACTAGTGAGGTCAGAAAGGTGTTAGGCTTTGAGAATACATTGTTTGGACTACATTCTCAGCCTTGCTTTGTATCGAAGGCACAGATAAAGGAAAGCCTAACGAATCTGAGCTTGTAATCAAAGCAATATGGGTTCTTGTTCTGCCTACTATCTCTGCTGATGAGGAACAATGGAAGGGAATCCGTGTGAGTCTAAGCACGTATTACGCCCCCGGGGTATTTGTTTTGTTCATTTATGAGTGCTAGCTCTGCTTCTCAGGAGCTAATCAACGTAATCCATTCATCGTAATTATTCAAGTCAGAAACGTTGTATACACTTGATTTGTATTTAAGGTACATCTCTTTGTCTTCTATGGAGGTGGAAAACCTTTTGAATAATTAACGTCATACGTGACAGCGAATATATATATATATATATATATATATATATATATATATATATATATATATATATATATATATATATACACACACACACACACACACACACACACACACACACACATATATATATATATATATATATATATATATATATATATATGAAATTTATTCGTATGCTTAAATTTCATCTCATTTATCTGGCGTATTGATGATATGCGAATAAGACTTAGAATGTGAACAAATGGATTTCGATTTGTCTCAACGGCAATAGAAATCTTGACTTTAGGGAGCTATGAAATTCAGAAGTTAGAGTGAAACAGGGTATACAGAGTATTGCCTTCTTCACAATATTTATATTTCATTTGTTTGCAATTTTTTCTAGTATTATAATTATCATCGTATGGGTCTCACCATTGCCTTCTTCTTGCAATGTTTTTTCACATAAAACTAATACAGTGTGTGGCGCTTATGAAGTCAGTTGATGGTCAATTCCTTTACCTAAAAGTATATTCACGTTAAATAACAACAACAACAACAACAACAACAACAACAATAATAATAATAATAATAATAATAATAATAATAATAATAATAATAATAATAATAATAATCACAACAAACATGCAACATGGCTCCAGGAAGTCAAGGAAGAAGAAACAGGGAGAATGAAACAAAGATTCACAGAGATCACGACAGACACAGTTAGACACCAACTAAAGAAAATGCCAAACTGGAAAGCCCCAGCCCCAGGTCCCGATGAAGTCCATGGATACTGGCTCAAAAACTTCAAGGCCCTACACCCACGAATAGCAGAACAACTCCAGCATTGTATCTCAAATCACCATGCACCCAAATGGATGACCACAGGAAGAACATCCTTAGTACAAAAAGACAAGAGTAAGGGAAATAAAGCCAGTAACTACAGGCCTATCACCTGCCTACCAATAATGTGGAAGTTACTAACAGGTATCATCAGTGAAAGGCTATACAACTACCTAGAGGAGACAAACACCATCCCCCACCAACAGAAAGGCTGCAGAAGGAAGTGTAGGGGCACAAAAGACCAGCTCCTCATAGACAAAATGGTAATGAAGAACAGTAGAAGAAGGAAAACCAACCTAAGCATGGCATGGATAGACTATAAGAAAGCCTTCGACATGATACCACACACATGGCTAATAGAATGCCTGAAAATATATGGGGCAGAGGAAAACACCATCAGCTTCCTCAAAAATACAATGCGCAACTGGAATACAATACTTACAAGCTCTGGAATAAGACTAGCAGAGGTTAATATCAGGAGAGGGATCTTCCAGGGCGAATCACTGTCCCCACTACTCTTCGTAGTAGCCATGATTCCAATGACAAAAGTACTACAGAAGATGGATGCCGGGTACCAACTCAAGAAAAGAGGCAACAGAATCAACCATCTGATGTTCATGGACGACATCAAGCTGTATGGTAAGAGCATCAAGGAAATAGATACCCTAATCCAGACTGTAAGGATTGTATCTGGGGACATCAGGATGGAGTTTGGAATAGAAAAATGCGCCTTAGTCAACATACAAAAAGGCAAAGTAACGAGAACTGAAGGGATAAAGCTACGAGATGGGAGCAACATCAAAACACATAGATGAGACAGGATACAAATACCTGGGAATAATGGAAGGAGGGGATATAAAACACCAAGAGATGAAGGACACGATCAGGAAAGAATATATGCAGAGATTCAAGGCAATACTCAAGTCAAAACTCAACGCCGGAAATATGATAATAGCCATAAACACATGGGCAGTGCCAGTAATCAGATACAGCGCAGGAATAGTGGAATGGACGAAAGCAGAACTCCACAGCATAGATCAGAAAACCAAGAAACATATGACAATACACAAAGCACTACACCCAAGAGCGAATACGGACAGACTATACATAACACGAAAGGAAGGAGGGAGAGGACTACTAAGTATAGAGGACTGCGTCAACATCGAGAACAGAGCACTGGGGCAATATCTGAAAACCAGTGAAGACCAGTGGCTAAAGAGTGCATGGGAAGAAGGACTAATAAAAGTAGACGAAGACCCAGAAATATACAGAGACAGGAGAATGACAGACAGAACAGAGGAGTGGCACAACAAACCAATGCACGGACAATACATGAGACAGACTAAAGAACTAGCCAGCGATGACACATGGCAATGGCTACAGAGGGGAGAGCTAGAGAAGGAAACTGAAGGAATGATAACAGCGGCACAAGATCAGGCCCTAAGAACTAGATATGTTCAAAGAACGATAGACGGAAATAACATCTCTCCCATATGTAGGAAGTGCAATACGAAAAATGAAACCATAAACCACATAGCAAGCGAATGCCCGGCACTTGCACAGAACCAGTACAAAAAGAGGCATGATTCAGTGGCAAAAGCCCTCCACTGGAGCCTGTGCAAGAAACATCAGCTACCTTGCAGTAATAAGTAGTACGAGCACCAACCTGAGGGAGTGATAGAAAACGATCACGGAAAGATCCTCTGGGACTATGGTATCAGAACGGATAGGGTGATACCTGCAAACAGACCAGACGTGACGTTGATTGACAAAGTTAAGAAGAAAGTATCACTCATTGATGTCGCAATACCATGGGACACCAGAGTTGAAGAGAAAGAGAGGGAAAAAATGGATAAGTATCAAGATCTGAAAATAGAAATAAGAAGGATATGGGATATGCCAGTAGAAATCGTACCCATAATCATAGGAGCACTAGTCACGATCCCAAGATCCCTGAAAAGGAATCTAGAAAAACTAGAGGCTGAAGTAGCTCCAGGACTCATGCAGAAGAGTGTGATCCTAGAAACGGCACACATAGTAAGAAAAGTGATGGACTCCTAAGGAGGCAGGATGCAACCCGGAACCCCACACTATAAATACCACCCAGTCGAATTGGAGGACTGTGATAGAGCAAAAAAAAAAAAAATATAATAATAATAATACTAATAATTACAATGTAGCATGAAGTTAATTGAGATTTCTCATTGGAAGGTAATAATGGAATACTATCGTCTATTTTGAAGAGCAAAAACCATTGATGGGAATGTTTTTCCGCAATGACAAATGAGGATCACTGTGGTGTATGACTATTTTTTTTCTTTCGGAGAAATACTTACTAATTACTACTAACCGTTTCTTGTTTTCCCTACATCTGGCGCTAAGGATCATTCTTCAGTCACGCACTGTATAATTCACAAATGCAGGAGTGAAATATACTGCTTGTATTCTTGTCTAATTGAATAAAAAAAAAGTGAAAGGTTTCCTTTTCTAATAATCTGAAACCTTTAATGTCATCTGCTTCATTCCAGTAATTATGCGTAATTTTTTTTAGGGAAAATATTGAAAGTTTACAAGGATTTCTACTTAAAAATTTAATGAACACCTTGCGTGCTACAAATAAATGGAACTTTCTCACTAACATAAAATTCTAAAAATAAATTAGCCTGTCCCACTGCATATATGAATGACCCGATAATTACTCCCAGGAAACCCACTTGCCAATCATTTACACTTCACGCCCAATGCAAACCAAACGAGCCGTTTAAAATTGTTGTGTGATTATGCAACTGCATAAAACAAATACACGCGGTGCGTCTGTGCTCATATTTTCACTGATGATGTGAATGAAGCTACATTACTTAATCCTCTAATTTATATTTGGCTTAACCTACAGATAATGAGGATCTTGAGATTCGGATGCATTCTGTTACTGGCGTGAGGTTTCTATTTTACTGAATAGAAGACGCATTCAATGTGAAATCTTCCGTGGTGAATTATATCTTTAAGACAATAGAGTTCCAAGACAAAAAAGTAAAAATTTTTCCATTATTTTTCATGTGAAGGTGAAGTGATGACTGCGAAAGAATGTTCTTTTTTTGTTTTGAAGAAGTTTGAAGATTGTAAATTCTATCACAGAGAATTCGACTGACAAAAAATGATATTTAATCCGATGTATTTTTAAATGATATTTTTATCGCCATAACCTCCACGGGTGATACACCCTTCCTCCTCTTCTTAGTGCTATGGTTTACAAATTATAATCTTGTGAACTACAAACCAAGATCCTAAGATTTCTATATGAGCCGGTAACTGTGCGAACTCGGAGTGAACTGAACAAAATAGTATTCAAGGCTAAAGTAATGCACGTAAAATTGACTAATCAAATCATGGGTGCAAATCAGGGTATAAGAATGGCGCTAGACGTATAATATTGCTGTTGAACTGATAGCCATAATAAAAAGAAGCAATTTTAATTATCAATTTTAATTATACAAGAAGATTCACCAAATATTATATTCACTTAACGCCTCTCTGATATAATCAAATTGTAGTAGAGAGAGAGAGAGAGAGAGAGAGAATGCGGTTTCGCTCTTGGCTCTCTGTATCGTTAGATACTATTAATAAAATTGATTGTAATATTTATCTATGCAGCTAAATAAAAAATACGTCATTAATATATAGACCACGGTTCCTAGACACATGCTCTCAACAACTAACCAACAGCGGTCGAAACTGAATCGTTTATTCCCTTGACTGCCGATGTGTATAAGCTGTTACAGATCATTACAGCGTGCCTTAAGACTACGTACGTTATAATGTGTTAGGAAAATCTCGGTAAATTAATTCAGCAACCAAGGAAAGTCTTCCTGTATCAACAGGAAATATGTCGATCTGGTTGGATGGAGACACAAAGGTGGAGAAAATTTCATTGTAAAATTTATTTGTAAAATGGGATATCGTCAAAAGTTTACTGTAGAGCAGAGAGAATATTTTCATTCGGTTGTCAAAAAAAATTCACTATAAGGCAGAATTTAGGAAAAGACTGAATTTGGCAATAAATTTGTCCTTCAATGAAATACATTAATAATTTTGTCAATATTAGTTCTAATCTTGCACAGATGACTTTACCTTAGGTAAAGTAATCCACGAATTTCTGGAAAATGAACCATTATACCTGACAATTTTTCAAGACGAACTTTTCTTCTTGCAATGTGTATGCGTGTGTGCGTATGTGTGTATAAAATCAGCTCATTTGGCAACATGATTTGACTAGAAATTACTTCCCAGAACGTATATCCAAATGGCTCAAGCTTTATTTGATCTCCCTGATGCCCCCTAGATGAAAAACAAACTTGATAAGATGAAACTCAATACAAATTTGAATCTCCGACTCGAAGCCTTAAGTGTTTGTACAGTGATGATTAAAAAAAAGTAAAATTTCATTTTCCTTGGCAAAGCAAACATCCAGGATGAAGTGAAGGGACGCTCATCAGAAATTTGCAAAAAAAAAAAAAAAAAAAAAAAAAAAAATGAGAATCAAATGGTTGGTGGTTGAGGGAAAGAAGGACGGATATACCACCTAAATTCACTCATTCGTGTCCAGCCGTCTGAACTGAAAGAGCCGATGTTCAGCCAAGTGTTGAACTCTTCCCTTGAAATCACACAGACGTTTTACTTCGTAGCAGGATCCGTATTTGAACTCCAGTAGTAATTTATGGTTTCGTAAACATTTTGCCGGGTGCGTAAATATTGTTTCACTCTCGATGAGGGGTATGGGAAGAACAGGCGGTGAATGGAGGTAGGTTATGAAAGTAAAAACAAAGAATTTCAGAGATGAGATTGATGGAAAGGTCGAAGGCCTAATCAAACAGTTAGCGGCTTTCTTAAGCCCTCGTTCTAAGACGAGTAATTTGTTTTTAAGCTGATGCCTCTGGTATTTGAAAGGAAGGACCTTAGTATCCAAATTACAATAATGGTGAACTTTTTTATATACGTTTAAGAAGTGGGTAATATCTTGGAAGTTTTGATACACAAAGTTTATCCACAATTTAGGAATTGGAATATATTCTGAAGTAGTCGATGGAAAAGGCACACATATGCGCTTAGAAAGAGAGAGAGAGAGAGAGAGAGAGAGAGAGAGAGAGAGAGACTTGACCACCGCTCATAATTTCTTCCAAATGGCGCACTTTCACTCGAAATGACAAGAGCATTTGCATTCTATGGATGACGCGAATCCTGACATTTCGGACATACGACAGTCGGGCTAATGACGCCTGCCTCCGTTTTCTATGGTCAGCCAATTACGGCAGAGGCAAGTGAGAGGCCTCGTTAGAACCTACACAAGGTAATTGGCAGTACTTTTAATTGCAGGTTGAACGATTAAAAGTGGACCTCCGGTGACATTGTACGTGCCAACCATTAGCAAGAAGAATGAAAGGTAATGCGAAGTGGTTTGACTCGTGGTTTGGCTGTGTCTGAGCTGAATATCGAGATCTCATAAGATGCTGGAGTGCACGGCCTTGTTTTGCTATGTGGAAAACGCAATTGTTGCTCGTTTTATTACTCAATTTTGCGTGTGCGATTTTACATGCGCGTACGGCACACACACACACACACACGCATATATATATGTATGTATATATATATTATATATATATATATATATATATATATATATATATATATATATATATATATATAGGAAAAGAGAATCCTATGACCACTGTGCCACTTGATTTCTACATTTCAAAGAAAATTAATGGCCTGAGGTCTTTATATACATACATACATACATAAATGTATATATATATAATATATATATATATATATATATTATATATATATATATATATATATATATATTATGACCTGCATCGCGCAGGTCAATAGAGACACAAGAGGCAAAACTTGCCTGCATCGTTTCGTCTTATCTAGGAATCGAACCCTGTCCTCTCACTTGTAAAAAAGAGTCTTATGAACACTGTGCCATT
Organism: Macrobrachium nipponense; assembly: GCF_015104395.2. Classification (NCBI taxonomy): domain Eukaryota; kingdom Metazoa; phylum Arthropoda; class Malacostraca; order Decapoda; family Palaemonidae; genus Macrobrachium; species Macrobrachium nipponense. The sequence continues at coordinate 45,567,348 of NC_087200.1, forward strand.
TGATTTCTACATTTAAAGATCTCAGGCATTATTTTTTTGGAAATGTAGAAATCAAAATGGCACAGGAGTCATAGAACTCTCTTTTACAAGTGAGAGGATAGGGTTCGATTCCTAGATAAGACGAAACGATGCAGGCAAGATTTGCCTCTTGTGTCTCTATTGACCTGCGCGATGCCGGAAAAAAATAGTCAAGTGCAAGAAGCTAATAATAATCTCCTTCACAAATACTGGCTGAGACTCTAAAGGTAATACGTACTTGGTATACTGGTATACTATACTGGACCATGCCATCGCATGGTATATTTCACGTCATCCTATCCAGCGTGTTGCTTTAATCTATCTGGAAATGAAGTATCTTAGAAGCGTCTGCTCCTGTCAACTTCATTTTTGACGTCGACATTCCTCGTACTAATCTTACATATTACGATCCCTATTCTCAGCTGATTCTGGAAAGTAAAAAAAGTGTCATCCAAAACGTTTACATGAATAGCTTCTCCTGGGCTATTGGTGGTTCATGCTTTCTGGGCACCCTGACCATGGGCCATTTTCTGTACTAGTTAGAATTCCACATTCTAAAAGTAGATTGGAAAGGAAGTTCTCATCAAGTTTGCTGACCATGTCTTAATGGTTTGCCTCTGGAGTTAAAACTTCGTTAACGGATACTTGCCCATGACTACGCACGACAACCATTCAGTTGTATTCAAAATCTTTGTAACGACTATTGATATCCAGTTACGGAAAATAACCAAATGTGGTGTCATCTGAGTATGATATGTTTCATAAACTTTTCCAACAAGCTGCAGATATCAGCACGAACAGATTCAACATACTATATAAGACTATTCTTCCATCCCTCACCCACCCCCAACACTTTTGGGGGGTGGGAGGGCGCGCTCGCATTTAGGGTGTTGTTCACTCGGACGTTACTTTTAGCATCTTTTTTCATGTTGTAATTGAAAACTTAGAACCAGATAGTTAGTTGTTAACTGATTAGTTCAATCATATAAAATGAAGTTGTAAACTGGAGAAATCGATGGGAACACCGAAGTCTAATATGTGAACAATGTAAAGATCTAGTAAGTGCGTTAGTTAGTTACTTGCTGTGAAGCAAGGTATCAAGTTGCTCAAAGACGCCAGAAATTGGGGGCCTGCGTATCGTTTTAATTGCAAAAAACGATGCTTGAAAATGGATTCCTGTGTCCCCTGACTCTAGACTACAAGATGAGAAGAATATGATCATGTGACTCAAAGTGTTGGCTGGAAGTTACAAAGCAACAGAATACTTGCTTATGTGGCACAGGGTCTTAGATAAAAGATACACAAAGAAGACAAAGAAAACGTGCGCATGTGACAATAAGTCTTCATTACGATATAAAGAAAGACACCGGAAAACATGCTCTTGTGACAATAAGTCTTAGTTACAAGATACATAAAGACACCAGAAAACGTGCTCTTGTGACAATAAAATAAGTCTTAGTTACAAGATACATAAAGACACCATAAAACGTGCTCGTGTGACAATAAGTTTTCGTCACCTTATAAAGAAATTCACCAGAAAACGCGTTCATGTAACAATAAGCCTTCGCCACAAGAAACGAAAAAGACATCTGTAAACTATGCAAGAAAGCGTGCTTGCTTGTAAGGCCTTTTACAGAAAAAAATGAACAAATTTACGTCTAGAACTGCATAATTGTCCAATATCACTGGGAGATAGAGCGACTAAAGCGAATAACCATCTAGAGATACAGTAACCACCTAGTAATTGGCGCGCTAACCTTCGGCAATTATGAACGCAGCATCCGGGGTGCACAGAATACCTAATTACGAGTTACTTCAAAGTGGGATTTCCATAATTAGTGTAATCAAATAATTAGTTAAGACCCCACATTGAAAGTGCTGATTATTAAGGTTTGCTGAAGCATGAAGGAGAGTTTTTTCCTTTCCTTGTCAGTCTTGAAGAAGAAAAAGGCTAATAATCGAGAAAATAACGTATTTCTTGCGACTAAGTCAGGTGAGAACCTCAATATTAAGCATATATTTTAAAATTTCTATTTTGATTAGTTAGCTAATTTACCATATTTCGCTTTTGTTATATTGTTTAAACTATTAAGGAAGAATTAAAGGAGCACGACCGTACCTCCAAGATAGCAATGAATGGCGCCAATCCGCATGAGCTGCTTCGACAAGCTGCAGATAAACCTTCAATGTAGTCATATGACGCAGTTTGAGCTGAGGAATTTTTAAAAAAGATTCATTCAGAGGATAGTATTCAAATTATGAACCTGGAAATTTTCGTTAGTGGAAACGAATTAATGTTGAAAAACAATTATTACACAATACTTCTTAATAACTGGCCAATATTCATATTGGGATAAATCTAAATATTGCTGGATGTGATATTTTCTTTAGAACATAATTTTTCTGTCAATACTGGTGTTATCAGTATATTGGTACACAGGAATGGCGGATCTCAGGTCCAGGTCAAGCAGGGATTGTTGTCGGTATTGGTATTATTCCATAAGCGAGGTCAGTGTCAGACCGGGGTCGTCTCTGGTGTTCAATGGTAGTATTGCTGGAGTAGGGTCTTCTTCCAAAATATTATTGTTTTCAATATTTTCAGCCTTCATAAGTACTATTATAGTGTTCAAGATTCTCTTTTATATCTTATTGTTGTTCATATTAATTTCGTTAGGTTAATCACCTGCTAATATTGATTATATACTATTAGTTCTCGCTATGTTATTCTCCTTTTAATTGTAATAGTTATCAGAGAAGTTATTGCAAAAAAGAAAAGCATTATGATAGGAAAATAAAATTTGTTATATTACCACAAGCCGTCAGTAATAATAATAATAATAATATAATAATAATAATAATACTAATAATAATAATAATAATAATAACACTAGGCACTATCCCAAGATCCCTGAAAAGGAATCTGGAAAAACTAGAGGCTGAAGTAGCTCCAGGACTCCTGCAGAGGAGTGTGATCTTAGAAACGGCGCACATAGTAAGAAGAGCGATGGACTCCTAAGGTGGCAGGATGCAACCCGGGACCCCACACTATAAATACCACCCAGTCGAATTGGACGACAGTGATAAACCAAAAAAAAAAATAAAAATGAAAAATAAAATATAAAAAAATAAAATAAAAATAAAAATAATTAATAATAATAATAATAATAATAATAATAATAATGAATAATTAATTAATTAATAAATAATAATAATCATAATAATAATAATAATAATAATAATAATAATAATAATAAGGCCTATAGAATAAGGATGGTTAACGAAAATCGCCGATACCATGCTGCTGTAATAGTCATGATTTCTCAATGAAACTGATGGTAATAAATCCTTAATTATTGCTTTAATGGGAAAATAGCCACTTTCTTTACACGAGGTTAAATAGTTACATCTCCACAATTGTAGTGTACCTATGTGGGTTCCCTATGTTGCATATCCATGTGTATAGTTTGCTTGACAGTCGTTGTTCTATTTATTAACTCTTTTCTATTACGCTTTTACAGGAATTGTTTCTTCTTTTTATTCTTATCTAAAGACGCGATTTGCTCTACTGGGAAATTAAAGAAAATTGTTCAAGTTGTTCTACCATTTCGGTCTCCACCTGTCCTTTTCAAGAGCTCTTGA
>NC_087200.1:45576004-45588504 GCF_015104395.2 Macrobrachium nipponense
CATCATTAGAAAGTAGAATCAAACCAAGGAGAGGAGAAATAAACATAAGAGCAAGGGGAGTTCATAATGAAGGCAGAGTAATGCAAAAGGCCTTCAAGTTGTCTCCTCTTTAGACTGGAATTTCAAGAACAACCTTTCTCGCGTCTATTGTGATTCGCCTCAGCACCAACGACACCTCAGTAATGGAGAGAACTTTCGGATGGACCGAAGAGGAGGAAGGTTGCGTCAGAGGAGAAAGACCACACCCTGAAGCCCGATATTACCGACATACGCGGTTATCTGTCTGCATGTCTGTCTCATATCCAGCACACGCACATTCGCGCAGTAACACATACGTACAAACACAGACGCACATTCATACACACATTCCCACAGTAATACACACGCATACATTCGCCCAGTAATACACACACATTCACTCGCACAGTAATACACAAGCACAAAGTAAAACACGTACACACATTCGTAGAGCATTACATACACGCAGCAATACACATACATAAACACATGCATTTGCATAGTAATACACATATGTTCACACAGCAACACACATCTGCACAGTAATACACACACACGTTCACACAGCAGTACACACACATGCACACACACATTTGTACATTAATACACACACACACGTTCACGCACCAATACACGCACATGTACATACACTTTCGCACAGTAAGACACACACTCATACACATGCATTTATTCTCTCACTTCATTTAATGTATTCATGGACAAAGTGGGCCCTTTTTAAATATAAGGTAAGCTATCTGTAATGCAGGAAGGAGTACATTATTTTTCCGTGTTGTTCTTTTGCCTATTGTTCGTAATTTGGGGTATATGGCAGCATGTTCTCTATTACATTTAAATGCAAACAAACGCCCATAAGTATATATATATATATATAATATATATATATATTATATATATATACCCCTATAATATATATGATATATATATATATATATATATATAAATATATATATATTAGTATATATATATATAATATATTATAGCAAATATATATATATACAATATATATATATATATATATATATATATATATATATATATATATATATATATTAATATTATATAAGTGGTACCTCGAGATACTAAATTAATCCGTTCCGAGGCGGCCTTCGTATCATGAGTTTTTCGTATCTTGGACCGCATTTTACATGTAAAATGGCTAATCCGTTCCAAGCCCTCCAAAAACACCCCAGTAAATTTCATAATAAAGCTAAATTGACCTATAAACAATGAAATACTACAACAATTTGGACCATTCAATAGCTAACTTGATACGTACTGCTAATTACCTGTAAATAAAGTGTATTAGTGTACATGGTATACAAGAAATACTGTACGTATGTAGTAAAATGTGGAAGCTTACCTTTTGAGTGAGGCTATCTCCGAAAGTGGCGACAGAGGAGGACAAACGGCAGATACGTACGTGCACTTAACTTTACGAAACACATAAAAAAATGTAAGGAAAACATACATAAACTAAACTTTACGAAACACATTAACAAAACTGTAACACTTAACTTTACAAAAAGCTAAAATAAAAAAAATTTTTTTGTCTTTTTTTGATTTTTACATTTTTTTACTTTTTTATACTTTACGTAGTTTTTTTTTTTTTTTTTTTTTTTTACAAAATTTCAACTTCATCACCACTTTCAACTTTCTGTTTTTTAGTATCACTTGGTTCTTCCTTTTTGCTTACTCCTGCTAATACTAAAGGCAACTTTAAAAAATAACTATCCAAGGAAGATTGCTTCTGCCTACTTTTGACAATGTTCCTGAAACGACTCAGGCAAGCCTCATCGAACTGCGCAAGCATACGACCTGTGTAAGCCTTTTCGGGGTGACTTTTTTCAACAAATGATTGCACTTTATGAAAAGCAGCTAGAACATCCTTAATTTCTGCCATTGTCATAGGGTCGTCCTCCTCCTCCTCGCCACTGCTAAAGAACTCCTCTTGAACGACGTTATGTTGCATGGCCTCCAACTCCTTCAGGTCATCCGTTGTAAGCTCCTCTTGGTGCTCCTCGAGGTCGTTGATGTCGTCCTCGTCGACGACCAGCCCCATGGACTTGACGAGTGCAAAGATCTCGTCAAGATCTGGTTGCGAAACAGTTTCAGGATCGTCAACTGTTTCTGAATCTGCAGCACCAGCTTCACCCAGGTCGAATCCCTCGAAGTCTCGGGCGGATACGGCATCAGGCCAGGGTTTCCTCCACGAAGAATTCAAGGTTCGCCTCGAAACCTCCTGCCAAGCTTGGTCAATGAGTCGGATGCTTATGACAACATCGAAATGCTCTTTCCAAAATTCATGCGAAGTGAGGTTTGTGGTATCGGTGATGTCGAAACATCTCTTGAAAAGATGTTTCGTATACAGCTTCTTAAAGTTCGATATCACTTGCTGGTCCATGGGCTGAAGGAGAGGGGTGGTGTTAGGCGGAAGATAAAGAACCTTGATGAAGGAATACTCCGCTAGGATATCTTCCTCGAGGCCAGGAGGGTGAACAGGGGCATTGTCCAACACCAGCAGACATTTCAGAGGGAGGCGCTTCTCTTCCAAGAATTTCTTCACTGTCGGGCCGAAACACAGATTTACCCACTCCGTGAACAAAAGCCTCGTTACCCAGGCTTTCGCATTAGCCCTCCACATCACTGGAAGCTTCTCTTTAAGCCCTTTGTGGGCCTTGAAGGCTCAAGGAGTCTTGGAATGATAGACCAGTAGGGGCTTCACCTTGCAATCCCCACTGGCGTTCGAACAAAGCGCGAGCGTAAGCCTGTCTTTCATAGGCTTATGCTCGGGTAACTTCTTCTCTTCCTCCGTGATGTACGTCCGACGAGGCATATTTTTCCAAAAATGGCCAGTCTCATCACAGTTGAAGACTTGCTGAGAACTGTACCCTTCCTTGGTCATCATCTCGTCGAACATTTTTTAAAGGCTTCGGCCGCTTTCGTGTCCGGGCTGGCAGCCTCCCCATGCTGCACCACCGAATGGATGCCAGTTCTGTTTACGGAGTTTCTCGAACCACCCATGTGAAGCCTTGAACTCTGGGGTTGGCGTTGATGTCCCTTCTCCTCCGTCGTCTTCGACCTGGGCAATCAAATCGCCGAAAATAGCACTGGCCTTGTGGGAGATTGCCATTTCCGTTATCGTATCGCCAGCGATTTCTTTGTCTTCTATCCAGACAAGAAGAAGCCTTTCCATCTCACGTGCATGTGGGTCCTCTTGCTGGACAAAATAGTGATGCCCTTGGAAGGTGTAGCTGCTTTGATGACATCCTTCTGCTTAAGGATGGTGCCTATTGGCGACAGATTTCGGCCGTATTCCTTGGTGATCACACTCAATTGCATGCCAGCTTCATACATCTTGATAATCTCCATCTTCGTTTCCAAAAAGAGCATCCTCATCTTTCTGTGAATTTCAACTCTCTTGGGACGCATGACTATGTAAATAATGTACGTAATTTACGTATAAGTAGAGTAAAGTTCTCACACAACACGATAAAGTACGTATATTGCAACGAAATCACTAACGAATTTACGTTAATAAACAAAATCGTTACAACGAACGAATACTGCGTGCGTACGATAACGATGCTGGTACCGAGTGGCCGAGGCACGCTGCTACTTAGTAGATGCATGATGGGAAGGATGCTGACCAATAGGAGAGAAGGATCTCATGGCGGTGACTAGCATCAGGAACCAATGGGAGAGCAGGAGGATGGTGGCGAGTCTACTCAGTTGGCTGCGCGCGAGTTTCAAAATTATTATCGGTGGTCTGGGCGAATCTCGGACTTTACAGCAACAACCTTTCGTATCTTGAGCAATTTTCGTATGTAGAGCCATAAAATTTGTCGTATTAGCTTTCGTATGTCGAGGTGCCACTGTATATATATTATATATATATATTATATATATATATATATATATATATATATATATATATATATATAATATATATATATATATATATACATTATATACATATAATATCATGCACACACACACACACATATATATTATATATATATATATATATATATATATATATATATATATATATATATATATATATATATATATATATATATGTATACATATATATATATATATATATATATATATATATATATATATATATATATATATATATTAATGTATTTTATGTATATATATATATATATATTATATTATAATAAATAATATATTATATAATATATATAATATATTAATATATATTAATATATATAGCATGCGTCTGTGTCTTTTTGTGCTTACATGTGTATTTAAACGTGATAGACAGGCATGCTTTTACATAACTCAAGTAGCAAACTCAAGGTTAAAGAACTAAAAAGGAACATGGTGACCTGTACCTGCAAAATAGATAGTCTCCCCTCCATTATAGTAGGGAAATGATTGATGAATCATATAATCCCAGGATTATTGATTTCCGCAGAATAAATGTCGAAGAAGTGTCCTAAAGACCTGATTACTAGAAGGACTCTCTTTAGCACTAAGGGACTAGTGAGTGAAACGATGCCTATGAAAAAATAAAAGTAAGTTAAACCACAACTGAGAGCAAGAAGACTTAAATAAATGTTAAGGATTGAATTTATGAATATTGAAGCGTTTTTCGAGTTCTTTCGATGAATGAATGTGACAAAGAAGCTCCAAAAATATGAAATAATAGATTTAGAGTCAGGATGTTTCAGAAAGTGACAGTTGAGTAAAAAGTTTCAAATACTGTATAAGTAAGAGAGTTAAAGTGACTGGGTAGTAGTTAGAAATGATGCACTGTTTATCTCTCATTGTGGTAAGCTGCAGCAATTTATGTTTCCAAAGGAGAGAATGATGTATGATTTCACAATAATGCAAACAACAAAAAATGTTTCTTTACAGGCCTGTAGAAATACGATCAAGGGCATATGCCTTATCAAGTTGTACGAAGACAAGAACCATACAACTTTATGGGCAAAGGATACACTAGGAACAGAAATAGAGTGAGGGAAAACAGAATTTAGAACAAATGAAAGAGGAGTTAAGTAAAATTGAGAGATGAGAAGTTTGGGCTTATAACTTGGAGAACACTGTAGATTCTCTATAACATAAGACGATTTTCTACATTGTTCTTCCTTTGACTAAGAACTACACGGTCATTCCCTTCAGCCATAAAGAAACAACTAGGCAAAAAGGCAGAGGTTATGAAAGACTAACTTATCAACTCTTTTATTTGGGTGGCTGCAAAACATTGGCATTAAAATCAAGACTTAGGAGAAACTTGGAGTGTCTGCCTAGTGATCATGGCGGTTGAATCTTTTGTTCCAGCTCATTAATATAAGAAAAAGTGAGGACCTCATTTCCTCCAACAACATTGTGGTGGAAATCGAAGGCTACTGGAAAGAAAACCTCATCAGGTCCTGTGAAGATAGCAAAGACTTGAAGCAGGACATATAGTATATCAGCCAGGGTTGGGTCCGATTTTTGGCTCATCGGTATCAAACGTGGGAAAAATGCTCATAGTGTGTTTTTTGGGTAGGTATATATGTCTAGTGTTAGAAAACATGTGACAGCGTTGTGGGAGTTGTAGCTTTATATGTATTATCTCCCATTTATTGTAAACATTCAGGTAAATTTTTAATGTCTCTGGGAAAACACTTTTTTGACTATGGAGTGGAAAAGTTTTAATGCAGATTTCTGAAATTGTACCAGACTATACATACATATGAGGTTAATCATCACTGTAAATATTATTAATCTACGTGTAATATAAGGTCAGATTTTGACATATCAAAGTAGAGAAAATGGAGAATTTTTTAGTGTCAAGAAAATTACATTTTGCTCCATGACCATACAATTCAACAATTCAGAGATTCAATGGTTAAGGATACTGCCCACGAGTCTGGGGAACACATTGATAAATAATAGCTTTCTGTGGGTTCCATGTTTCTGTGTATAACCAAGCTAAAACACAAATAAGCAAAATCCATCCCAGACGAACGATCCCATTCAATACCAATAAAATTTTCTACATCTAATACTGTGTTATCAGAAGGAAGATAATCCACATATTTAAAAGTTTCAGCGAACAATCCAATGACTTCATTAGTTAAACAATAAACCACTAAGTTTTTCTTATATTAAGGTGTCACTGGTACAATTGCGGAATTGAGTTTTGTTTGTTCTATACTCAAGCACACACCTTGGTCTAGTAAGAAAAGATACTTGTGAATGATTCACAGTACAACAAATTTTACAAAGATCCATTAATGATAAAAAAACCTCTGGGAGTGCAGACCTCTGCCAAGCATATTGGGGTGCCATTATGAACGTTTCATGAACAATTAATACAAATCCGTCAATAATATTTCGTGTTACATTGCACACAAACAGAAAGACAAACAAACGCAGGTAAAAACATCTGTATTTTAATTAATTAAATTAATTATCATCATCATAATCATCCGTGCTCTCCACATCATCCATGCTCTCCACATCATCTGTGCTCTCCACATCATTCGATGGACAATTTTCACAGTCTGACAGTTTGCACATATCAGTACACTTAAGTCCATTTGCCAGACAGACACAATTTGGCAGTGTACACGTTTTTGAGCATTTGCAGGCCAGTAGAGCCAAGATAACTTCAGGTGCAGGCCGACCATCCATCCAATCCACTACAATTAATTCTTCAACTACATCTATCACAAGCTTCCATCCTCTGCCAATGGGACTTGGTATGCCTGGGTCTTGTTCAAGACATCGTCGCCATATTCCAGCCGGGTAGTTTGCCCTTTGTGTATGTTTGATTAAGCAGTCTTTGCAGTGTGGAAACTGGTAACTCTCTTTTACACCTGTCTTAACACAGGTGGTACCTGAGTTTATTGATTTTGGTGAAAGCTGCTTTGGGGCAATAAAGGTGGCATGTGAAAGACTCAAGTTTCTCCATCAGGTTTCAGGAAAGGTCCCATCCCTAGCCAACCTGTATAAAAGTGTTCCATATTTCCCTGTTGCTTATTACATATTTTAGAGCACTTGTCTTCCCTTTACCTGTAAAAGCACTGGTAGTGTCACATCCAGTGTATGTATGCATACCAACAAGCGCTCTGCAGACATCAATGCCAACTGTGGCAGCGACTTTCCTGGTGTCAGCTAATCTACTTCTGGTTCTAGTTCTACATTTCTGGAATAACGGGGCTCCTATCTTGTCATGGAAAGCCAAACACATGATAAATACATCGGTGTCCTCTGCACATATCGCTACACTCTGGTAGCCTTCTCTAGCAGCATGGACTGCATGCAAGAGTAGGCGTCCATCTGCTTCTTCCTGCTGACACTGGAGATCTGGTACCTCTTCACTGTCCCATGACGTAATTTTATAGCATTTGTCATCTACAGTTGTATACAAAACCTTCCCATTAAGTTTCCCTCTGTATTCTGGCTTCTTCCATTCACTGACAATGAAGCTAATCAGACTGGTTTTGTTAGTTATTCCTGTCAGGAAGCAGCTGCTGTCTGTTCTCTTCCCCTCATGCCAATCTTTGACTGTTCTTGATAGAATTCTCCCAATACTTATCAAACACAACATAGATTCGGGTACTTTTTCTTCCTTCACACAATGCCATAGTCAGTACTGTAGTGGTAATGTCTCCTACGTAACTTGATCTCCCTTCACTCTTTGAGCTGAGTTCATACGATCGATCACACAAGCCAGATTTGGTAGGAATTGGTCTGCTATTGTCACATTCTTCTCGCAAGTTGTGGCTAAGGAAGCTTTGTTTGTCTTCCTGAGTAATCTGTCTGGGGTATAGAGAGCCCATGGTAATGGTCTCAGGGGGTGAGAAAGGACGTCCTCCATCCTAAGATTGTGCCTTTGTGCCATCACTGAGATGTGACCAAACAGAGACCGGTCAGCTTTCAAGATTATGTTTTTCCCCATTTGTTTTCAATAGCTTCTTTTTATACATATTTGTGAATGTCTTCAGCTTGTTAGATTTCAATGGATTGTGAAATGGTTTTGCAGGTGGGTCATTCTCTAGTATTTCCATCTTGAAAGTATCATAATTATTCTCTCCAATATCACATACCTTGATGAGATCAGAAGCAATGTCTTTGGGTGCTGATGTTGCAGTAGAAATGCTTTTGAGGTCTTGCTTCTCTGAGAATGGGTTGGTCCAAGCTTGGATGAGGCTGACGACTGCTGACACTGTATTCATCTTTTTTTTTTTTATTCTTGGATTTTGTAGATCAGCATGATTGAGTTTTGATTGGCTACGCTGCATCATATCTCGTAAGTGTCCAAGAAATTCACTGCGGTACTCTGCTGTTATATAGTATATTTTGATTGCTCCTGCTTTGAGGCTGAGCCCCGATGTCTCTCCAGGAGTCTGAGTGTCCTTGTTAACCCCAACCTCAGTTGTCTGATCTACAGGTATCTGCCCTGAGGGATTATTGCTGGACCTCTGGACTGAGAACTGACCTTGCTGGAAGGCTCTATGTACATCAGGATTTGTTTCTAGGAGGTTTGTTATTTGAGCAAAAAATGCAGACAAATACCTGGCATAGTTTACCTTATTGTAGGCAAAACACCATGAGATCAAAGCTCTAATGCCATTGAGGTGCAAATTCCAGTTCCCCTCTCGAGAAGCATGTAGGAGGCCAAGTATCACATGCTTTATCATGTCTATGTATGACATCCAAAATTCTGATAGCTCCCCCTTGTTGTGGGGGCGGTGTTCCAGGAAACCTCTCCACACAGTCACCAATTCTAAGAATTGTGGACTGTCTAGGAGATCACAGAAATTCTGATGGTTAAAATCATCATCTATGTCGTTCACTTTGTCTACACATGATTTGATCGCCGTACTTGTCTCCTCTTTGTTGTCTATCCATAATGTAGACTCTGCCCATATCAGTCTCATCAAAGCTTCATAGATACACTTGTGTACTCTGATAACACGATTGTAATGTTTACTGTCAATTACACCATTAATGGACCACTCAGCAACAAGCCCAGCTTCTATACTTATGTGCTTCAAACCAGCATCACAGAATCGCTTTCCTATTATGCTCAGGGCATTCATGAATGTGTGGAAAGTTCCCATCCTCAAAAGTAAATGTGTAAATTTGTCCTTTTCCTTCCATGTTATTTCAACAGCTCTTGCATAGAGTCTAGAGATAGTTCTTTTCTGGTTAGATCTGACTCTGGGAATTTCACAAACATTAGCTGGTGCATTAAAAGTGGGCAAGTACCCAACAACTTCTTCTGAGATTGATTCTTGGTCTCTTGTTTTGATATTAAACCCAGTCTAACTTGGGATTGTCTGACAATTAAAGTTTGTTAATCTTGCAAGCACCCATGCAAGGTTTTTATTACTGGCAACCTGAGAAGAGACTCTTGTGCTTCTTGGATGTGTCTCTCGCTGGTTGGTAGAAGCTGTGGACCTACATGAGCAGAGACATAATAAACTTCCAGCTTTTCGTGATCAATCTTAACTGATCTTTGTTTCTGTTTGTCAATGCTTGGAAGTTCAGGCATGGGTGGATGAGGTCCATAGACCTTAGGCTGGACTGCTATTCCGTTGACTCGAACAGATGTACCTTTTCCAGTGAGTGTCTTCTTCAGTCTGTCTGTTATCCAATGCAAGATTTGTAAAGACATGGGGTTTGATGGAGACTATCTCTCTGTTTGATGGAGACCATCTCTCTGTTTAAAGCCCATTGCTAACTTCTGCAGACACATTGCGGTATCATTGTCTTCCAACTGGTCATAAGACACCCCGTGTCAAAATTAATAACTTATTCATTATCTGAATGATCTCATTGTTTCCAGTGAGCGTTTTTACTGCATATGGAAGCAGGAAATGTTTTGATGGATTATACTGCCCATGGGCCACAGCGTATATCATGTCCTGGCTAAATGACTCGACAAGAATATCAGTCATTTGGGATGTATTTGTAGTGCTAATTGGATTTCAAGTGAGGAGTCCAACCAGAAATCGGTGTAACTCATTTGGTATGGTGATGAAAAAAACAATCGTATATATATATACATTTATATATTTAGTATTATATAATGTAGATATAAAGATATATATATATATATTGATATATATATAATATATAATAGATATATATATATATCATATATATATCTATATATATATATGTATATAGAGATAGATAGAAGAGATATGAGATAGTATAGATATACTAGATACATTATATTACTATATATAGATATATAATCTATATATATATATGTATATAGATTATTTATAATTAATTTTTAAATTATAAATTTTAATAAAAATATATATATATATCTATAGACATATCTATATTAATATATCTATACTATAGATATATATATATATATATATATTATATATATATATATCTACTTATATATATCTATATAATATATTCTATATTACATGTATATATATATATATATGTATAATGATAATTTATATATAAAATATATATATATATATATAAGATATATAATATATATATATATTATCTATAATATATATATATATATATATAATATATATATCATATATATATAGATAATACATATATACTGCAAGAGTATAATAAGAGTGCAGCACAGTGGCAAAAACAATGTAGTTGCTAATTATTTATCTCGTTGTGAATCATTGGATTCAACACTGTGATAAAAAATCTTCTAGGGGGAGGTATATTATATATTGCTACTTTCAAAATGTATATTTCCCCTCTTTGAAATGTTATGTAGAATTGTGCAACATTTTTTCAGATTCCTAGATAGCTTAGAGATAGGATGTTTAAAATGTGTGTTCAGATTTTGCATAACATATTGTAAAAGAATATATATGTTACGCAAAATGTGGATAATTGCCAAATGTGTACATTTTGCAATTAATTTTGCCTATTGTGTACAATTTGCAGCTCTTGGGGCCTGCAAATTGTACACAATAGGCAAAAATTAATTGCAAAAATGTGCACATTTGGCAATTATCCACATTTTGCGTAACATATATATAACGTAGAATGTAAAAAGAGAGAGATTTTCTTTGTCCATTTGAAACTACGATTGTTTCCCTTTTATGTCAGCACTGTGAGATTAGAGGGTCTGCGAGATCCGTTTGCTTTCCTAATCTGTCAACACGTTTGATAAGCGAGCTCAAATCTTCATTTGTATTTTGAAAATCTGTCATCACGTAAGATAAAGGTTTCTCCTTCATGTTGATCGAGTAGAGGACATGTCTTTTTTTTTCTAACAGACTGGTCTTGTACGCGTATGTCTTTGATCAAAGCCATGTGCAGTTGCACATTTTGTATAAAAGTTGCGTAAGATTTCGAAGCTTCTAGAAGCATTATTGTCTCAAAACATTTTGTCATCTGCCCTGTCCAGTTTCCGTAAGGAAGAGAGATTCATTATATCTTAGGACCGCGAGGCGTTCAGACATTCTCTTTCTCTCTCTCTCTCTCTCTCTCTCTCTCTCTCTCCCGCGACATCCTTGAGATTATATTAACGTAGCGTAAATTGGTCACTCGTAACTTGTGAGAATTTCATATTTGATATTTCTTAGAGTTTATTTAGTATTATTTAGTGTTTTTTGTGGAATCTGAACAAACATTGTTTCGTAACGGCGACTGGTTTTTGTGAGTGTGATACAAGCTGCAGCAAGAAAGAAAGAAGTTTGTATACCAAGATAACTAATAACTGATAGGAACAGTGGTTAACTAATAACTAATATCTAATGGTTATGATGGTTTGGTAAGAAACTAATAACTGATAGGAACAGTGGTTAACTAGTAACTAATAACAGAAGGTTATGAAGGTTTGGTAAAAACTAATGGTTACAATGTTTTGAGTGAAAAAGATTTACACTTTTACACATTGCGAATATTTGTGTTTTGTGTTTGTTCCATTGTTTGTGCACTTGTTCATTTTCTTATTGAAGTGTGCCTTTTTATTTTATATTTTCATTTGCATTCACAATTTATTTGACTTAGTTATTTTCATTGCTTAATCATTGCACATTTAATTAAATTTAATACTTGTGAATTAATTTGCATTTACTTAGAATTCTTTTCAAGTTTTATTATTGTTTAGCCCTTGTGAATTAATTTCAAATTTTCAATTATTGCCTAACACTTTTGAATTTCAATTGAATCAATTTTCTTGAATTTAGTGATAAATTAATTTTGATTTAATTTTATTTATTTGATTCAAGAATTAATTAAACTTTACTTTGTTTTCAAGTAACAGTAATTTTCCCTGATATTGTGAATTTTACTTATAAATTTTGAGTTTCATAATAAATTTTTGTATTAAAATTTTTATAAGTATTTCATTTCTAACCAGTATATTTCCATATGATTAGGATTATGTTAGCTAGAAACATAGAGTGGTAATTGATCAGCTTTCCTGCAATTTACTTGAAGTGACTTAGAACCAGGGAAGTACTTAGACTTCTGAAATC
>NC_087200.1:45593504-45596004 GCF_015104395.2 Macrobrachium nipponense
TCATGCCTATGTACTATGTTCTCAGGAGGCTATATAATAAATAATCCTTTTAGCCCTCCCCCGTCTACATATTATTATTGTTTTTGTATATATATATCCTACCTTTAAACGATTTTGAGCACATTTCTGACTGATTTATTTACTTACTTATTTATTTTTTCATTAGCCCTTGTGTTCTAGGAATCCTCGAATGTCATTGATATGCGCCCCTGTAATTACTCTTTCAACTGCGGTGAAATTCTCCCCCCTCCCGCCTCCATCCCATTTGGCGGCAGAAGAAGTGAGTTTTTCTTGACCGCATAATAAGAGGGACTACACCGGAAGGTCAAGGTGTAAAAAAAGAAAAAAAAAAAGCATAGTTTCCAGACCCATCTTCTCTCTGCGATTGGGGTTAATGTTCAGGTCAACAGTTGATAAAAAACAGTTTTTATAACTATTGTTTTTGCAGTTTTAAATCGGCTGCATTAACAGTGGAGTTTTTAAGTGTTACAGACATTGTTCAATGCACTGCATGGTTACTATTTTTATTTTCATTCATCGACAAAATAGAACTATCTACCGTTGGTTTAAAAAATGACCTCATGTTTTACACTCCTCGCAGACTTTTCTCACATTCAGTCGGCAAGCAATAACCATACAAAAAATTATATCATCTTGATCATCTTGATTATTCTGTATACTAGTACATTAATCTATTCAGCACACAAACAACAAATATTTTTTATGCCAAAATTGTATAAGTAGACCTCTAATGTAAAATTAGCACATAATCGAATAATGTCATCGATAAACACACACACACACACACACACACACACACACCCATATATATTTATATATATATATATATATATATATATATAGTATATATATATATATATACATATATATATATATATATATATATACACACACATATATATATATATATATATATATATATATATATATATATATATAACTATTTTATAACTATTGTTTTTTGCAGTTTTAAATCGGCTGCATTAAACAGTGGAGTTATATATATATATATATATATATATATATATAATATATATCTATATATATATATATATATATATATATTATAAAATATGTATGTATATATGTGTGTGTATGTGTATTACATTTTCGTCCTATGTCCTTCCTTAATATAACTAGAAAAGAAAATATCTTTAATGCATGTTTTACCCACCAACTTTTATATCAAGACTGCTTTAGCAAACGAAAGCAAGCAGAGTTTAAGAAAAATCAACAACAATAATAGATTTAGTAAAAAAGGACGCAATAACCTTGCGAGAATTCCCGCGAATACCTTCTGTGAGTGACAACCTCTATGACGGCGCTCCCAAGAGCAGAAGTATTGAGGCAGGCAAAAAGAGGGCAAGGTCAGTCTGAAGACTTCATTTTGTTAAGGCTGGCTTGAAATAACGTCAGTGATTTTGTAAAAATGAAGGTGGTAGCGCTAAAGTGTATTTTGTATTGCAGGTAAGTCGCAATGATGTAATTGAAAAGGGAGAATATGCAAATGCATGTATTTAAGAATTTCAGGGTTTAATTCGTTATTTATATTTGGGTTTGGGGTTAATATGTATGTATGGATATATATATATTAGATATATATTATATTAATTATATATAATATAATATATATATATATCTATAAACCCAAATATTATAAATACAAGGAAAATATTAAATACATGCATTTGCATATTCTCCCTTTATATTATATGAATATATGAATATATTATATAAGATATAAACTAACCCGTATATAATATATATATATATATTATATACATATATATATATATATACAAATTTCATTTCTGCCGCCCTCCTAGTTTTTGTGCGTGTGTTGTTACATAATAATTTCGAAGATAAACTCGATTTGTTTTTCACCAGTTTACACTTATTCAATAGTTTTTCATGAAGAGTGATTTTATTTTCTCATTTGTTCTTCGGTTATAACGTCTAAGAACTTGACATTCATCAAACACATAATCGTGGTCAATGACACAAAAGGTATGATTGAGTAATTTTCATCTAGAGTTCTTTAATTTACTATATTTGACAGAAACTGAAACACCATGCCACCTAATGGTAAGTTTTAAACAAAGTTATATAACATTATTTATTATATAGTTAAGTAATATTAAATCGCATTACCCATTTCAAAGTTAGATCAAGTTAAACTACATTACTCATTGTAAATTTAAATAACATTAAAACTTATATGTATTGTGTACTTAGTACCATTACAAAACTAAGCATTTTCTTTTGTATATAAGCATTATTGCTAAAGCTCTAAGGTAAAAACACTCCATATTTGGCATGTTGTCACCCTCCTGATAACATGAACAGTTAGTATTGATTTCATTGCTGTCGTCTGTATTAGTAGTAACAGAAAGGAAGCACTAGCAGTAACAATAGTTTAGCAGGGACAAATAATAGACTTGCTTCTGATAACAGTTGGCATGATTTCCATGTTGTTGTA
>NC_087200.1:45601004-45615012 GCF_015104395.2 Macrobrachium nipponense
ATATAAATACTTCAGAGGGTACCATGATACATCTGGTAGAAAGCCATATTTATTACCAAAAAGGTTTCGCACACAAATCTCGGTGTATCATCAGTCTGTGAACAATAAAAGTAATTACCAAATTGATTATACAAAGGAACTCACAAAATTACAAGCTAGTTAAAAATTAATGATTTAAAAAGCAAATTAGAAGTTAAAATCTTAAAACACTGTAAGAAGAGAGAGAGAACCAAGACACCAATCATCAACGGTTAAAGACGAAGAAGTAATGGCAAAACCTACGTCCCAAACAAAAAGTCAGTTATGCCAAATACAGAGGTGAAGCCGTGGTGTTATTATTTAAAGAGGGAATTAGCCTTTTAATAAGTAATGACTTTAGAGTAGTCAGATGATCAGGGTCCTTTGTATATACAAAAATAGAGAAGTGCTCTTTCAAAACCTATATTTTGCATATTGCAGCATGATCTTTAATGTTACAAAACCCTGGTTGTTTAAGTCTCTGGCCTGTACAAAAACATACACATACACATACACACACACACACACAGAGACATATATATATATATATATATATATATTATATATATATATATATATATATATGTGTGTGTGTGTGTGTGTGTGTGTGTGTATGTGTGTGTCTGTGTTATTGTCAAATCTGATATAGATTGGTTGGATAAATTGTTCCTTCCATACCTTTATTACTATAGTAGATTCACATCAACCGTATATCTGATGTCTAGGCCAGTCTCTTACGACGCTCCTGATTGGCTGTTGATAAGCCTGTCACAGGGCTGGAAACTCTCAGTCTCTCTCCAGAGTTCATATAGGCAGGATGTATGCTCCACCTCCTCCTGAGGGTTATACGTCTTTCAAAAGTATCTCTCAGGAGAGGTCTAACATATATCTTGCCTATATGAACTCTCTCGAGAGACTGAGAGTTTCCAGTCCTGTGATTGGCTTATAAACAGCCAATCAGGAGCGTCGTAAGGGACGGGCCTAGACATCAATAGCATGGCTGATGGGAATCTACTATAGGAGGTTTGGCATCTTTATTGCTTCCTTTGCTTCTATACTTTCTATTTTCTTAATTACCCTTCGCTTACATTTTGAGAATAGCTGCCTTATGATTTTTTTATCTTAATTTTGTCACATCTACTTTCATTTAACCATCTTGGTTTATGAGAAAAAATACACACACACACATATATGCATATATATATATATATATATATATATATATATAGTATATAATATACATATATTATATATATATTATAATATATATCATATAATAAATATATATAATCTATTTTATGATATATGATATATGTATATATATATATATATATATATATATATACATAATATATAATAATATATATTATATTATATAATATATATATATATAATATAATTATATATAATAATAATAATATATTATATTAATATATCTATATATATAATAATTATATATATATATAATATATAATTTATTATAGATATATATTATTAATAAAATATATATTATTATAATCTAATATATATTTGGATTCAAAGTTATACCAGATTCCCATCAGATCGTGACAGACAGTCATCCATATTGGACGAAATCAGTTCCCTTTGGGAGGATGAAAGTACAGACAAGTGGATACAAGTGACGTAAGGATGACATTAAATCCCCTAAGGTCTGTTTCTCCTCCTACATTTGTCAGATCACAATCTAGAACTTTGTTGCATGTAAAAGAAACCGGTTCATCTAGCATTGCATTTGATGTGAAAGTGTTGGAATTTTTTCTCCTTTTTTTAGTTAAATGGACGTTGCGGGTTTCAGTCATGTCGAAATTTGGTTCAGTTTCGTAATAGTTCAAGTGCGTTCTTCTCATGATATCTGAAGCTGTGTTTCTGAAGCAAAGCTTAAAATAAATCAACTCTCTATGTTGCATTATCTGACTAAGTTGCTTTTCCCTTACCGAGAAGAAACATTTTATAAAATTATTATCTACAATTATTTCAATTTTTCTTCTAGGGTTGGAGCTTATCTGAAGTTTTTTTTAAAACGTATGTATATGTATAAATATATATATATATATATATATATATATATATATCTATATATATATATATATATATATATATATATATATATATATGATATATATATATATTAGGTAATTTGTATTAGTTTTAAAAACTCAGTTAACCTACATGAAATATTTTGTCCAACATTCAATGACTTTATGATGGTCTAATATCCCTTTACTAAACATATATAGAATGGAATAGGTTGGGTACTAAGAAGCAAAAACATATTTATTTCTTTTTTTAAGATATATATTGCACGAGGCCCGAATTCTTGTATACAACAAAGCATGGACATAAATAGATACATATCACAGACAGATGACTAGAGAACTGCTTTCTTTTCGTACCGATGAATAAATATTAGTATTGTAGTTAGTATACTATCTTGTAGCTCTTAGAAAGAACAAATCATCCTTGTTTCAATGTTTAAGAGAGGAAGAAACATTAATGGTCGATGGTGTAGCCTCCCAAGAGGCAAGCACAGCTTGCAGGCAGCTTGAACGTCTCGATGGCGAAGGGGAAGTACAAGTCGTAGGGGTCGTAGACGAGGAAGCGGTGGTAGGCGGACTTCTGAAGGCACTTGGATTCGTAGCACATGGGTACCTTGGGGCATTCTTCTCCTGCAGTGAGACACTCCTCGATGCGAGTTGTCTGCGTGAAGGTCTTGTAATGGACTTTGATGTCATTGATGACGATCCTCCAGATCCCATCTGTATTCTGAGCCCTCAGGGGCCTGATGTAAGACGTCTCCGAAGGGCAGAGGTAAGTCTCCTCTTCCACGGCATCCGGCACGTCCACGGACTTCTCGGCGTCGAGGTCGGCTACGTCAGCGTAGAGCAAGTTGAAGTTATCCAGGTGGTACTGAATGGCATGTTTGATTTCATATTCCGGGTACTCTTCATCCTCTAGACACCAGGTGGCATTGGTCAGCTCGACGCAGGATGGGACTTTTGGGAGGCTGTAGGAGGGGGCAGGATGGTAGGATGGGGCAGGTCTTGGGTGATACGAAGGGCGGAGATGATACGAAGGGCGTGGCAGGTAAGCAGGCTGAAGATGATATACTGGAGCTTTGGTCGTGGTAGTGGTGGTCGTGGTTGGGGCATAGGTTTGCTCTGGCGTGGTCGTCTGGGCAGGGGTCGTTGTGGGTGGGTATGTAGGGGCAGGCGTTGCGGTTGTGGGAGGGTAAGTGAGCTCCGGAGGAGTGTAGGCCGAATGTGAAGGAGGCGCAGTAGTTGGATAAGTTCGAGGGGTTGGTGACTCGTATTTGGGTGCGGTGGTGGTCGTGGAGGGCTTTGCATATTTAGGCGGAGGGGTGGGCTTTCTGTGCTTTGGTTTGGGAGGTGGGTATGGAGAGGCGTGGCTGGAATCGGGTCTCACTTCGTACGTTATCGGGGCATTATTGCCGAAGCTAAATGAGACGTGGCTCACCGAAGTCGCTGCCACTAGGCCGGATACGGCAACCAAAGTCTGTAGCGAAATGTTTTTGCTGTTAGTCGCTGATGTAATAAAGAGAAAGCGAAACAGAAAAAAATATCTTACTTGGATGTTGAAGCTATGCACTATTCGCGATTTGAAATATCCTGCATTGACTATGAGTATCGCAACGTGAAATACGCGGTGATGTGAAAGATTTTAACATTCAAAACAACCGTACGGGACAATAAAAGTAATAAAAGCAATCCTTCGTACTCACATAAACATGCACAAAAGACAGAAATTTTGAAAAAGAAACAAAGAAAATATTAAAGGAAAGTAACTGAAGACAGACCTCCACAATGTACAATCTAATAAAATTGCTTACCTTAAGGTCTAAAGAATGCCAGAATCTTTGAGTAAATGCTTTCCTAATCAGCATGACAATCATTATTGCTAAGTCTATAAATTTTAATACAAAATGAAATAAAATACAATATAAAACACATGATGTAATTTTTCTTAAATACCTGACAATGAATATGAACGTGATTAGACCTTATGGTATAAAAAAAGCATTGTCATTGTATTCATGAGAAAATTGGATGACCAAAAAACTTCCTTTTTATTGTATTTTCTAACGTGAAAGGGGATTTAGGCACAGGAAAGCAATACAAAAAAGTTTGTACACGCGCGCGCGCCTATAAACATGGTCACTTGTACATCCATACATACATATATATACTAATTATATATCCATATACATACACACTTTTATATTATATATATATATATTATATATATGTAATATATATATAATATATATATATATATATATATATATATATATATATATAATATATATATATATTCTTTATTCCTCCTTGATTGCTAACCTTCTAACTCTAGGCAAGTATTTTGGGATAATGTGGTCAGCTCTATGTTCACCCCTTGACTGTATGGTTGGCTGACTATCAAGTACACATTTCACTGCTAAAGTTAACGGAACCATAAAGGAATTTTTCACGATAAGAGACACAGATCTCTCACACCCTCACCTAGGATTCAGTTCTTGCTGGGATATGAGTACAGGCACTTTAAAGACTATATTATGAATACATACATTCAGGCATATAAGGACGAAAGTGCGCGCGCTTGTATGCATGATAAATGCAGTAATTTATACACTGGTTCATTTCTCCTTACTTTTAGTTTAGCAATAGCGCATAGCGAACAATAAAAAAAAGAAAAAAAGACAACAGTAACTCAAATACACATGTGATAATTATTGAGAAGCTTACTGAAAGTCTAAGTCAATTAACAAGCCTGACTTTTATCTAATTTACCAAAAGTTAGATGCAAACTGTAAGGCTGAGACTGAACTAAAAAGTCTAATCGAAACAACCGATTTGGAGAGGTTCACCATCGTAACCATAATTCGTAATTAAATAGGTTTCGGAAGGTCAGCTTTCTTATAGAAGAAAAGTGATTATTTCCATGTTCTTAAAATAAGCGTCAGGCACCCAAATTTTTAAACAAACGTCAGCCGTCATTTTCGAGTCTCAAATTCCCATAGTCCTTACCAAAATTTGGAGAGCCATGAAGGTTCCTTTCCGCTACGGAGCGAGTTGAATACTGGCTCGTCCCGGTAGGGTATCCTAGTATTTATACCCGAGGCGTGCCATCTCCCTCCGCCTCTCGGCAAGGCACGAGGTCACGTCGTCCTCAAGAAATCCTACTCTGCTTAAGTTTCCTGTGAATTTATCATTTGGAGGAATTTTTTAAAAGTATCCTTTCATAAATAGGTTTATGTTCTTTCTCTTTGTTTTATTTCATATGTGTAAATGAAGTTGAACCTTGGTTGACCGCTGAATTAAAATGTCAGTCAATATACATTCTTAGCCTTTTTTAATATCCTATAAACATGCGATTAATACTTTAATGTAATGTTATGAGAAAAGACCCGGTTATATTACACATATCAACTATTTTTTTTTGGAGGGGGAGCATATCGAGTATCAATCATCAAGGTTTCACGATCCGGAATTTGAAATTTGTTAATGGAAAGTAAATACCATCCTTACAAAAGAGAACTGAATAAAAGGAAATAAAGAATGTTTATGATAGGTAAGAAGTAACTATTATCTTCGCAAATACTTTATAATCTTTGGACCTCTTCATTTGTTTGTCGCTTCTTTATACAACTTACATAATATTCTATCAACGCAAAAGAAGGCCCCCCCGCCCCCCCCAACCCCCCCCCCCCCCCCACCCCCCACCCCCCCCCCCCCCCCCCCCCCCCCCCCCCCCCCAAAAAAAAAATGAAAGAAAAAACAATATTCCTGTCAAATGCCCAACTGTGGTCTAGACTCTCTTGAGCAATTAATAGTTTGTGAAACTGTTCAATGCCTTATAATGATCTAGCGGAACATCATTGATAGGGTTAAATTATCTAGTGTTTCTAGGTCAAGCATGAATATGGTAATGGAAATTCCATATGGATGCCACAAAAAAAGTTTTTAGGCTCTTAAACGCACTTTGCCATAATAGAATATAAAGTGCAAAAAAACATGAATAGCCAATAAAGATAGGTCTCTTCACACTCTGGTAGGCCAAGCATTTCATATAGATTTATACATAGCTTTAGAACATTTCCGGGCCGGGCCATCAAAGTTTTATTGTTTAAAGGCATATGACGATAATGACACAGCATTTAATTTTGGTGCATAATCCAGCTACACTTGTTAACATCGAACAAAGGACGTTGGTGAGTTTGTCACATCAAATTAATATAATGTCACTTGCGAAAGAATTCTAAGCAGCTTCCTGGTTCTAGTTTCTTATCCTTCATTTAGACGACTTACGTTTGCACTTATTCTATAGGCTAATATAAAAAAACCAGTTCGTAATGAATCCAGACTGGTATTAACTCAACAATAACTTCAACAAAATGATTTTGTTGAGCAGATGATTATTGTTTTTTTTCCTTTTTTACATAAATTGCCTCATCATTATCATCATCTCTGTCTTGTGAGTTCAATGAAGAAATTTTGCCTTGAGTCGAATACAAGAAAATAATACTCTAAGAACGTTTAATTGGAATTGTATCAGGATTATTTGTCTTTTACCTGTAGTTATTCGTGTACAACCTTCTAAGAATATACAAACACATTTAACTATTATGTACACACACGCGCACACACTGTTTAAAGCATATGATGTTTCTTCGTCCTTTTGGTGCCCTTCTTGGTCACTTAGTTTTCCTTCTTTGAGGCATTAGGTTGGGTTTAACTTTTATGTTACGACTCAAATATCTATATTTAAACATTAACAGTTTTACTGAGCCTTGTGTATTGATTTTAACTGTTGCTCCTTTTGTATTTTAGCCCTGATGATGAAGCCATACTTTGAAACGCAAACATTTCATAAACAATCTCACTAAAACACATCTCCATTGGTAACAGCGCTCTAAAGAACCGTTCAGTATGCAGGTTATAACTAATTTATGTGAGTTATTCACATAATATACCTGGGGTCATGCGAGCCCAGTTTAACACATTGGCTATGTAGATTATGACCAATGCTGCACTTGTTACGGATCGTCCACGAGAAGAGGCATTATACCCTTCAGGAGTTTGCGTCATTCTGAACGGTCATTAACAAGTTTTCTCTCCCCTTTCGAAATCCCCGCCCGCCAACACCCCTGTCTTTTTTTATCGGAAGGGTCCGGTTGCTCAACTAATGTCTATATATATATATATATATATATATATATATATATATAATATATATATATATATATATATATATATATTATATGCATGTTACAAATAAAAATCAACACACAACACAAATCACGTGTGGAATAGAAATAAATTTTCTGACTGACATTAGGATCGAACCCAGGTCTTTCAATTGAAAGACGTGACCGCTGCCAACCAGGCCACACAAGTAATAAAGAAGAAGCTTGAACCTAAGCATCACTGTACTTAAGGATTTACCTGGGCAGGCTAACTGCCTTGCATACCAGCGAGTTTTCCCCCAGCTTCCCATCTCGGCAGTGACCCAGTTGATATCATTTCCTTCGAATTACTCATTCTGAGTGAATATGATAGAAATCAACACACAATCACGTGTGAAACAGAAATAAATTTCTTATCAGGTATGCAAGGCAGTTAGCCTGCACAGGTAAAGTCTTTGGTATTACAGTGAATACTTAGGTTCCAGCATTTTTATAACTTGTGTGGCCTGGTTGTCAGCGTTCTTGTCTTTCAATTGAAAAGACCTGGGTTCGGTCCTGACGTGAGTCAGAATTCATATATATATATATATAATATATATATATATCTATATATATATATATATATATATATATATATATATATATGACATCACCGTGATTCATATACTTGCATTAAGTTATAAATGTCCTATTATATCCAATTCGCTCTACCTCGGAATCAAAATATTTTCATATATGTTAACCGAAGGGGGAATGTTTTAGTTCATAATAGTTTCGCATTCCGCACTGAGCATCTCTCCTGGACTTTAAGGGCCTTTCTTTCTTTCTCTTCCCGTTCATTACACTTTTCAAGTTTAGCAGTAAAACCTATTGTTCTTTACGTGAAACTAACATTTAATAAACTAGATATGTGTTGTGATGCTTATCTTAAAACGTTCTTATTATTGAGAACCATACTCATTACAAACAGAAAGGCTTTCATCAACCGAATAAATTTAAAAGTCATGAATGTTAAACCTTGTCAAGAAAGTACTTGAATGTTAGTTATTATATACGGATTTTTTCCCCTGAAGATTTCTAACAATATTAATTGTCTTTATAAAGCGCAACAATGGAAGTGAAACAAACTGGGATACAAAGGGTTACGACATCAACCTTCATATGAGAATATCGTTTCTTCTCATAATTAAGAATGTAGGGAACAAGGCACGATGATTATCCCGGTTTAATTTAAAATTCTATTGTAATCTTTAAGGCTAATACAGTACGGGAAATTCAAATAAAATAATGTATGGATATTTAACGCCTCACACACACACACCACACACACACACACACACACACCACACAAACACACACACATATTCTGCATGCATTGAGCAATTTCAGCCAAAGCTGGTATAAACATAACTTAGCATTGGGAAAAGAATACTGTGGGAGGAGGAAATCACTGACACCAAAGGGATGGTGTGGGGAGCGGGGTGGGAAGGCGGTGAAAATAAGAAAAACTTAATTGTTCAAGTTCAGCTCCAATAGGGAATGGGGGTGAAAATGGGTGGAAGGGGGTCACATGTAAAAATAACCGAAAATGACAGCTATTACTGTCTAACCCAGGAGTTTTCAACCTGGGGTACGCTACCCCAGGTGGTACGCCAAGGGTCTGTCGGGAGTACGCACTCCCCACGGGTTGTTATGGTTAGGGACCTGGCCGCCCACTTGCTGACAGGCAGGACACCTCTACTGTAGTTTAGATGGTAAGCTTATAAGAATGGATTACCTTTCCTCACTGCAAAATGTAGTAGACAGATTCTTTCCTGATGTGTGTGAAGGAAATTTAAAGCAAATTAGATACCCTTTCTATACAGACGTTGATTTTGCTAATTAATGATGCTAATAAGGAAGAGTCTGTTGAACTTATGAATGGCTCCAGGGCTTGTGATCTATTTAAATAAAAAGTTTTTAGTTAGGTTCTGGTGTAAAATATCGATATCGTATCCACATGTTGCAGAGGAACCTCTCCGTCCTCATTGCTTTTCCCATCAATGTAGTATCTGTGTCAAACTGGGTTTTCCAATTTACTTGTCATATAATCAAAATTAAGGTCTCGAATGAATGTGGAAGCCAGCCTTCAATGTACTTTAGCAAATATTGCTCCCCAGCTGAGTAGGCTAGCTGATGAAAAAAAGTTTCAGCAATCTCATTAATTCCCTTTGCTGCTGATGTAATAATGAGGTATTCTGTTTTTGCAGCTCAGTACCATAACCTTGAAAGTTTACTACATAGAAACAGGTAAATAATTATAACAAATTTTACTATAGTTTTTATCGAATTCTTTGTTTACAATAATACTGATTATATCAGGAGAGTTATGTACTTACATCCCTTCAGTACAGTAATCTAGCCACCTGGAGGGTGGGGGAGGGGGGGGGAAGCCAACCTCAACGGGTGCCGGTCCTTAGCCCGGATGAATAGGGAGGGTTAGTGTCAGGTGGGGCTTCCGGTAAAAACCCACGCCAGAACTAGTGAAATGAGGACTCTTGATATTTTACTGCATCATGAACGGGTGTAGCTAAAGAAGTGAGCTCTAAATGTGATCAGAATAGGCCAGCTCAATATCATGTCTATGACAGGAAGAGGAAGAAAGCTGGCAGAGTTGATGAGGATAAAGAAAGTGGATATTTTGTGTGTGTAGGAAACTCAATGGAAGGGTAATAAACCCAAAGAGCTGGGGGATGGCTACAAGCTAATCTATAGTGGAGGAAATGAGCAGGGTAGGAATGGCATTGGTGTATTGCTGTTGGGGGAAAGGAAGAATGCAGTGATGGGAGTGAGTAGAAAGAATGATCGCATTGTGAGAGTGAAGATATGTTTTGAAGGGGAAACAATGAACATCATTGGGAAGAATAATAGATGGCAGGCTGAGAGAGGAAGTGAGTATAGGGAAGGAACAGTTAGGATTTATAGAGGGAAGCGGCACAACAGATGGAATATTTGCATAAGGCAGCTAATGGAGAAATTCAGAGGAAAACAACGAGACCTGTATCTGGTATTCATAGACCTTGAAAAGGCCTATGACAGTGTGCCCAAGGTATCTAGAGAAAGAGGTAGCGTCATCCCACTTCATTTTTACCTGTTTGTTTTTTAAGTTTCACTATAATAAAAGTAGCTTCCCAAGCTTGAAGGAAAGTTTAAATTTTTTTTACATTCCTGATACTGATACTGACAATGATTAAAAAATAGAAAACAATACAAACCAAGCCGTTCTTGAAAACTACTACTTTGTCCTGATTGGCTAGCTATCAGTGATGTCACTAAGCTCCTCCTCATTTATACCATGCTTGTAGCTTTCAGTAGTAAAAGCAGAAAGATGGTCTTTTTAAGTGTGTTGACATTTTAACATAGCTGAACTATGGTGTCTTGTGCCACATAAATCAGAAAAACTAAATTTGTACATTTCATTGCTTTCCAAGAAATATTTCCGCAGGGGACGTCATAACTGTAGTATGATGTCTTCTTCCTTTTAGCAGGCGAATTTCCGTCAGTCAGCTTGGAATAATTACATTATGCTTTATGTCAATTAGTTACAATTATAATTACCAGTCCTATTATCAAATTAAAATTGCAACTAAAATTAATATTAAATAGAAATAAAGAAGTAAGATTACAATTACCTTAAAATGTGTAAATAATTACATTTCAATTAATTACAATTACAACAAGCCTGTGGAGCCCTGGTGTAAAGGGGGCGTGGCCTAAGCAGGCAAGAGATTCCGACAAGTCAATTTCCTTCGCTCCAGATTCAACCACCTTACTTATAACAACTTGAGAGTGCTAAGGCAAGAAATATGGAGATGTTTGAGGGAGAAGATGGGGTGGCTGAAAAGTATTATGTCAGAATGATTAGGAGATCTACAGGAATGTGTATACTAAAGTGAGAAG
Source organism: Macrobrachium nipponense (assembly GCF_015104395.2). NCBI lineage: Eukaryota > Metazoa > Arthropoda > Malacostraca > Decapoda > Palaemonidae > Macrobrachium > Macrobrachium nipponense. Next base: position 45,612,184 of record NC_087200.1, read on the forward strand.
CAGCATTGGAGAGACAGATGGATTAGAGATGGGAGTTGTATTAATACCACGGGTCGGCACTTAGCCCATTCTCTTCAACATCATGATGGATGTAATGACCAAGGAGATGTTAGAGAAGCAGTGCCATGGTGCATATTATATGCAGATGACATTGTGTTGTGTTCAGAGGGGAGGGAGGAGTTGGAGGGGAGGTTGGAGAGGTAGAGAACAGCACTTGAGGAGAGAGGAATGTGAATAAGCAGATAAAAAACCGAATATATTTGTTCCAGCAATACTGAGGATGGTATAAATAGCATAAGATTGGGTGGGGAAGAAGTAAAGAGAGTACAGAAGTTCAAGTACTTGGGGTCCATATTAAAGGATAGTTGAAAGCATGGACCAAAAAGGTGAGACAACGAATTCAGCAGGATGGAATAACTGGAAGTCCTCTGTGACAAGTTCCTGTGAAATTGTAGGGAAAGTTTCATAGGACGGTGGTCAGACTAGCAATGTTATATGAAAAAAAAAAACAGCAAGTATGAGGAAAACACAGAAGAAGATAGCAGAAAGGAGAATGTTGAGATGGATGTCGGGGAGTAACAATAGAAGATAGGATTAGAAATGAGAATATAAGAGGATCCGCAAAGGTAGTTGAGATATCAAAGGAAATACAGGAAGGAAATACGTGTTTGGAAAGACATTACAATGGAAATGGAAATATGCGGGGTAGAAGGAAGAAGGGAAGACCAAGAAAGAGATGGCATGATTGTGTAGGGGAAGACATGTTATGGAAAGGTATTAACGAGAACGATGGACAGGACAGAAATCGATAGAGATGACTCATTCACAACGGCGACCCCATATAAAAATGGGTTAAAGCTGGGAAGAAGAAGAAGAAGGAGATCCCTTCAGTACTGTACTTGCAAACTGAATTTTTTTCTGACACTGTTTTGCTTCCTTTATACGAAGTAGAGGGGTACATTACTGACATTAAAAATACCCAAAAGGGTATGTTGGTGAAGAATAGGTTGAAAACCCTTGGTCTCAACCCACTAGTTTTCAAGGTCACTGAGATTATCAGTGATACTCCCAATACCCTTCAAGTCCAAATTCAGCCCCAGCAAGCGAAGCAGGTGAAAAGAAGTGGGAAGGGGTTGACATGTAAAACTAGCGAAAACAAACAAAAAAATTAGTATCTGTTCAATAGTTTTTGAGTTCGCTGAGATAAATAGTGACATTTCCGATGTCTTTAAGTCCAAGATTAGCCCCAATAGAAAAGGGGGATGAGAAAGGGGTGGGAGGGTGGCAACGTGAAATAACCGAAACTACAGTATTCGTGTCTAATCCACTTGCTTTTGAGAGTTCGCTGAGAATTGATAGTATATGAAACTCCCAGCACCGTAAAGTCTAAGTTCATTAGCCCCAATAGACAAAGGGGATGAAGAAAGCGGTTGGGAAGTGGCAACGTGAACAATAACGAAAACTACAATATTGGAGTTCACTGAGATGAATAATGAAACTCCCAGCGCCCTTTTAAGTCCAAGTTCAGTCTCAGAGAATAGGGTGGAAAGTGGTGAAATATAAAATGCCAAATGATGGTCAATGTAACTGAATAACTGTTTTAACAGAGAAGAAGAGAGAGAGAGAGAAGTTCAAGAGAGAGAGATAGTTGTTTTTCCCAGGTTTATTATAAATTAATATAGTATAATTATAGTATTAATATATATTTGATATATATAAATAATATTATATATATTTTATATAATTTATTATAATAAACGTATTTTAATATAACCATATTAGTAGTATTATCTATTCATATATTTTACAATAATATATATTATATCTCATTAATATATATAAATTATAGTACTCTATATACATATATATATATATATCACTATACATATATATATTATATATATATTATACATAAATTATGGGATATTTTTATAGTAAGTTATTTAATGGGTTTCTACTATATAAATATAAGGTCATAGTATAGATTAGGTATTAAATTAAATACATAAGGGGTATTCCTATTTTATTATTATATAGGCATAGTATATATATAAATAATAAATTAATATATATATATATATATATATATATATATATGTATATATATATTATATATAATATATTATATATATATATTATATATCTATATAGATATATTATATATATATATATATAATATATATTATATATATATATTATATATATATATATATATATATGGGTGCCGGTCCCAAGCCCGGATAAATAGGGAGGGTTGGTGTCAGGAAGGGCATCCGGCTGTAAAAATCTGTGCCAAAACCAAAAAATGGAATGAGCCGAAATATGGAAAGAGGTAATGCTAGGGCGTACTCCGTAAACGACGCACAGAGACATCGCCCTAACTCTGTGGTAAGGCGAGGGCTACTGCATCAGGAGCGGGTGCAGCTAAAGAAGCGAGCTCACATTGGGTTTAGAGTATGTCAGCTAAATGTTGGGTCCATGACTGGAGAGGTAGAGAATTGGCTGACTTGATGAGAGAAAAGAAAGTAGATGTTGTGTGTGTGCAAGAAACGCGGTGGAAGGAAATAAAGCTAAAGAGTTGGGAGATGGATATAAGCTATATTATAGTGGAGCAAATAAACAAGGTAGAAATGGAGTTGGCATAGTACTGTCTAGTGAACTAAAGAACTCGGTAATAGAAGTGCATAGAAAGAATGACCGTATCATCAGATTGAAGATATGTTTATGGAGGAGAGATTCTGAATATTATAAGCGCATATGCACCACAAGTTGGTTGCACAGAAGAAGAGAAGGGAAATTTCTGGAGAGACATGGATGGAATAATGCAAG
>NC_087200.1:45615512-45620512 GCF_015104395.2 Macrobrachium nipponense
AAAGGGAACTAGCGCATTTAATCTAATTAAATATTGAATGTGCATAGACACGGTAGCCGATATAAATCTTCAATTTTTAGGAAACCTACAAATGTATGTTCTTACATTAATTTTTACTCCAATCACCATTTAAAAGTATTTTCTTCTTAAATAAGGTAGGCATTGTAAGTGCTTACTTAACCATTCGTGCAAATTCCATGGCACCACTGTCGACTTGAATAGCAAAATATTTAACAGATAGTCGAATCAGAACTGATATTTTCCACTACTAGAAAACGCACGAATTACATTTCATTATAATTGCATGACATTTTCTTCTTGCTAATCAGCCATTTATATCTATATTCCTTAACAAAAGTCCACATGGCGTATGAGGAGAAGTTTTGTTTCATAAAGAAAGGCATTGGAATAGGGGTTTATTTAGATATGAAGTTTAAAAGCTTTGTAAATATTTTATATCTAATCTTCCAGCTCTACAACATTTCGACTAGCGAGAGTCAAAATAATACTAAATAATTATTCATCCAAAAGCATCCCCATCTTTGTTCATTTACGATCAATTAGTAACCTAATAAACTGTAGACATTCATTAAATAAGTATGAGGCCCAAGCGGAGTACCTAAATACATGTATTCCTTCCTCTAACTGATTTCCGAAACCTCTGATTACAGCCCCTTGCCAGTAGTCGTGACCCTAAATCAAAGATACCAATGATTTTAACTTTCCTTGCTTAAGGATTTCTATTCTTGTTATTTTTTTATCATTCCTGTTGTGTCTGAATTTAGATTTTGGTATATCTTAATTAGATTATATTCCATTTATGTGTATATACCTATTGTTGTCTCCACTGTGATCACTATCCATTATCACTGTTCTGTTTATTTTACCGTATAAGGCGTCAGGTGTCAATTCTTGCCTCCTTCAGTGCTGTATCAGAAGCAAAACCAATATACATACATACATACATACCATCATACATATATAAAATATATATATATATATATATATATATATATATATATATATATATATATATATATATATATTGTATGTTTTTATATCTATCTATCTATGTATATATCTATCTATCTGTCTGTGTATAAATAGATAGATAAATACTCTGAAATCTAGGTTCATTTCCAAACACAGTAGTAATTATTCTGCCTGCCTGTCTGTCTGTCTGTCTGTCTTTCTGTCCGTCTTTCTTTATGGGATTATTCGAAACCACGAATTTCTATTCATTAAAGTGCGTTTTGCCCAGGATGGATATTCTTCATTAGGCCTAAACAACTGCATTCCAGAATCATCGAATTGTGACCTGAGCAATAAATATTTTTTGATAATAACTGTCTTCATGAGAACATTTCCCCGCTCCTCTAAGGGAGCCACGTAATACTCTAAAGGCTGCTTCTTCGCATATTTACTCTGAAAAGCAGTATCCTTAAATGTGACAGCTTTATGACTTAATTTACCCCTATTGTGCTCTTCTTTTGAGTTCTTTTCGTGCTATTATTTCCATCGCTTCAGATAGTCCTCCTTTCTTTAACTTAGACGAGAATGTCTCTCCCTTTCTAGTTTTTTTTTTATCCTTGTCTTAAGATCGTATATTTGTTCTTGTCACAAATATGCACACAAAACAAACACACACGCAAGCACACACACATACGCACACGCATATGCAAATAGGTGTATATATATATATAATATATATATATATATATATATATATATATATATATATATATATATATATATTCTGGCGGCGAGCATTGTATGGCGTAATTTCATAGTTATTTTTTTATCGTAGAACAAAAGTAAACCCATATTTGGAATCCTCGGAAAAGTCGTATACGAATAATGTTTTTTTATTTTCTATGTAACTAATATTGAAGAAGTTAGCATGGTCGGATATCCAGGATATCTGTCCGGATATTCGGATCAAAACGACACCCGGTCAAAAACCATCCCACTAGTATCATAGTTGTTTTCATCGTAAAAAGAAAAGGAAGACCATATTTGGAATCCTCGTGAAAAGTTCTCACTAGAACAAATCTTTCTCTTCTCTCTACGAATAATATTAAAGAGGATAGCATGGGCCGGATATAGAGTCCGACTTTGGTCAATTCGGTCCTGTAGTTTCTCCGTCTATAGCAAACATGAACACATGCATACATAGTCCCGACCCTTGTACGGCGTTTTATATATATATAATATATATATATATATATTATATATAGTATATATATAATATTATTATCTATACATATATATATGTATATATATATATATATATATATATATATATATATATATATATTATATATGTATATATATATATATATATATATATATATATATATATTATATATATATATATTTATATATATATATATATGTAAATTATATATATATATATATAAATATATATATATATATATATATATATATATATATATATATATATATATATATATACATGTGTGTGTGTGTTATTGTAAACTAGAAATTAACTGCGACTATAGAATAACATTTATGGATGTAGAAAATGACCATTTAGCATGGTTGTGGATTAATGGGGTGGGGTTGCTTGAAGATGGTGTTAGTGTCGGGAATCAGATATTTAACGGAAATCGAGGGTTTGAACAACACCTTAAGATGCGATTTAGTTGCTGACGATCTAACTGGGGAACGATATTCAAAGCATCTCCAAAGAAAAGAATTGGAACATTTCCTTAAGACAGACAGGACTCTAAAAATATTGACAGTCTTAAATTTGATTGTTTCTCCTGCAGCTGCCGAGGACACAGGCCGGATAAATTTCTTTAAAGTGACCTTAAAACCAAGAATGACACAATTTAAAATGAGTTGCGTGCAACTGAAGAATCATTGTCAGTGAAATAATACCTTGCGGTTTGCTAAGGGTCAGCAACATCTCCCATAAGTAGTTTCATGCGCTAATTTTAGCAAGTTCTCGGTTATGAGTATTACACGTTCTCAGGTTTACAATCAAGAGATGGGATTAAAAAAAAAAAAGGAGCATTATCCGCGTAAGAAACAAGCTTGTTTTGAAGGCCAACACACATCGAGAAGGACAAACATGAAAAGCTTTTGAAATATGTTTGTCCCATTGATCGTTTTTTTCACATAATTGTATTCAGCAATACTTTTATACATAATCGTACTCAGTACTAAGGCGTTAAAACAAAGGAATGGAAATGCAAGGTCAGAAATGAACCAACGTCGCATGGAAAGTCATGTGCATCGCTTATTATTTGCTCTAATCTGCAGCTTTCTCTTGAGGTCTTTCACGTTGTCCCTCTCGCAGTCGGAGCGTTCAAGGGGTCGACCCAGAGAAGAGCTGCAGTACCTACTTTCTGAGCGAGAGCGTGACCCAAGGAAAAATTGGAGGGGCGTCGGCCATAACGTACAATAAGAAAGGCAGAGGGGAAGAGATATTCTCTTCGCCCCTTTGGTGGTCTCTGTTCCTATTCCTCTTCCTTTCTAAGGTCATAAGCAGCTTCCCAACTGCTTCAGTGCTGTTTCCGCAACGTTTTTACTTTATCTCATTAAAAGTTATGAGCAATGATTTTTTCCGAAGTGGCCTTACATTATTAAGTTAGGTAATAAATGAGTATCCCTGTACCTGGCTTTTTTTTCTGAATGATGTGAGTAAACATGGCTACATTACCAGGGCGACTTTAAAAGAAGCAGTATGTTAATTAAAAAATATAGTAAAACCATTCTTTATCACTTACAACGAATCGTATTGAATAGAACAGATTACAAAAAAAATTCCAAGTCTTAACTGAAACGGTTTCAAAAGTAATTATTCAATAATTGTTTTTTACCGAAATATATTTCATTTACGAAGCTCTTAGGTGAGGAACAGATCTTGTCCATTCCAACAAACATGGAACTGTGAATGGTAATTTTAACAGCATTTAATTTTACAATAAAGGAACAGCAAGAATTGACGAAGAAGCTTTGAAGGTTCATTGATGCAAAGTGACATCAGTCCTTTATCAGTGTTCTGAAGCAAGAACGATAAGAATTGACTGGTAACAAAGTCTATGTCAATATCCCATTACCATGTACAAGAAAATGTGCTTCTGTTGGGAAGCATTCATGGTGATTTCTTGTTTGGGTATTTCATAATCCCACGACGACTGCATAACCAAGATGACTTTAGCGGCTGCAAGGAGACCTACTTTTCGTGGTACCTCCTGAATGTCAATGAGCCTTTTCTACACTCATCGCATGCTGATTTTTTATCAGATATCTCCTCCTCCTCCTCCTCCTCCTCTTCCTCCTCCACTTCTTCTTCTTCTTCTTCTTAGTATCTCAGCTTTTCTGATTATATTTCTTCCATATTATTTTAAGTATTCTCACTTTGGCTGATCTTGCTTCTTACTTCATTCAGTAACTCTCATATCAGCTGCAGTCAATGTAGATTTGATATCCTCGTTAGCAATGTAAAACCAAAATCCAGCTGACAGAATAGTGGCAAAAAATGAAAGCTACACCAAGACTGCGAGACTACTATTGTGTCATGGTATGCGATTTTTACTAATGTTGGATTTCAGCTCCTTTAGAATATTTTTGGATATAATTTCACAAGGTAGCATAAAAACAGAGGGAAAACAAAAAGGAAGCTACCAAAACTGCGAGAGAACAATTGTCACCCTAAAACATTTTTACCGCTGTAGGATTTTAGCTCCCTTGGAATACTACTTTTTGACATAATTATTTCAAGTAGTATGAAAACTGTGAGAAGTAGCATTAAAAATTAAAATTGAAAGCAAAATAACTATAAGGTTTGGATGAAAAATAAATCACATAGTGTCAGCGTCAGTAGTCTGTAGTCAATTTGCCTTTCAATTAGTTCCACTAATAGTGTTGTTACCCTTTACCAGAATTTCCCCCAATTTTCGTTTTGTTGACCGTCATTGACTCTTTCTTGTCCATCTGCACATAAATCGATCGTTATCAAAATAGATCTC
>NC_087200.1:45625512-45633012 GCF_015104395.2 Macrobrachium nipponense
ATTTCTAAAAGAAAGTTGTGAAATACCTTACAAAACGATGATTCGATCACTTATGTATTATCAATGAACGGCTTGTTATATGTAAAAACACCAATAAAACAGAGCTAGTTACGTTTCATCATAGTTTATTCTCGAGATAAATCACCATTGAGCACAGATGCTTGAGGTAATGATAATCATGTAAGTTACGATGACTAGAGAACTGCTTTCTTCACGTTTACCGCAGGCAATCTACATCACGCTCAGGGACTAGAAAAGGCTCATCACAGCATCTAATTCTGTTAGTGAAGTTTTAAAAGAAAATAATGTACGATTTAAGGCAACATCCTCACAGATGCCCCCATGAGTGCATTACGATGGATTACAGAGAGTGCTTTGATGGATTATGACAGATTACAAACGCTAACTACCTATGTCTGGAGAACTGCAAGATAACCAATCACCTGGTTAATGAACTATGGTGAAATAAGTAAATTTAGCTAGCTACCTGAATCATGAGTGCTCACAGATGCGCTCATGAATGCATTACGATGGATCACCAAAAAACTCAGAACATGTTACGAAATATTATATAAATGTAACTACCTGGCTCTTGAACCATTATGTAAAACTACAAGACAATAAATCACCTGGTTTATGTATGGATTAAAGATGAATTAAGACAAGATAACTACCTGACTCATGAGTGCACCACGGGAGTCAATTATCCTTAAACTTAGAAATAACCGTTTCGTGTTAGAAAATCGAAAGTTAAGAGATTTTCTCCTTTAGTGGTCGATGGTGTATGCTCCCAAGAGGCAAGCACAGCTCGCAGGTAACTTGAAAGACTCAATGGCGAACGGGAAGTACTGGTCGTAGGGATCGTAGACCACAAAGCGTTGGTAGACGGACTTCTGAAGACAGGTGGATTCGTAGCATATGGGCACCTTGGGGCACTCCTCTCCTGCCGCAAGACACTCCTCGATACGAGCAGTCTGCGTGAAGGTCTTGTAATGAACGTTGATTTCGTTGATGACGAGCCTCCATCTGCCTTCCGTGTTCTGCGCCCTCAGAGGCCTTATGTAGGAGGTCTCCGAAGGGCAGAGGTAGGTCTCCTCCTCCAGGGTGTCTGGGCGCTCGACGGAGAGCTCTGTGTTGAGGTCGGCGACGTCGGCATACAGGGCATTGAACTTATCCAGATGGTACTGGATAGCGTGTTTGATCTCATACTCAGGGTATTCTCCATCTTCCAGACACCAAGTAGAATTGGTCAGCTCGGCACAAGCAGGGACCTCAGGCTCCGAGTGGTAAGAAGGAGCAGATTTGTAAGAAGGAGCAGGGTGGTGGGATGTAGCAGGACGGTAGGATGGCTGAGCCTTAGGCTGAGGATGATAGGATGTGGATGCGTGGCCGTTGCTATATTCGACCGTTTTTCCGTTGCCGAAACTGATCATGACGTGGCTGGACGAGGTAGCGGCTGTGGCTGCCACCAGTAGGGAGAATGTCTAGAAGAAATGAAAGAGGACATTCTTAAAAACCGATATATTTCATGAATGAAATGAATATTGATAAGAAATAAAATAGAAGGTACAACAATGGATATGGGATTTATAGATACATTTTAAACTGCTCTCACCCATACACACAAAAGAAAACAATATATTTACTTGATTTAACATAAACAGATAAACATGGACTTTTTTAGAAGCGAAAGGATGACATTAACTTATAAGCTAATGGATGTATCAAGCTATGCCGCCATCCTTATCTGGCCAAGAGATAATCTAGGCAAGAGTAGGAATGACAAAGAAGTTAAATATAAAAACTAAAGAAAACGCGAGCTGGGAGAGAATTCCATATGCTGGCAGTATGAAGGGAGAATCAGTCACAGCATTAGGAAGCTCAAAGTTACGAGAAAATAGTTTTATGTTATAGATGAAGTTTCAATATCAGTACTACAAATGCTTAGCCTGCAAGTTATTGTATTTTCAAAATTAGCCTCTTTACTAATAAAAAATGAGAATCGAACTTGTTAAATGAAACTTTACCCAATGAAATGCAGACAATTTCGTAGGATTCTTTTGTACTTACATAAATTTTCTCTGCTACGAAGAAGAAGAAGAAGAAGAAGAAGAAGAAGAAGAAGAAGAAGAAGAAGAAGAAGAGAAGAGTGATTAAAGAATATTTCTACGAAATCGACTCACCAGCGCCTGAATAGCCATGATCTGTTCGAGTTCAGAAGCCGAACTGTGCCAACACTGACCCCACCTTTCTCTTATATACTCTTGTCCCCTACCATCGCTCTCTGGTTTACCTCGGATGACCTTGGTCAGAGCTTCAGAGCCACACACGCACAATACCTTAAGCCATTTTTCCAGACGGGATGCTTATCAAGGTTATCAATTCCCTAGCACTAATGAAAGAAAGGTCTGTTTGCTAAAGCGAGAGTATGCGCTAATTTGCGGTCATTGTGGAGAATTCAATAGACGTCAATCAACGTCGCGTTTAATTGAGACATTCCTCACAGTCAAGCGTGAAATGTTTGCACCGTTGAATGAAGAATGTTGTTAGGATTAAAAAAAAAAAACTCCCATACATGACGAGTGATTAGAAAGGCAGTACTGCATAATTGTTAATTACGTGTATGTCCCTAGGTAACGGTTCTCCTTTATGCGAATCTTTGCCATCGAAATGCCGTTTTCTGTGAAGTAATGAGAGGCCCTTTAAAATGAACGAATCCCTTTTGCAGCTCATTAAAATGACCCAGTCATTGTTTTGAATCTGAGCGGTAATTTGCCTGATTATCTGTCATGGTCATTTTGACTATCCTTTCTTGTTTATCTGTTTTCTTATTTGCTCTCCTTTCAGCAGCAAGTAAATGCTAATATAAAGTCTTTGAGGTGAGAGAATAAAGGCAAGATGCATAAAAGCCATAAAGGAGAGAGAGAGAGAGAGAGAGAGAGAGAGAGAGAGAGAGAGAGAGAGTCTCCACCTCTCACCTTCCTAACGATTCCCAATATGAAATAACAAAGAAAATAAGTGTATTATAGTATGATAGTTCATGATAATGAATCTTAGGTAGTTATTTTTAACTATAATGTTTAATAGTATTCCTAAGCACGTGTGAAACTTTGCCTGGAATTTTTTATGGATTAGTATTTATCGAGATCTTCCGCCATGCTGAATTGAACTCGTATGTACATTACGACAGAGACAGTATGTTTTCAAGGTATATGTTTATGATTATTTTTTCAAGATGGACGGTGGAACTATGATGCACATCTATATCTCTCCTTTAACAGCTTCCTCTCTTGCATCTTTATGCACGAAATTACTGTGATTCAAGAATCATAACATATGATCACTAACCAAAAAATACACGTAGCAGTCAGTATGTCTACAGAAGATTTTGAAGCGATAACTACAGATTGTATCAGAAACCATCTAATAGTTAATATGAATAGGGGTTTTCTTTCTAGCTGCGAATTTACATTTCAGTAAGAGATAATTCCTGATCAACTTACTGGGAATATCACTGAGTAGCAATTCTTACTGCGTAAAGAAGTTGGTCAGCAAAATAACTTTATTTAGTATACTGACATTGTGTGTATACACACACACAAACAAACAACACACACAACACACACGCACACACACACACACACATATATATATATATATATATTATAAATATATTATATATATATATATATATATATATATATATATAAAAGCTTTCCCAAGACAGTATAGGGAATTGCATGACTACAAAAACGAAAAATTTAGAAAGCCATGTGAACATCATGTCAGTATTTTTACCACTTCTGTATTTATTAGATTTAGAATCAATGGGATCTACTGCTCAAATTATTATGTCAATCAACACACACACGCACGCACACGCACGCACACACACACACACACACACACACACACATATATATATATATATATATATATTATATATATATATATGTGTGTGTGTGTGTGTGTGTGTGTGTGTGTGTGTGTTAGTATTGGTCGACACATTACTTTTGCCAGTTAATGCCATTGATGATTTGGATCTGAATCCAAACGCAGTAAAACAATGACCTGATTTCCATTAATTTATTAGGTATTTTCATGACCTATTACTGGCAATGGCATAAGACCGAATATTCAGGCTGTGAACTTCTCATTTCTTTTTTTTTGGAGTATTGTTAAATATTATGTGTTGTTTTTATTTTTGCATTTCTTGGTGTTGCATCTACCTATTCATGTAATTTTTGTCATTATGTCCTTTACTTAAGTGCATGATATAGATAGTGTGTGGGTTTAATTTCATTGGACAAAGGATTTCTGGCCTACAAAAACAGCTCTAACATCGGTGATCTGCTAATCTCATCTGCGATGTAATATCGGTTGCCTTCGCCTCGTTTTACTTGATGTTCTGAAAATTGCTCGCTCGATTAGATTCATCTTGCTTGGTTCTATCAATTTCTGTGCTGGGTAGCTTTCTGTATCATGCTTTTTGTTTGCGCAAATTCTATCTAAGGAGGAAACACTTTGGGCACACATCGAACACGCTTGGGGCATGACCTGGTCAATTCTTCGATTTACACTAAAACTCATGACTCTCTCTCGTCCTCCTTCTTGTCTTTGAATTCTCCAAGTTTCGTTTTGATTGATGGGCCTTATCCAGATCTTATAAATGCTGTTTTCTTTATGTTTTTTTTTTTTTTTTTTAAAGTAGTCGAATTATACAGGGATATCTTGTGTGTCTCGGTGTTTCTAGTTTCAAACGGACTCGATTTTATTGCTTCTACGAGCTATTCCTTTCATAATACCTTTAATCATTTCATATCTCTCATCCGCGAACAAATTATATGTAGCCTACGTTCCATGAAAAGAACTTTCGCTAAGGGGAGCCTCATCATGCAAACGAAATTCAGCGGCACCAATATTTCTTCCTGGCTGACTTTTTCTACACGATTAAACCTACCACTCTCTCATCTTCTCTTCCCGCTTGAGCGCTCGTTTCGTAAATTTTGTTTTGACCGCAGCACAAGGACTCATGACTGATGGAAAAAGAAATTCTTCTTCTTCTTCATTGAATATTTGCTCTTCGATCCTAGCAACAAAGGTTTAGTCATCACCTTTTCGCTATCGAACGAAAGGACGTCAACAACAGCCTTGATACCTGATGTCTGTTAACATGTACGCTGAAACCGAAGACGTCTTCACACCGTGACTTTTGGCCAGGTCTTGCGAATGTTCATTTGTTAGCGAGTAGAGGGATCTAAATGCTGCTATTACAGCTCCATTCAAAAGTAGGTTTGTATTTCTCTGCATGGATGCTCGGCTACTTCACCTGGATGAAAGCATATGGCCTTGTTGCTCCCAGAAAATCCAGGTGTTTTCAATCAAGTTGATTCTTAAAAATGTTAAGTATATAGTCTCATTCAGTATTACGAATATTTTGAGTTATGGATATTCTGTGAATAAATGCCTCTTCTTCGCTGTAGGTGTATAACAGTAGATTACTGAATTGATTATTCTAATCCTTCGTGAATACCTTTACAACTTCATCAAACTGAATAGCGACTTGTATCAACTGTATGTGACTGGAAAAAACACATAAATAGCAAGGGCTGTGAAGCGTATTTTTGCAATTTACAAGAAAAATGCAGCCATATCGTGGAAATTCGAATGTATGTATCATCATGTACGGTTATAGCTACGTTATGGCCAAAGATATTTGGTTATGGCATGTCTTTTAAGGTTTGAAGCCTGGAAATATTTACCATACTGCATAGTTGTGCATGCTAATCTAATGCTTAAAGAGAAACTTTCACTATTCTGAGCTCTGTAAATGTTTATCTCTCATTAAATTATATGCTCATCATTTTTCATGGTAATAACTATCGAAAAAAGAGAAGGAATAAAAAGGTACTTTGTTATATGTTCCCTGAAAAATCATTATAAACAATTTAGAAAACTCATATTGAGTATTCCAGGCTTAGGCATGAAAGCGAAGTCAATATATATATATAATATATATATATAATATAAGATATATAATAGAGATATATATATATACATTTATGTATATATATATATATATATATATATATATATATATATATATATATATATATATATAGGATATGCAGGAACTTCCATATACATTCATAACTTCAGGAAAGCCGACTAACAAAATTTTAACTAAATATCTGAAACCAGTACCACCGATTGTTGACGTTCCAAAGGAACTCATGTATGCCTCGATTCCTTATATTTCCAACCTGAAACTGTCAAAGAAACTTACTAAAATCATTGAAGGTGAAATTCCATGCTTAAAATTAAAATTAATATCAAATAACCCGAGTAAAATTGGCTCCCTGTTCTGCTTTAAAGATCGTCTGCAGCCTTTTATGAGGTATAATGTTGTGTATAAATTTACGTGCCCAGGATGTCCTGGTATTTACGTTGGATCTACCAAGAGGCTGTTGCAAATGCGATATTGCAGCCACATGGGGTATAGTTTTAGAACTGGCCAGAGATTAAGTAGACCAGAGCATTCAAATATCAAAAATCATGCCATCAAATGTAAGATCTAAGTCAAGAAACAGCACTTCTCCATTTTAGGTTACAATAAGGACTCTGAGTATTTAACAACACTCGAGTCATTATTTATCAAAAGACTTGTTCCCTCATTGAATAGCGGTAGTTCATCGTCTCCGCTATACCTGGCATAGTCTTCTTTCTGACCTCAATCTCATTTCTTGTCATTCTCTCTCCTCCTTTCTTAGCGAATGGTTGGTGTTTTAGTAGTCATGTTTTAATGTTCTTATTTCACTTTTAACTTTGAATTATGCTAATTTTTAAATTATAATTTTTAAGTTTAAATTTTAGATTGTAATTTTTATTTGTATTTTGCTTTTATTAATTTAAAATGTACTCTTATTTTTAACAGACTGATGATGCACAAAGTTCCTTGTGCGAAACGTTTCTTTACGAATAAACCCTTTTAACTCGTCATGTGTCTTCGGCTTTCCTGAAGTTATGAATATGTATATATATATATATATATATATATATATATATATATATATATATATATGTATATATATCTATATATATATATATATATATATATATATATATATATATATATATATATATATATATATATATATATATATATATATATATATATATATATATATATATATATATATATATATATATATATATATATATATATATATATATATATATATAGACTTCGCTTTCATGCCTAAACCTGAAATAGTCAATATGAGTTTTCTAAATTGTTTATAATGATCTTTCAGCGAACACACACACACACACACACACACACACACATATATATATATATATATATATATATATATATATATATATATATATAATATATATATATATGTGTGTTTAATATTATTCCTTGACGGGAGATAACAGTTCCAATACTCATCAATATCTTCATTAACAACTAGTAATTTTAAACCTTAAAAAATC
>NC_087200.1:45638012-45660512 GCF_015104395.2 Macrobrachium nipponense
GGTATCTGAGAGAAGGGGTGGGGGGAATGCTTGGAAGAAAAAAACTATTATTCCTCCAAGGGGGAATGCGAGAGAAAGATTTCCTGCTACGCCATTAGCTAAGACGAAAAGCTCTGCCTCATGCATTTGTGACGTCATAGCGCAGTGTGTATGAATGATCATCGCCATACGTATTATTCAGATCTGCGAAGTGTATTCTGATCATCCGCATCATGCAGATTTGATCATTTGTATTTTTCTATTGTTGAAATAGGTTTTGATGAAAATGACTAGTAAAAGTAGTTAACAGAGATGCAGATGTGTTTGAGAGAGAGAGAGAGAGAGAGAGAGAGAGAGAGAGAGAGAGAGAGAGATCATTCGATCTAAATTTTTCAAGAAACTGTCATTTCATGTTGAATTTGGAATTTTTATCGTTTCTTTTCAAGAAAATGTATTTTTTATATCAAATTTTGAATTTTCATCAGTTTTCTTTTTTTTATCGTAGAATAACCCGGATTCATTCAATCCATCTGATTTCCTCCAAGTCGTTGACCATGGCTGTATCTAACTCTGACACTCAGTCTGAAAATACAAGAAATGTAAAATGAAAAATAGCTTAATAGAACCTTTAGATAATGTACTTGGAGATAGGCTATAGCAGAAAACTTCATAACTTTCTATTTGTTCTGTGTGTGTGTGTGTAGAGACATATATTTGTGGAGATTGATGTTAGATTGCTTATCTCGTCATTGTTAACCTATGGGCATTAGTATGTACGCAAGTATGTACAGCAGAGACAGGCAGACACATAAAGAAACAATAAACTAATCCAACACATTAGAATCTCAGTCATTGATCATTATACAAGACGATGTGACCAACCCGAACACTCTGGAGGTCGCATAGAAAATGACCTCAATTAAAAGTCAATTCTCAACTCCGAAACAGAGGCGAACAATCAAGGAACAATCGTGAACAATGTTATAATTGATTCTTATCTCAGCTTTTATGCAACAGATGACACTGATTATCCTCTTACTTATTAGTTACAAATTGGTATTCGTGATGATGAATGTAAAGTGAATCGATATAGTTGTTACTGTCATTTAATACAGTACAGGTTTGTTTATTCATTCTACTGCCATGCTTTCCACGTCTATGGTATGGCACATGAAGTACAGGGAGCCAGTACTTTTACATGGGATTTGACCTGGTTACGTGGCTTTTTCTATTCAAGAATTGGATATATATATATATATATATATATATATATATATATATATATATATATATATTCATTAAGCTACAAATATCCTTTAATATCTAATTCTCTCTACCTAGGAATTAATGATTTCATATATGTTAACAGAAGGGGAAATTTTAGTTGATAAGAAATTCATCGCCTCATGGGCGTGAACCATGGAACCAAGAATATAGGATGTACACAGTGAAGCTCTTTACCCACAAGGCTATCACGAGTGGTACAAGTTAACATATACGAAAATATTGATTCCGAGGTAGAGTGAATTAGAGGTTAAGGACATTTGTCTCTGCTGTACATACATGCGTACATACTGATGCCCTAGGTTAACAATGGCGTGATAAGCAATCTAACATCAATCTCCAGAAATATATCTGTCTCTACTATTTCTTTATATATACACAAAACAAGACACACACATGTATATATATATATATATATATAATATATATATATATATATATATATATATATATATATCATTCGAGTATATATATATATATATATATATATATATATATATATATATATATATATATATATATATATATATATATCGAGGATTAATTTTGTATCTCGAGGTATTACTGTATATATATATATATATATATATATATATATATATATATATATATATATATATATATATATACAGGGTGCTTCGAAATTAGAGCCCCCCTTCCACAGAACAAATAGAAAGTTATGAAGTACATTATCCTAAGCTTCTATTAAGCTAGTTTTCATTTTACATTTCTTGTATTTTCAGACTGAGTGACGGAGTTAGATACAGCCATGGCCAACGACTTGGAGGAAATCATGTGGATTGTATGAATCTGGGTTATAACCTTCAGAGAGGCCAGGGATGCTGGTGCATCCTTCATTTCCCGTTCCTGGATAGCTAAATACATTAAAAGAGATGAATCCTTTGTTAAGTCAAAAGACATCATAGCTGAGGCAGTGTGTAGACCAAGTAAGTCTTTAGGTAAATTGGCACTTGGACTAGAAACAAAAAGAGGAAAGAAGAGAATTTATATTGCTGTACATCATGAGTTGAAAAAATCTGGTATCAAGCCATTTCCTGTTATCAGCAAGCCCAACGTTACTCAGCAACAGAGAGAAGACCATGCATGGTTTTGTGGCTCATTTCTTAGAGATTGGGATGAAGCTGACTTTCTCCATGTTGCCACATCAGATGAATTCTTCATTTACACAGTCAGGAAGCCAATCATAAAAATGACATCATTTGGGCTGCAAAGTTGGATGATATCAGTGATGATGTGCACAATTGCCAATTTGTGAAATTTCCTAAATGTTTGAGTATTTTTCTCTGTTTCACAGCCAAACGGTTAATGTGGATCATCAAAGAAAAAGAACAGTCATGGAATGGTGAATGCTTCAGAGAAACTGTGCTTACTGTTGGAGTATTTCTTTTCATCAAAGATCCTGAAAATATGTTATCTGGTGAAGAAGTCACATATTTGCATGATAAGGCACCATGTTTCAAGGCTCTTCAGGCACAGGAGCTGCTTCGAAACAGTGGTATCGATTTTTTCTCATCAAGTGAATTTCCAGGTAGCTCCTCTGACCTTATTGTGTGCGAAAACATTGGTAGTATCTTAAAGGATCGTGTTGATGTGCGCACAGTGAACTATGATGGTATACCAAGTCTCGACGACCTGCGAAGAGAGGTGACCAAAGTGCTCAGGGAAATGGAGTTTGAGTCTCAGCTTTTTTGCGATTTTCTGAAATCATACCCCTCAAGAATGCAGGCTGTGGTACAGGCAGATGGAGGCCACACAAAATATTAAATACTCAGAGAGAGACTTAAATAAATACCTGTTCTGAATTACTTTTGTTTTTGTCCATATCAGTTTAAGTTTATGCTGTAGAGGGGGGGGCCTCTAATTTCGAAACACCCTGTATATATATATATAATATGTATGTGTGTTTGTGTGTGTGTGCATGAATGTATGTATAGCATATGTCATTGTGGGCATGATTATTCTTCGTTCATTTATCTCTTGCACACAGACGCACTGCACATTCGACAATGAATAGCACATTAACGGAAGACCTTCAGCAGTAAATTCCTAGTCATGGCGACGAGCTACTCTAATGCAATTACCACCTAAAATACAACCCGGCGAGGGGTAGTGCTGTCACCCCTCCCTTCTTGCGCTGTAGGCATTACTAAGGGTGTTTGTAGTGCTCCCTTGGCCGCTAGCTGCATCCCATATTTTAGCCTTTTTCCTGACCTCAATTTTCCGTTTCTTTTCCTCAGTCATGCTGTCCAACACCGTTAACTGTTTATTTCTTTTTGCAACTGGGGGTTTTCTGCCAGTCTCATCTCTATTTATTATCTCTGTATCTTGCCGCTATGCATATGGCTGAAATGCCACAGTGCTTTTGTTGACAGCCTAATTTTCATAAGATAACCTTGAAGTAAAACGATATTCCCTGGCTCCTACATCTTTATCTCTATTAAGACGAATGTCTGAACTGAATTGAATATAGAATTTAAACCAAAGGGCAAACTCTGTGACCAATGAGGTTATTGACGAAAAGGATATTGACAATAAAAAGTTAGAAAGGTGTAACCGGAGGGAAAAAGTCGCATTTGCATGATGAATTCATTGTTTGGAGATGGTGGAAAGTAAGATAGAAGAAACATAATATCAAAGCAATTGCAGTACAAGGAACGAAAGGGGTTGCTGCTAGGGGCCGAAAAGAAGCTGCAAAGAATCTTACGTGATGCCCACAGTGCACCGTATCAGGTGCACTGATGGTACTACACCACCTATGGTGGACGAATGTCTGATGTTCCCTTCTGCTATGGCTTCAGCCTCTACTTCACGACGTCATTAACATTATTTAGGAGAGACTTTAAAATTCGAGTAGGTAACTTAACGAATGCTTTGGTGTTGAGAAAATCGTGATTATTCTTTGTTGATTCAAAAGTTATATTTAGCAGTAGGCTACCCGGGAGATAAAACTATAATATCGTAATTAACTTCTGAGGCTAACTACATTTAAATACCTAGTCAAGACGCCTCCTTTCTCTTTAGGGAAGCATCAAATACATTCTTTGCAGTTTCAAAGCTGCCTCCATGCACCGCCTTTTTAACCAACAAAAGCCCACATGAATCGCACACCTATTCCCTAGGTTGGGTCTTCGTGTACAGTACATGAATGCCAACGAACTCCTTTCCATTTCCCATTCTTCACAGCCATCACGAAACTCAGGGTCACTGATGCATCACAGCGGAATGTGCACGACCATTATTCTCTCTCTCCGCCTTGATCTACTGAGGCAACTATTGATGTATTTTCCTTTGATAGACTTGTCACTCTCTCTTCGTTTCTCTTCCTCTAGACCTAATGGAGTTACCACTTATTTTCTTTGATGACCTCTCTCTCTCTCTCTCTCTCTCTCTCTCTCTCTCTCTCTATATATATATATATATATATATATATAGATATATATATATATATGTATATATAAATATATATATATATATACATACATATATCTATATATATATATATATATATATATATATATATACATATATGTGTGTATATATATATTATATATATATATATATATATATATTATATATATATATATATATATATATATATATCTCTATATCAATATACCTATATATTCTATATATATTTATATTATAGAGAATATATACTAGATATATATAATATATATATATATAATATATTATTAAGATTTATAATATATATATGTGGTGTAATAATAATATAACTATATATTAATTTATATATTAGTATATATAATATTATCTTATAAGTATACATATATTATATATATATATATATATTATATTATATAATAGATATATATAGATATATAGATATATAGAGATATAGATATATATCTTATCTATCTTATATCATATATATATATAGATATCATATATATCTATATAGAAATAAATCGATCTATATTATATATCTATATATATATAAAAGTCATATATATATATATATCATATAATAGATAGAAATAAATATCTATCCATATATCTATCGATATATATAATATATATAAATTATATATAGATATATATATTTATCATATATATTGATATATATTGATATGTTCCCAATGATAGAATTGTTACCACCTCTGCCTCTTTCTTTAGATCGATTGGAGTAACCAGTAATTATTTTGGATATCTCTCTCTCTCTCTCTCTCTCTCTCTCTCTCTCTCTCTCTATCTCTCTCTCTCTCTCCCTCTGTTCCTTTGAAAGGCTTGTCATTCTCACTTCCTCTCTTTTCCTCTCTCTTCCTCTTGGTTCATGGTAGTTACCAGCGATCTTAGTATTAGACCTCTTAAAGTATGAATGTTGGACGTATAATAATGAAAACAAATGTAACCTAAGTGTTGGATGTGTAATTATGTAAGTAAATGTATTTTAAGTGCTGGGCGTATAATCATGAAAACAAAAGGATTTCAAGTGTTGGGCGTATAATTATGTAAACAAAAGTATTTTAAGTGAGGGACGTATAAATCATGAAAACAAGTTTATTTAAGTGCTGGACGTATAATCATGAAAACATAAGTATTTCAAGTGGTATCCGTATAATTATGAAAACAGAAGTACTTTAAGTGGTGCAGGTATATGAAATTGTGGAATCGAACATTTCAAGCGTTGGACGTAAAATTATGAAACCAAAGGTATTTCATAATTATGCAATCAAAAGTATTTCACGCCTTGGACATGCATGAAATTATGAAATCATGAATATTTAAAGTATTACTTATGCAAGATTATATAATCGCTTTTGACGCTTCAAGTAAATATGATTACGCATTCCATCAGCGTAAATTTTCGCCATGCCCGACACAACCACGGAGGCCCACACGCTTTCAGAGAACTCCATTGATGGTACTGATATCTCTAGGTCCTGCAGAACGCTTAAGATTGAAGACCAGGATTGGAGACTTGTAATTGTAATTTAATTTAAATGTAATTAGTTACAGAATGTCGTGTAGTTGTAATTGTAATTGATAATGAAATTTTAGTAAGTAATTGTAATGTAATTAATTACAGTATGATGTAATTTTTTATTTAATTATAATAATAAAATTGAAGTGATAAGGGTGTGGATCCATTAGAAGTGATGGGTTCCTTATAAAACTTAATTTAGCTGGTGCTTCGCCACTGGGAGCTCTTCTATCACTTACACTTCTGGTGGAAATGAATTATGAGACCCTCATGAGACCCTATTAGCTCGATTTGCTCGCCTCAATACACTGTTTCCTGTACCGAAGATAAGCGTCTGCCCTCGCACCCAGATCCCTTGCAAATGTAACTGTTATTTTTACTGAATTTGTTGTGAAGTAATTGTAATTATAATGTAATTGCTAATCCCAAACGTAATTATAATTGTAATTTACATATTTTGAAAGTAATTGTAATTGTAATTTTTTTCTTTAAGTGTAAGTACTCCAACCCTGATGAAGATTATTGCAGATATTATCTACATTCTAAAGTATGAAGCTCATTTTATTGCTTATGGGGAAGCGTAGTGAGATCTAGCCGATGATACAATTATTTATAAGATTATTCAATTTGATATCTCCTGAGACCCTTCAGAAAGTTTTCGATTACTGCGTTTGAGGAAAAATGTGCAGACACTTTAAGCATCTCTTATTAGATGGCATAAGCTCCTATCACGCAAGCACAACTCGCTGGTAGCTTGAAGGTCTCAATGGCGAAGGGAAAATAGTAATCAAATGGATCGTAGACGAGAAAGCGATGGTAGACTGACTTCTGCAGGCACTGGGTATCGTAACAAGCAGGCACCAGGGGGCAGGCGTCCCCGGAGGTCAGGCACTCCTCAATCCTGACGGACTGAACGATGCTCTTGAAGAAGATATCGACGTCGTTGACGATAATCCTCCATATCCCTCTAGCGTTAACGGCTCTCAGGGGCTTCACGTAGCTGGTGTCGGAAGGGCACAGGTAAGTCTCCTCTTCCAGGGTGGCTGGACCTTCAACCGAGTTCTCGGTGATCACTCCCACGTCCTGGTAGAGGGCTAGGACGCCGTGACGGTGGTACGTAGCGGCTTGCTTGATGTCGGCCGTCGGGTAGTCAGCGTCCCCGAGGCACCACGACTTCGTCGTGTTTTCTGCGCATGCGGGAGTGCCCAGCCTGTACTTCTGGGAGTTCTTGTAGGCGGTTGGGTAGTAAGAATATACCGATGGGTATCTCCAAGGTGGCAGAGTAGGGGTCGCAGCTGCATTCGCGTTGGCAATAGGTTCCCCGTATGCCAAACCCGTTGCAATGGCAAAGACCTGAGGGAAAAGGTAAATTGTTATCAAATCTGCGATGGATTTGTGTTTAATTTAGTATGACAGAGTTGTGCTGGCACCGTTTTCTTTTCCTTTTGTTAGGGAGAGGGAAGGAGGAAAATCTTAAATTCCTTATTTGAAAAAAGGGCTTTATTATATCTTTAAAATCATTTGCATCTTGAAGTATTATGGAACTATTTTTCGTGTGTACATTTAGGCCAGCCCTAAGAGAGCTCATAGTGGTCTGCTTAAACTACCTTAATAATAATAATAATAATAATAATAATAATAATAATAATAATAATAATAATAATAATAATAATAATAATAATAATGGAATTAAGTCAATTTAAGCAACATTGGGGCTGTTCAGTCGTTGGATGGGTGACCGCTCTCCTCGGCGTTGATTCCTTGGGAAAGGATCTTTACCATAATTTCCTCAGTCTACTCAGCTGTAAATGAGTACCTATCCCTGATGGGGTAGGGTCCAGCTATGGGTTAAATAGCAAAACTCAGCAATGATGGAAAGAAATGAAGGAATAAACGACAACGACGTAAATGGAACCTCTGGCAACAGAGGAGCTTCGTCCAGCAACCAGGTATTCAACCCAATTGAAGGGGAAGACGGTCAGGTACTTGGAGGTCGTCATCCAGCAACTGATCACCACAACGAAAGTAATCAACATCCTGAGATTGGAGCTACAGAAGCAAAAAGGAAGAAATGGAGAAGAAAATAAGGAAATATGGAGATGCTACATCAGAAGCAACCCGACGGAGAGAGGATATAGAAGAAGATTGGTCAACATCTGGAATGAGAGGAATAACACCCCCCAAACAGAGCAGAGGCTGGCAGACCAAGTAAGGAACATAAAGAAAAACAACTGGCTCTCCCCAACAGAAAGAGAAGAACTGGATAAGGAAATGTCACACGACAACGAATTACACGAAGACGAACTGAGAGACGATGCCGCAGAAGACGACAGGGAGGATGAGGTATCAAACAACGACACACGAAGAAACACCGACGAAGTAACAGAGAGGACGGAATGGGTAGAAAAGATTAGACAATGGATGGAGCCAGATACAGAGAGAACAAAGATCCCCTCCATGAAAGCCTACAACACCAAGAAATTAAGGGAGAAAACAAGTGAAGTCAATGAAATAATGGGCATAATGCACACCACCAGTATCACAGAAACAAATAACTTGGTATATGCAGGAGCAAGATTAGTATCAGAACTGATGGGGATTCGAACACCAACACCACCAGCACAACCAACCCAACAGAAACCAAAACAGCAACCTCCTTGGAAAAGGCGCCTGGAAAAGCAAATCATGGTGATGAGATCTGACTTGAGTAAACTGAAAGAGATGGCGGAAAAAAGGCTAAGAAGCAAGAAAACAAGGGAGGAACTCAACGAGAAATACAAAGTACAAGAGAGGGGACTAAACAACACAATAGAAGATGTAAAACAGAGGCTTGAGACCAAAGCACATAAGATCCAACGGTACATGAACAGGAATAAGGGATACCAACAGAACAAACTATTCGGAACCAACCAGAAAAGACTATACAGCCAACTAAGAGGGGAAGACAACCACCCAGAAATTCATGAAGCCGAACCAAGTAAGAGACTCTGGGAAAACATATGGAGTAATCCGGTATCACACAACAAACATGCAACATGGCTCCAGGAAGTCAAGGAAGAAGAAACAGGGAGAATAAAACAAAGATTCACAGAGATCACGACATACACAGTCAGACACCAACTAAAGAAAATGCCAAACTGGAAAGCCCCAGGTCCCGAAGAAGTCCATGGATACTGGCTCAAAAACTTCAAGGCCCTACACCCACGAATAGCAGAACAACTTCAGCATTGTATCTCAAATCACCATGCACCCAAATGGATGACCACAGGAAGAACATCCTTAGTACAAAAAGACAAGAGTAAGGGAAATATAGCCAGTAACTACAGGCCTATCACCTGCCTACCAATAATGTGGAAGTTACTAACAGGTATCATCAGTGAAAGGCTATACAATTACCTAGAGGAGACAAACACCATCCCTCACCAACAGAAAGGCTGCAGAAGGAAGTGTAGGGGCACAAAAGACCAGCTCCTGATAGACAAAATGGTAATGAAGAACAGTAGGAGAAGGAAAACCAACCTAAGCATGGCATGGATAGACTATAAGAAAGCCTTCGACATGATACCACACACATGGCTAATAGAATGCCTGAAAATATATGGGGCAGAGGAAAACACCATCAGCTTCCTCAAGAATACAATGCGCAACTGGAATACAATACTTACAAGCTCTGGAATAAGACTAGCAGAGGTTAATATCAGGAGAGGGATCTTCCAGGGAGACTCACTGTCCCCACTACTCTTCGTAGTAGCCATGATTCCCATGACAAAAGTACTACAGAAGATGGATGCCGGGTACCAACTCAAGAAAAGAGGCAACAGAATCAACCATCTGATGTTCATGGATGACATCAAGCTGTATGGTAAGAGCATCAAGGAAATAGATACCCTAATCCAGACTGTAAGGATTGTATCTGGGGACATCAGGATGGAGTTTGGAATAGAAAAATGCGCCTTAGTCAACATACAAAAAGGCAAAGTAACGAGAACTGAAGGGATAAAGCTACCAGATGGGAGCAACATCAAACACATAGATGAGACGGGATACAAATACCTGGGAATAATGGAAGGTGGGGATATAAAACACCAAGAGATGAAGGACACGATCAGGAAAGAATATATGCAGAGACTCAAGGCGATACTCAAGTCAAAACTCAACGCCGGAAATATGATAAAAGCCATAAACACATGGGCAGTAATCAGATACAGCGCAGGAATAGTGAAATGGACGAAGGCAGAAGCAGAACTCCGCAGCATAGATCAGAAAACCAGGAAACATATGACAATACACGAAGCACTACACCCAAGAGCAAATACGGACAGACTATACATAACACGAAAGGAAGGAGGGAGAGGACTACTAAGTATAGAGGACTGCGTCAACACCGAGAACAGAGCACTGGGGCAATATCTGAAAACCAGTGAAGACGAGTGGCTAAAGAGTGCATGGGAAGAAGGACTAATAAAAGTAGACGAAGACCCAGAAATATACAAAGACAGGAGAATGACAGACAGAACAGAGGACTGGCACAACAAACCAATGCACGGACAATACATGAGACAGACTAAAGAACTAGCCAGCGATGACACATGGCAATGGCTACAGAAGGGAGAGCTAAAGAAGGAAACTGAAGGAATGATAACCGCGGCACAAGATCAGGCCCTAAGAACCAGATATGTTCAAAGAACGATAGATGGAAATAACATCTCTCCCATATGTAGGAAGTGCAATACGAAAAATGAAACCATAAACCACATAGCAAGCGAATGCCGGCACTTGCACAGAACCAGTACAAAAAGAGGCATGATTCAGTGGCAAAAGCCCTCCACTGGAGCCTGTGCAAGAAACATCAGCTACCTTGTAGTAATAAGTGGTACGAGCACCAACCTGAGGGAGTGATAGAAAACGATCAGGGAAAGATCCTCTGGGACTATGGTATCAGGACGGATAGGGTGATACGTGCAAACAGACCAGACGTGACGTTGATTGACAAAGTCAAGAAGAAAGTATCACTCATTGATGTCGCAATACCATGGGACACCAGAGTTGAAGAGAAAGAAAGGGAAAAAATGGATAAGTATCAAGATCTGAAAATAGAAATAAGAAGGATATGGGATATGCCAGTGGAAATCGTACCCATAATCATAGGAGCACTAGGCACGATCCCAAGATCCCTGAAAAGGAATCTAGAAAAACTAGAGGCTGAAGTAGCTCCGGGCCTCATGCAGAAGAGTGTGATCCTAGAAACGGCACACATAGTAAGAAAAGTGATGGACTCCTAAGGAGGCAGGATGCAACCCGGAACCCCACAGTATAAATACCACCCAGTCGAATTGGAGGACTGTGATAGAGCAAAAAAAAAAATAATAAAAAAAAATAAAAAAAATAATAATAATAATAATAATAATGATAATAATAATAATGAAAATGAGAACATCTGATTATCGTAGACTGGTAAATAAGAAATAAACTTTTATTCAAATTAATATTTCAAAAGAAAATAAACTAAAATTGTATAACGTTCTTCGAGAATAATTTGAAATATTCATATCTGGTTCAGGGTTAAATTTGGAGTATGTATGTATGTATGTATGTATGTATGTATGTATGTATGTATGTATGTATGTATGTATAGAAAATGAATAACTCTTTTGATACTGTATTTTGGCCCTGAACATTGACTATTCATTCTTTTTATCAGCGGAAAATGATAATTATGGCCCCTGTTTGTGATTTAACTTGTCCCTAATACAACTTGACCTTGCGCATGGTGATGACGTTAAATGCATAATTGATGACAACGTCTAAATTGCGAACATAATTATCCCGTTGGAAATTTATTAATTTCCTAATGAGAAATACAAAGACATTAACGCAAACGGAATATAGTATCATTAAATTATCTTGCCAAGGGTAATGTTAAATTTGTTAAGTATTAAATGCAAAATGTATCCTCTGTGAAAATAACCATATTTTGAAAAAAGAGTAAGATAACTGGATACGTTTTAGTTGGGACTAAGTATTATTTTAATAGATCACTTAGTCGTTTCAACAAAGAAATTTGCGTGGATGAGAGTTTCCATAAAGAGGGCTCTATACACTTATATTCAATACTAACTAGAACAGGTGCTACGAAAATCGTTTGCGAAAATCCAAACTAGAATATATTATCAAATTTGTGCGAAATTACACACACGCATGTATATACTATGTGTGTGTGCGCGTGTGTTCTGTATCTATCAAAATATATTTAATGCAGATGATATCCACGAGATTATTTGCAGAATTATTCGTATAATAAAATCAGTCGATTCAAAAAAAATATATCAATACAATTACAAATATTTCTGGCTTCACAGGCTATCAAAATAAACATTTTTCTTACGCATTCATCAACAAAATGTTCACGAAATTAAAATTCCCCACTCTCAATGTAGCAAATTCGCTTGGAATGTATGGCGCTAAATATTTAGTATTTACATATCTTTTTATGAAAAGTTTAAGGCTTGACTCACATAACAAAGAGCGAGGCAATGCAATTATACTAAAAATGTTTTAAATAAAGTTTCCAAATATTATTCACTAACCAGTTCTTTTGATATCGTTGATGCTATTACATTTCTACACTGCTCTTTAACACAACGTGTAATTACTATTCTTATTTAATCATTTATTAACTCAGTAATATTTATAGAACACTAATTCATCTCGGCTGCTTTGAAAAGAAAGACTTAGGTTGGTCCGCCATATACGTACATCTAGTATAAGATGTGCTAATGAAATTCAATGATTTTTTGATTACTGAAATTTTTGTTAGTGACTGGAGGAATTATAGTGTCAAAATACACCGAAATTTCAATCTTGTCTACAAAAAGTTTCAAATAACATATCTAAATCTTGTCACGAAAAAGAGAGCGTGGATGAGGATGGGTATTGCATTTCTTTTTCATTCTTGAACCTTTAAAGGGCGATGCAATTTAAGCGATTGCACATAAATGAAGCACTTTTAAATGAAACATAATTTCAGTTCAAAGTAAGGAGAATCCTGAAATGCACTTTACCAGCAATTTCGTCACCATCTTCCTCGGCCTGCCTGTTGGACACTAGGTCGAAGTGAGTATGACTGCTACCCTGGTAATCAAAAACTCTTTTATATATAAGCTACAGTCACCGCTATACAGTGTTGCCATGTCAACGGGATGATAAAACATTTCATGAAAAAGTCAACTTCTCAAGGACTTTTTCACTTAGTCACTTTGATACCTTCCGCGTTCCTTTTTTCTTTTTTACTTTGATGAAACATCTCCCTTGTGGTTAGTGTTTTTCAGGTCCACCAAATCATGGAAAGAAAATAGATAAAATTCTTTAAGGGTATACAATATCTTCATTTAGACAATATGGGCAACATTCTGTCCACCTGTATGTATGACTATATTTTTTCTGTTACCACCTGTCCTGATGGTTAATTGTTTTTTCTACACCTCCTCATGACACCTTATCAACGCTCTGTTGCTTTCTATAGGAAGATGCGCCTTGTTCGAATCCCTTGTTTGGGGATTAAGTTTAGTAAATTTCTTTTTTATGAGTCCTATCTGCGAAGGAAGAGGTTTTTCTGTGATTGTTATACGAATATTAACAATTATTACATTTAACCTGAACAATTCAAGCAATTCACAGCAGTTTAGTGATTCTATGAACACGAATTAACAAGACGAAAGAGAGAGAGAGAGAGAGAGAGAGAGAGAGAGAGAGAGAGAGAGAGAGAGAGAGAGAATGTTGTGGGAAGAGCATAGCATGCAGACGATTTGTACACAGAATATGCTGCATACTTAAGATACCTGAAGGGCAAATCTAGCAATCTATTTTTTGCTACCTATTCTAAGATGTGGAGCATAAGCCAAACTTTTTTAGATATTTACCAAAACTCTTTGAAATGCAACGAAGTCATATATTACATGGTGAAGTCCGATAATCTGGTCAATGAAGATAATACAACATGCAGGAAGTAATTAGCATCGTCTATCCCTGACCTTCAGAATGTCACCAATGTTAAGAAAATGACGCCGTCACCGATGCATAAACATTTTACTTTAATGACCGTAAGGCCGCATAGCCTACGTCATATTTAATTACTTTTAAGACCATTATTTCCCATATTTAAAGAAACTGGGATCGTATAAACACGCTTGTATATGCGTCAATGGCAGGACGTATTTTTTTGTAATTGTCCATATGTTGTTAGCACGCACAAGCATTGACACGACCAAACGAACTTCGAAATCGGCAGCGGATGAAGAAAAAACTTGTCGTCAGTCATCCTGGTCAACAGGATTATTATTGAAAATTTTCAGGTGATTGAAAAGCGAGAGTTGTATTCACATAAACAACACATCCGCATTATTCCAGAATTTGCAACTTCCGTTGTGTGTATGTAACGTCATCTATATTGACACAGTTTGAAATAGAATTTTATTTATCATTTGTTATCTACAATTTTTTTTAGTATATTAACAACAATGAATAAATCTATATACTTTTCTATGATGACGACTCATTATTTACGAAATTTAATATAAAGATTCACTAGTAATTAAGATATGAATTTTCGTTTTATAAGAAGCCACGGACAGATGACTTGGCTAAAGGAGATGACCAAACATTCCGCACTATTTGGTATGAAGGAAATGCATGATCCAACAAAATTATATTGCCATGATAAACCAGCTTTCATTGTAATGTCAAGAAAGCACCGGAGAGATGGAGTAAATAAAGTAATGTAAAGGAAGGGCCTTCAAAATCAGAAAGTGTGTGTGTATGTGTGTGTGTGTGTGAGAGAGAGAGAGAGAGACAGACAGACAGACAGACAGACAGAGACAGGGAGAGAGAGAGACAGAGACAGAGACATAGAGAGAGAGAGAGAGCATATTTCTGATGTCTTCGTAGGCGCGTGATGAGGGCTAATTTTTGTAAGTTTTCTACGCACTGGTTCCATCCATGACTCTCCAGTTAAAGTGTGAATGTGGCTGTGACAGTTATGCAAGTAATATTTTCTGGGGCTGTCCTTGTTCTCAGGAGCAGCATCATAAAATTATGCTGATATAATCCCTGTTATGAGAAACGCATACAAATATTATATTAATATAATCTCTGTTATGCGGGGCTGCTTAATAACATTAGATTAATATAATCACTGTTATGAGGAGCGGCTTGAAAGCATTAGATTAATTTATAACAAAACTTTTTTAGTGTCTGTGAAGTCAGTATTTTCTTATATACACGTTCCATGATTTCAATAATCAATCGTATTTTTTGCACCTAATCGACTGTCCGAGTAATTATGCTGTAATTCTGGCATTTTTACGGTGATACACAAAAATGTATCATTTCCATCCGGCTTGGTAAATATTTCAAGTGCGCATAGCGACTGATCGTTGTAAATCATGGAAGCTTGAAGTGCGTAAGTACAAAAACCGCAAATGACCACGTTAACCTTCCTCAGTACTGATAAACCCCAAGTAATATAGCAATTATTAACGATCTTGACCTTCTTCTTATTTACAGTACTTAATATTCAACCTGAAGTATTTTTTACCTAATCAGAGAATTGAATGAGCCAAATGTTTGGGACCTTCAATGTTAGCTGTTAATGAGATTTAGTGAGAGCGCGCTTCAAATTAAGATTAACTGCTATTTTGAGAAAGTGGAGCTAGTGTTTTCAATACTCTTCGTGACAAAAAATTCTCCTTTGCATATATCATTATACTATTATGTTGTGGCAAATAAGATGAATCAAGATGAAGTTGAGGAATGATGAGGATAACATCAATTTTTAGAAACCTTTTTTTTTTACACCTTCATGTTTACTTTGTATAATAACCAGTACAGGGAACACAAACTTTCAGAAAATATGATTTTTTTTCTTTACTTTCGGAGAGATGAATTCTCTCTTTCTCTCTGAGTTACCATTCATTTCTGATAAAGTTATTTTGAGTCTTTTGAAATATTTTACTATAGAGATAACAATGTAAATGAAAACCTAATCACATCGTGACTCCATGCAAAACATGCCCTGGGTTACGCTGCTTTATGAACATGTGCCTGTCTGCCTGGCAACGCAACGCCTCTCTCTCTCTCTCTCTCTCTCTCTCTCTCTCTCTCTCTCTCTCTCTCTCTCTCCGCATACATTAGAGCCTTCTGGTGATTATTTTACAATACTATAATCTATGTAGTATGGTATAAAAAATTTTACCATGTTATTACGACTTGGCCCTTCAAATTATGTTGGAAGCTAACTGAGCTATGCAACCGTCTGCCATTATTGTATTGGCTAAGAACTATAGGGGTAGTATTATACAGGGAGTATATCTCAATGATATATTCATAATGGCAATATTCAGAGTTGTTTTACAAATCCACTTGCCTAAGATTGGTGCAAACGATGCTTTCCTCGGTCTCTTTAGCACTTCGGTGAGACCTCATATGAGTCATAACAATAATACTATTCGAGATTACACCCCAACCTCTAACAGCAGAAGTTCTAGAAGAGGTTGGGTTATTTGGTAGCCGGAAATAAAGTCACAAGGAAAAAAGTCACAAAAAAGTCTATTTTGGCTAGGAAAATGGTCACAGGAAAAAGCAACATTAATTTATGGTGGGCGGTCATTATCTCTGATATTTTCAGTATTTTGTCTATGTTTTTACGGTAGTCCCAACGGGCTTGTACTAGATACACCGCAAAGTTGGATACATACCG
Organism: Macrobrachium nipponense; assembly: GCF_015104395.2. Lineage (NCBI taxonomy): Eukaryota > Metazoa > Arthropoda > Malacostraca > Decapoda > Palaemonidae > Macrobrachium > Macrobrachium nipponense. The sequence continues at coordinate 45,654,992 of NC_087200.1, forward strand.
AATAAAAAAATAGATCCCCAACGAGCTTGTATTAAACACGCCGCAAAAGGTGGATACAGGGAACATACCGGGTTAAAACCCCTGAGGGCCACTATCTAGGAAAGATTAATGTGACCTTTTTTCTGTGACTTTTGCTCCTGCGACCTTTTTTGTGCCTTTTATTCACGTGGATTCGTTTATTTGTCACACAAGTTAAAGCTTTATCGAGAATCTCAGTGAAATAATTATTCTTACTTTAGTTGTATGCTCATTTGATTTACAGCCCAATGACGTAGCTGATGAAATTCATCAGAATAAATAAAAAGAATAGTTTTCTATAGATGTTCGAAAGGGGCGAATGGATACAGGGCGTTTGATCTTACTATTAAATGGGTGCTATGTTTCACGTACCATCTTCCAGAGAAATTTATACCTAATGTGGAGAATACTCTAACGTACTCTAAATTGCATTGACCATGAACGACGTTTCATCTTCTATAAAGGATGAATATGTAAAGCTCTATATGACGCTATAAAACAACACTATCATATAATTGTTGTATTATTTCAGAATATAGGCAAAAAAAATCACATCCTCATTTTGCAAAATTATGTCATATATTGAAGCTGTATCTTAATAACCAATGCCTTTGTAATTTTATCACTGGTATTACAATATCTACTAATCTCGCTTTTCTTTTTAAATTGAAGTCTCTAAATTCTGGCATATCTGTATATTTTAACTTTATTTATGCGTCATTACATGCATGTATGTATGTGTGTATACATGTATGCATGAATGAATGCATATGTATGAACGTGCTCATGACCTAGATTTAAATACAAGATTCTAAAGGATTCAAAGATTCATCAGTGTTTTAGACACCTGCACATATACGCATCAAAACATAAGCACAAAGACAGCTTAAAGAGCATCTTATCTTCGAGCAATGTAAAAAATAATACCTGATATTATCCTCCGCGCTATATAAGAAATCTTTAAACAGACTGCTAAAAATATATATACGGGGTGTTTCGAGATCAGATGCCTCCCACCTCCTCTACAGCATAAACTAAAATTGACTTGGACAAAAGCAAAAGTAATCCAGAATAGGTATTTAATTAAGTTTTTCTCTGAGTATTTAATATTTTGTGTGGCCTCCATCTGCCCGCACCTCAGCCTGCATTCTTGACGGGTATGATTTCAGCAGATCGCAAAAAAAGCTGATACTCAAACTCCATTTCCCTGAGCACTTCTGTCACCTCTTTTCACAGGTCGTCGAGGCTTGGTATACCATCATAGTTCACTGTGCGTGCTTCAACACGATCCTTTAAGATACTACCAATGTTTTCACACACATTAAGGTCTGGGAAGTTACCTGGAAATTCACTTGACGAGAAGAAATCGATACCACTGTTTTGAAGCAGCTCCTGTATCTGAAGAGCCTTGAAACATGGTGCCTTATCATGCATAAATGTGACTTCTTCACCAGATAACACATTTTCAGGATCTTTGAGGAAAGAAAATACTCCACTAGTAAACACAATTTCTCAGAAGTATTCGCCATTCCATGACTGTCATTTTTCTTTGATGGTCCACATTTACCGTTTGACTGAGAAATAGAAAACAAATTCCCTAACATTCAGGAAATTTCACAAATTGGCAATAGCGCACGTCATCGCTGATTCATCCAACTTTGCAGCCCAAATGATGTCATTTCTATGATTGGCTTCCTGACTGTGTAAATGAAGAATTCATCTGATGCGGCAACATGGAGAAAGCCAGCTACATCCCTAAGAAACGAACCACAAAACCATGCACGTTCTTCTCTCTGTTACAAAGTGATGTTGGGCTTGCTGATAACATGAAATGGCTTGATACCATATTTTGTCAACTCATGATATACAGCACTATAACTATTCCTCTTTCCCCTTTTTGTTTCTAGTTCAAGCACCAATTCACCTAAAGCTGCCTCAGCTATTATGTCTTTTGACTCCTGAGAAAGGACTTCAGGCCTTCCAAGATTCTCACTCTTTTTGCGATGACAGTCATATGGATTTTTGTTCCAGTTTCTTTTAACAGGGGATTCATCTCTTTTAATGTATTTAGCTATCCAGGAACATGAAATGAAGGATGCGCCAGGATATCTGGCCTCTCTGAAGGCTATAGTCCGGATTTGGTCAATCCATCTGTATCTAACTCCGTCACTCAGTCTGAAAATACAAGAAATGTAAAATGAAAAATAGCTTAATAGAAACTTAAGATAATGTACTTGGAGATAGGCTATAGCAGAAAACTTCATAACTTTCCATTTGTTCTGTGGAGGGGGAGCCTCTAATTTCGAAACACCCGGTAATGTATTAAATCATTTTTTCTTATGGAAGAGATGAAACAAAGAAAATTACAAATTAAAGACAGAAAAAAAGAATTAGCGCCTTGTGAAAGCAGCAAAACAAAAGGTGATTCGCTTTCTGTAAAAACAACCCTGCATTGCGCTCGAATACCATTTGGATCAGAAATGTCATGCACGCGAGAAAATATGGTTTCGCTTATCACTTCAGTGGCTTTTAGCGTATATTCTTGTTTTAAAGAATATAAGTAAAAGATTCATTGACCCCTGGATGCACATTCACGCCTTGAAAAAAAAAAAAGTGTTTTGGATATTTCATAGCAATGGAAGGATGGAATTACGATAAAATATTATTTCCATCCTTCCAGTGCTATCAGCTATCTAGAATTTATTCTTACAGGAGAAATATACTAAAAAAATAGGCAGTCACAGGAAATGGTAATTACTTTGGAATCTATATTGAGGAAATAACTAACATTTCCTTCCTGTTAGCCTAATCGAAAAACCCATCATTACGCCAAATACTCAATGAATGAAATTCTCATTAATAACTAAAAAGTTTCGTTCCTCCTCAACGCTGGAAAACATGGAATATCAGTTCGCGTTTACGGTGTCAACAATACTGTAGCTAATAAGAAAAAAAAATCTTAATGAATGAGACTAACTTTCCTTTGAAGCAGAGTATTTTTAGATATGTTTCCTAGCCTACAATAAACCAAAAAATTGTAGGGGAAAACAAGGCCTTAATTCGACCTCACGCTGACCCGGGACGTGTGCAAGATTTCCCCCCCACACATAAGATGTAAACATTATATTCCTAACTTGACGTGAAATAGTCTTCGTAATTAATACTTATAATTAGTCTACTCAAACTAATAACAAGGATCAATAAAAAGGACACAAATTAAATACGTTAATACATTCTCAGTTATAAGTGGACACACAAAACAATTGAACAGAAACAGCCTAAATTCAGTACACCAAATAAATTAGAACATGCTAAAATCTACGTTCAAATAAATCTCTGTTTAAAAAACGAAAATTAAATTAAATGCACTATATCTTATAAGAAATATTTTTTTTGTATACTGCTTAACATGTTCATTATATATTTTTCACATTTTCATTCCACTAGATAAAACATAAATATCCTATCCTAGAATTCGTGTATCGATAACTCAATGCGCAACACCTTTTTCAGATCATTTTAGGCTCGTCCATAGGGCTTTCCTAACCCCCCTGCCCCATCCACCTCCAACGAAAACAACAACAACAAAGCAGTTTGTAGTATTGGGGAAAATACAACCAAGGAGAGAATTCCAAAGCCTGATAAAAAAAGGAAATAATTAATCACTCATCACTGCAATGGAGGAAAACAGTAGTGACAGGACGGTATGTATTATTATTTTTTACTCTACCTCATTATTACTGAAAAAATATACATAGGCAATATTGTTCAACAAAAAAAAAAAAAATAGATAAGAAAAATAAAATTGTTCTCAAGAAAAATCATTCAAAGTATGAAAATCAAATAAGAAGTCAGTTACAATCATTTTGATAAAGACCTTATCTTTGCCAACTAACCTATTTTCTGTAAAGTTTCATTCGTTTAACGAGAATGGGAAAATCCTTTGGGTAACTTTGTAGAATTTTGTCGAAGATGCTTTCATCAAATGATTTATCCTCGTTTGGAAAACTCTGGAAATCATTACAGTAAATCTCATGAATAAAAAATGAGCTTTTGATATATTGAAAGTCTTCGTGAAAGAAAAAAAAAAAAGTCTTCGATATATTTTAGGGCCATCAAAACTTTAAATGTAAAATATAGTAAGCGCTATTATAAAGTAGTCATTAAAAAGTTGTTGATAGAAGGAAGTTCAGGTAAAATTGCTACCACACACTTTAGCCTACAAAGCCATACAGAGCGAAAGTTTCTTAAAACTTGAAGGAAAGCTCAGAGAAAACGAAGCCACAACCTCCAGTGTAAATAAAAAAACAAAAGGAAAAAAAATTATATTCCAGTAGACCTAAACCATCGTCACAACACAACGCCTTCGCAAATGACCACAAAAGTCTTCGGGAGTCGACCGAGCATCCTTGGTATAGATCACCTCCTTCAGAACACGAACCTTCAGTTTCCCTGGTCCTCGGTCCTAAGGGCGTGGCCCTATATAAGGACCCGCTGCGTCTCCAAATGGTTTCCTACTTAGTGTTAAGCATCCGGACTAAAAACACTGGAAGGCTCATGAAAGGATTCTCCAGCATGCGGTGGTCATGGCAGGTGGGATGTCGGTGACATGTCAGTGACATGTTCTTAAGGGTCACGGTATTTGTGCTTGATTGGGTTAACTGAGGTCAAAGGTGAATTTATTTCTTTTTTCTTTTTAGTGATCGTTTTTTATGTTTTCGATGGCCTATTGTTGATTTCTTTCTTTCAGTGATTTTCTTTTCAATATTCCTATTGCGATTTATTACTTGTAATTCATTATCATCACACAACATGCAATTTACCCTCATAATGACTTTCTGTGGGGTCAGTGAGAGCTTTCATATGTGCTAAATTATTAGAATATAAGTTGTAATAGATTTTGTATTGATGTCTACAGTGAACAAGTCATGCCTGATTTTGTATCAATGTTAATTAAATTTTCTCATTTTTTTAATGAAAAATATTGCATTGATTCTCTCCGAAGCAGTGACATTGTATGCTGTTTTACATAACAATATTAGCGATGTTAGTAATCAAATAAAAGCTTAAGGACGTCTTCTTTTTATAAAAATGATTTCTATTAAAGGACCTTCCACTTATACTTTTATAGCGTACTTGTGGCCTTAAGAGTATTTTCATTTATAGACAAACCCTGAACGACACCTCTAAATAATCGTTATTACTACGACTTACGTTATGTGTCTCTTTTCTTAGAACAGGCTCTCATTTTCCACTGTGTGACCCTCTCGTTCTCCTGAGATTGCGAACAATGATTTCTTCTTTATTGTTCACATAAACAAATCTCTAGTCGAGTTCATACAACTTATTCGAATACCCTTCGTTTTCTCGATGAAACGGTTAACAAAAGGACGTTTTTAGGCATCTCTGAACATCTTCCAGAGTACTTTCGAACTCAGTACTAACCAGTCTTCCATTATTTTGCCTGCTTGGTGCTAATTTTCTCACTGAATACTTAACGAAC
>NC_087200.1:45665512-45668012 GCF_015104395.2 Macrobrachium nipponense
ACGTGCTTTGCGTATCACGAGTCCACAATATCTTGGCCAAGAAATAGAATACATAAAAAAGATAAGAAACGATCTCTGCTACCCACCTCATATGATTGGTTTATGTTAGAAAAAAGCTCACAAAAAGTTTTAGTGTTGCTAGTAATGAAAAAGACATGCCTAAAAATGTACTTAGCTTGCCTTACTTTCGTGGATTTGAAAACATAAAATCAATATTTAAATCGTTTAATGTTAATGTAGTTTTCTCTTATAACAATACCATTAAAGATATGCTAATTAAGAATAGTCCCGTAACAAATAACAACATCATTTACAAAATTCCTTGTAGGGATTACCCATCTTTTTACGTTGGACAGTCAGGTATAAATTTATGTGTACGTATTAAGCAGCATATGTATTCAGTTAGAACAGCCCAGACTTCAAATGCACTGTTTACCCATCTGAGTGAAAAATCTCATTGTATTAATTGGGGCGATACCTCTGTAATTGCTAGGTCTAATGATTATATTACAAGATATCTACTGGAATCAGCAATTATACAAATCACTAATAAAAACAACTTAAATCTTAGTCTGGGATTGTACCATTTGGACCCGTATATTTGTAAAATGTTTATGAAGGACCTTAAAATAAATGAACTACTAATTAATTAGTCCCACATGTATATAGTTATTATTTCTCTCTCTCTCTCTCTCTCTCTCTCTCTCTCTCTCTCTCTCTCTCTCTCTCTCTCTTCCTTCCTCCTCTCTCTCTTGCTCGATTATTTTATTTTTTTTTTTTGATATTTTTTTTTTTCGTCTTTTCATTAATTTTTTGGGGGAAAATTTTTGTAAATTCCATGGTAATAAGTTGTATATGCCTCCTTGTTTTTTGAAAATGTATTGTTTTCTGGATGAATCATCTGTTGACCACATGTGTGATCCTCCAAGGTGTGGCTGCCTAAAAATTCGCTTATCCTGCCCTCAGGCGTTTCCTCGTTTCTGTAGAGTGAAATCGACCTTATTGCTAATCTTGTAATGTCAGTTTGGATATTAAGCCTACTTTGACTATGTTTTTCCTCTGTACGATCAGTTGTGCCTGAGTAAAGGGTCGCACTAGACAGAAAGTTCTTGGCTATCTCGCTTTCCATTTTTTCCTTCGATTTATATACTTCGTGATCAAGTTATTCATATATATATATATATATATTATATATATATATATATATATATATATATATATATATAGTGCGTGTCTCTGTGAGAGAGAGAGAGAGAGAGAGAGAGAGAGAGAGAGAGAGAGAGAGAGAGAAGTAAGCTTAGTGATAATGATATATGAATACAGTTGTTGTATGAATTTTATAGCCTATGGAACTCAGTATATACTACTTTCATAATTGAGAAAGTACAAATTTTCTATTACATAAAAATTCAGGTCCATTACAAAATCATCAAGTGTCGCCCGCCCGCCGTCCCCGCCCCCTCCCCAGAAATAAATGACGCAAGACAAAGCATTTTGATTCCACTGTGCTTACTTCATTATAAAGTAACGCCAGAAGCCAAATCACCTTTGCAACCTAATCCTACCTCATGGAATGAACGATTACATTGCTCCTTCTCGCTCGTTTGAGTGAATTAACACCTTTAGTCCAACAACGGTTGTAATTTAGTCGAGCGTAGCCCAGAAGTTGCTCAACCACTTTTTTTAACGGCCTTACTTCGGCAGCTTCATAAATTACCTTTAGGAAATCTGTCTTTTATTTCGTTTTTTTTTTTAACTTTTGTTTATTCGGTAGATTATCTTGAACTTATTGTTAGTGTGGTTTCATTTTGTTTGTATTTCAGTCCTATATGTAATTTACTTGAACTTATTTGCGCTGCATTAGCGTTCTTCTTATTTGCATATTATTTGTATTTCGTTTCAACTAGGAGAAAATTCATATCAATTCATTCAAGTCAATGCAAAAAGAAAAAAAATAGCTCACATTATATTTGTTTCATTAAGCTTGAATGTTCGTATGTCATGTATTTTGGTCATTAATATTTGGTCATACCATATGACACTACAGATAGAAATTTTCATCTTAAGATAAAAAAAACATTTAATAGATAAAAAACTGAAAAAAATAAATGTCAAAGCGCTGCTCACTAAGAGGTATATTTGAAGATTTATCTGCATTGCTAGTCGGAAGAACCGGTTTAATAGGAGAAGAATAACTTATGGAGAATAAATTGCTTGAAAATACTTTTCAAATATCTTGATTAATAAATAGAACAAAGCTCTTTCAAATTGATAGTTATTTTCCTTATGGAAGTTTTTCCAGAAGAAACTAACTTACCACCTGACAGAATGTCTAAAAAAAAAAAAAATCCTAAACAAGTATCCTAGAGAAAATGATTCACTCTTGAAGTCAACATCTTTTAAAGGATAATAATCTGGTTCCACTCAGACAGCTTTTACAAAAGCATTCTTATAGAAGTGAATTCATATTTGGGAAATGTTTTTCCTTATCATAATAGCG
>NC_087200.1:45670512-45678012 GCF_015104395.2 Macrobrachium nipponense
ATTCTTCAACCCTGAATAATCTAACATTATAAAACATTAAAAAATCTGACTTTTTTATCTTGGGCCAAACAAACCACTAACACGAACTGTCCATTCTTGAGTCATTTTAATTACAATAAGCAGTCGGCGCCCGGATTGAACTCACACCACTTCTGAGCCCTTGTATTTGGAGTGTGAAACGTATTCTTTGTGGCTCTGCTTCCCTTCCAAGTTGTCATTCAGCTGTCATCCCCTAACAGAACAGGTGTTTTTTTAATACTTCTTTTGCATTTATTTATTTTAATTTTATTATAATTCCTTTTCGGTATAATTTTAACAAGTTTAGGGGCTTTTTAACTGCGAGTTATTGTTTTTATATGTTTTAATTATGTGATATGTATTTTAACTCGTTTGTCCAAATTATTTCAGCCCTGATGATGTAACGAGTTAATAGTTACGAAACCCGTTGGCAAATAAATGAATCTTTCCTGTCAACTAGCTGTCTACCTGTCACCTGTTCATCATGTACCTTTCGGCCCTCGTCGCCTTATATATTTATATATATGCACAAATCCTATTCCTACACTTTTCCAAAACAGATTCAGATCCTTCTCCTGTCTCCCCTCTGCATCGCGCGCCACCAAATCTCATACCCAATAAAATCTCCACTCCTTCAAGAGCTGTCAGAGGTGAAAGGTTCCTACAGGACTCCCGGAGGATTCTTCCAGTACTCCTACACGCTTCCTGTCTCCACCCTCCGGCCTCCCCCTATCCCTAACTGCAACAGAAGAGAGCCGCCATCTTGTGTGAATGGTACCCAAGCCTCTTTTTGTGTCTATGATGCTGATTACCCAATGTAAGCTTTTCTAGTATTGTCTGTATTTCATTCATTATTGCTAGTCTTCGTTAATATATCTTTTTTTTCTTAAAACACAAAATATTTGCGGCAATAAGGCTTTGTTTCAGATTATTTGTTTTTTGTTTGTTTGCCATCAGCGTTACGCATATATTTTCTTTTAATGTTTAAGGATTACGCAAAAATTTATGTATGGTTAATCGGACAAAAGTTACATGTTTTTGGATTACGCAACAAAGAGAACGTTCCAAGTTTCTTAGGATTAGGCAAAAACTTGCTTCAAAATTAAACAAAAAATTTGTAGTATATGATCACGGAAATGTGATATGACTTATATATTATATATATATATATATATATATATATATATATATATATATATATATATATATATATATATATATATATATATATATATATATATATATATATATATATATATATATATATACTATATATATATATATATATATATATATATATATATATATATATATATATATATATATATATAGAAAGAAAGAGACAGAGAGAGAGAGAGAGAGAGAGAGAGAGAGAGAGAGAGTAGATAGATAGGGTATGTTTTTGAATTACGCAGCAAAGAGAACGTTCCAAGTTTCTTAGGATTAGGCAAAAACTTGTTTGAAAATTAAGCAAAAAAATTTGTAGCATATGATCTAAGATTACGCAGAGTTATATATATTTCAAAATTATGCAAAAAAAATCTATATATATTTAAGAATCACGCCTACGTTTTAGGTTCTCGCAAAAGATATTATCATTTTAGGATTACGCAAAAAGTTATATATGCTTTAGAACTACGCAAAAGGTTTATGCATTGGGATTACGAAAAAATATATTTTATTTCTTTTTACCAGAGGAGCTTTCACTTGGTAGGTTCAGTTTTCATGAATCTTTGAAAGCTTATCAGTGAAAGAGAACAAGATGAAGTAATGACTCAAATTATGGATAATAATAAACGGCATTAGCTGATTTGTAATTATTTCATTATATCCCAAAGCATCCCGGAGAGAGAGAGAGAGAGAGAGAGGGAGTATGCTAACTTACAGCTATCATAACTATTATCTATGATAATGTCGAAAATGCATTATCATACAAGTTACCGGTTTGCATTAACTTAATAAAAAGTTACATAGCATACATTAATGACGCCATCATTTTCGTACGAACTTTGTCCCATCTCCCTCTGGGTCCGGTCCCAAAAATCTGTTTGTAAGTTGATTTCACTTTAGCATAATGTAAAATATGTCAGGCCCCCTTTATTTTCTGTAAAAGAAAACTATTGAGATGACTTTGTATGTCCGTCCGCACTTTCACTGCCCGTTCTCAGTTCTTGAAAACGACTAAGGCTACAGCGCTGTAAATTGTTGATCATCCACCCTCCAATCATCCAACATACCAAATTGAAGCCCTCTAGCTTTAGTAGTTTTGATTTTATTTGAGATTATAGTTCGCCATGATCGTGCGTCTGGCAACGCCATAGGAAAGGCCACCACTAGGCGGTGGCTGAAAGTTTCATGGGCCGTGGCTCATACAGCATTATACACTGTGCAGAAAACTAGATTGCGCCGAAGGGTACCGTCTGTTATACTCGAACGTTTGCAGTGAATTAAAAGAAAGTTAAAGCTTACTGTGCAAACTGTAAGCTATTTAGCATTTCAGAACTAAAGGAAAGGTGTCTGACGGCACTATCGCTGTGGTTGAAAGTGTACCGACATAAGGGGGAATCCTTTCACGCCCTTTGGCCTGAGCTTCCATATGGCTGGATGGTATTTAGAAATTAGAAAGCACTGTCAAAGGTCAGAGGTACCTTTTGTAATGACATTTCGAATCGTATCATAAGGCTTAACGTTTCATAAAATAGAGGGGGACGACTTACGTAGCAGTTATCAAGAAAACAAAAAGGTAATGAAAAATGTTTCAGTTGGATGTGATATATGCTTGATATGAAATATGCTAAAAATAAAAATTTAAAAAAATCTAACAAAACTGGCAGAATATAATTTCGTACAACAGGTGCATTCCAACTATTTAGGGAAAAGAAAACAATCCTAGAATAAAATGTGAAAATTCAGAAAAAGAAAGGTCACCGAAATAGTAAAATGAACTAGATAAAGCTCTATTCAATATCAAGATATAAGTAAGCTTGAATAGATAAAAACTACCTACGCTTTCGTAGTGTAAAGCTACAAAATATCTTGAAGTATTGGGAAAAAATTTAAGAAAATCAGGCCAAAGAAAAGTACTCCAAAGCCAATCAGGGCGTGATTTTAAATATGAAACTGGAAGTAATTTCATAATATAGTTTTTATCCGAACAGCTTCTGGACGTCGAAACTCTGATCAAAACCTCAAAGGTTCAAGCGTAGATGCAACGCATTACTGGCCTTGAACAATTACCCCTTTTATTTTACTACTAATTCATTTTTATTTTCGTCTTTTTACATATTAATTTGCTTATTATTTATCTTTTTTAATCATCTCGTTAGTGATCTCTTCTATACGCATTAACTATTATTTCTGCAACATCTTTCGAATGAACACATTCTTTGGAAGATTGAATTTTCAATCAATGCCCGTGTAGGTTTGCTCCATTCTAAGGTGTTTGCAAGAATTTATATATTATATATAATATATTATATATATATATATAATATATATTATATATAATAATAATAATTATATATATATATATATATATATAATATATAATGTATATGAGTGATATCATATTTACCGTGATTCATATACATACATCGAGCTACAAATGTCCTTTAATATCTAATCTCCGCTCCACCTCGGAATAATATATTTCCTATATATGTTAACCGAAGGGGATTTTTTTCTAGTTTCTTATCGACTAAAAAATTCTTCTTCGGTTAACACATGAAAATATATTAACTCCGAGGTAGAGCGAATTCGATGTATATATATATACATATATATATATATATATATATATACATATATTATATATATATATATATATATATATATATATATGTATATATAAATTATATATATATATATATATATATATATATATATATATATATATATATATAAATTTTTGCAAACACCCTTGATGCGTTCTTTGAATATATATATATATATATATATATATATATATATATATATATATATATATATATATATATATACATATATATAATTTTTTGCAAACACCCTTGATGCGTTCTTTGAATATAGAGGAAAGCAAACACAGAGGCAACAGGACCGTTAATCCAATTCGTTTGTGATAAATCCAAGGAGTGCTTTTTATTGTATTTATTGTAATTTTTATTTTACCAATTAAATTTCTTTTTCCGCTTTACAATGTCACTCCAAATTCATTTATAATGTTTCTTATAACCTCTCTATGTTTTATTTCATTTTATTTATTTATTTATTTTGTTTTTGTTTACCCTCAATTTTTCGTTTTACTCATTTCCAGGTTTTTCCCTCATTATCAAATTTGACTTAGGAAATGTTTCTTTTTAGCGTAACAACCTAATTTCTACTGAAATTCTATCCCAGTACTTAGCCCAAAACCTCGAAAAAACAGGGTTAATTAACAAGTAAGAAATATAATTTCCTTCTCTGCCCTTTGTCTGAATGAACCAAAATTAATTGTATTCTAGTAATTAACAAAGCAAACTTTGTGAATGAACTCATTACCGAAACTAATAATAATTATAAGAAAGTTTTCCCTCACCTCTGAATGATTAAGAAAACGTCTTTCTGTGAGTAATTCCCTCCTTATTGCTGTTGTATTGATCGAGTGAATTGATAACAGAATATTAGTACGCATATAATTTAGAACATTTCTATTATTTTCTATCACATTGACACCAAATGAATCATTTAGCAAAATAACAAAAGATATCTTATATGCAAGAAAGATTGGTCTTTTAAATTGGTAATGAAAGGTATATTATACTTCCCTGAAGGAACATAGTTATGAGATAAATGAAAAGTTGAATGTTGTGGAAAGTTAACGCTGAGATCTACAAAGAAATAATTCAATTAGAATATATATAGTATATATATATATATATATATATATATATATATATATGCACGCACACACACACACACACACATATATATATATATGTGTGTGTGTGTGTGTGTGTGTGTGTGCGTATGTGAGTTTAGTCACGTACATGCCGATAATTTACCAAAACGTTACAGCACATCATTTCAAAGCTTACGTTTAGCACTGAGATGTGAAGTAACTTCCCAGATACCAAAAACGCATATCCACTTAATCACGGAGAACCTCTTCCATCTGCCCTTGGACTTTCTTCTCTCTAAATGCGGCAACCAATCGGCAATCGAACCGCGCATGCGTGATGGCTTGTCAGGGCCTGTGGTCGACTGACAAGAAAACGTCCTTAAATCAAAAGGTAATCGACGACTCTTTTCTCGAGACCTTTGGACCGCATATTGTCGTTTAAGGTGACTCTTCAAGATGATGTAATGGCCTCGTTAGCTAAGTTCGCGGTGAGGCTGAGGGCGCCTCGTTATGTAGGATCAAAATGCTCAGTTGCTTAAGCATGGATGTTTCTTGTGCGTTCGTTTGTAGGCTATGAGAAATATATTAGGTTCCAGCTTGGTGGGCGCTGTTGAGTTAAGGGTCGTAACTAATTGATTTGCAAATTGCCAGTCTTTATTTCAGGGTCGACTGTTCTGAGCTGGAAATATTTTGTCAAATGACTATTAATTTTCATTGCTTCGTTGCACGAAGAAAGCGAGAGGGGGTCGGAGAGGGAAAAGAGTGAAGAATAATTTCAAGTGTAAATAAAGGAAAGCTCCTGAAAGGCCAGTCTCAAGTGACCATTCATGATAATGAAAGGGATATGCAAATTATTCCTCGTTCCAGTTGCAGATAATTGAGGGGTCGATCATGAATGGCCATTCATGATAATGAAAGGAATTTATTCATAAATTCTCGTTCTAGTTACAGGTAACTGAGAGGTCAATCTTTAGTGACCGTTCATGATAATGAAATCAATTTACAATAAACAAAAAAGAAGATAATGATAGAATTTTATATATAAAAAAAACATTCTCGTACCAATTAGACAGTTAACTGACGGGTCAATCTTAAGTAACAAATAATGATAACGAAAGAAAATTAAACTAAAGTATAACGAAAGGAATTTATCAATAAATTTTCATTCTCCTCCCAATCATAGGTACGAAGTCAAAGCCGTCAAAGACGGCTGGAAACTGGAGTCCTACGCCCTTCAGTCCGAATCCCTGAACATCACATCCTACGGGCTGGTCGAAGGACTCTCCAGACGCCGGGAGGAGTTCATCTTCTACTCTCTCTACACAGGGGTATCCTCCGGGCCAACGCCCTTCGACGCCACTCACTGGTCGGGCCCTGAGGGGTTCCTGTGCCCTTCGGACGTATCCTACGCCAGAGTGAAAAGAGCCAGGAACGTGAATGGGGAATGGAGGGTCATTGTACAGGATCTCATGTCTTCTACCACGCAAACGACGCGCCTTGAGGAATGTCTGTAAGATTTCCTTTTTGTTTTTCTTTTCTTTTGGATTTTTCCTTCATTCTCTCTTCCGTCTGTCGTACTTATCTTCGAATGTTGGAGGTTTATATTGTCGCTGTACTTACTTTAAGTTTTTTCTCGGCGCTGCCTCACGTCTCTTGCCTCGGCAAGATATGAATTTGCCGGCTTTTGCACTTATTCTTTTGATCTAGGTATTTCTCAGTCCTTTCTTTCCATTTTTTATTTTCTTTATACAGCCGAGATAACAGCTCCATAAACTCTATTTTTCTAAGAGTTTTTTCATCTATTATTTTCCATGATTTAATTTTTTTTGATTGGTTGAAATGATGATAATGACTGTAGTTATTGTTCTACTACTTTTTATTCTAGTTAATTATTTCCTTTTATTTCTTATATATATATATATATATATATATATATATATATATATATATATATATATAAGTAAAATTCATTAAATCTCTTTTTGGTAAACAATAAGTACTTTTTTCACAAAGTGAACATTTTCACAAAAAGTATATTAAACATACAGATACAAAGAAAATATCTATAGGTAATTAATTTGTAATTAAGTAAGTGATTTTGTGTTTAAGGTCTTTCTTCAACTTTTTACTTATACGAGGCTCAAAATAATACAAGCCAGAGCTAAGGTTATTTATAAAAAGACATTTTTATCTTGCTATTACTGAACTGCCAGTCCAATTTTTCCTGTGAGAGTTTTTGCTTAAATGAATGAATAATGCATTGGATGTTTGTCCAATTTTGACAAAATACTTATGCTGTTTGATTCGTACTTCTAAATCCTTGCTAGAGTGGCCGATATAAAAAGAGGGGCAGTCCAAACTTGGAATTTTATATATGAAATGTTGTTGCTCTCCTTACGGCCATTTTTTTATTAGCATTTCTTTTATTGTGTTATTATAGGAAAAAACAAGGTAGACCTTAAAATGTTTTAACAGTGAATTTATGGTTTCAAAACCGCTAAAATGAGGCAAACTGAGACTGTTCTTAGAAGTTTGCTTTCTGCATCTTACACAATAAAACTTTTTAATGGCTTTATTATGGCAAATATCTATTATATGTAAAGGATAACATAAATACGTCCCTATTT
>NC_087200.1:45683012-45708012 GCF_015104395.2 Macrobrachium nipponense
ATTTATTGGCTATCTACCTATTTACTGAAAAAAAAAATAGCCGGTACCGTATATTGGCTTTAAACCTTCACCAATAATTATCGTCAGAATGGTGACTTCATGAGGCTCCACCCACTTTCGCCTCGTTATAATTCAGGATAACACTGAAGGCTACCATGGGCATTGTTGGATTAGAAAATTTAACTTCTGGCTATAAAAACTAATTTCTCAAGTAGTTGGAAGAAGTGCTAAATGATCCTCAAGGATCCCAGCAGTTGGTCTAAACGTTTAATTCATGTATATTACTGCTATACTGTTGCGGCACTACTGCTACAGTAGTATTACTACGCTAGCACTGATACCCCCACCCACATCTATGTATCGTTCCGCCATTCATAAAGTCTTTGGGTTTCAGAGCCGATGGAATTTCTGTCTGGTGGATGGGCGGGGGACCATTTAGTCAAAAGGCATTTGTTTACCTTGCTTACGTAATGAATGTTTTTCGACTCTTGGCTCGTAATCATTGGCCATGGCGTCGGCTAGCTCATTTTACTCTATAAAAATTAAAACTATCGGGTTTAGGTTATTGATAATGCTGACAAAATTTGTGTGCGGTTGTAAAATATACATATGTCAACTTTCAACTACATCCGATGCTTTGACAAGGAGCAAAGTCCAAAAAACCGTGTTACAGAGACCCTGAATCTCATAGTAGTGTATGTGTGTGTATACATACATATATATGTATGTATAAAGGCAAAAGCAATGAGGGAAAGTGAAACAATAGAGTACCGCTGCAAAGCCCTTCGACTCTCATCATTTACTAAACAGACTGATGTAAATATGAGAGTAAGTTTACAAAGAAAGCTGGTACAAATGACAGATAGGGAGTAAAAGGAAAATATGTGCCTTGAATCCAACGCACCTGAAGAATTATTTAGACCTACATACCCAAAACAGGGGTACAATATAAGAGGTTTACAAAAGATTAAGTCCAACTGCTCAGAGGTAGGGACATGACAAAGAAAATCTTATGCAGGATGGCGACTGATGGCACCCCGCCCCACATGCACACACAAAATGTGATTTAAAAGTACAATTTAAAAAATATATTAACATGCAGATGCCAAGAAAATATCTATAAAGTAACTAATTTGTTATTAAGTTGGTGATTTTATCTCTAAGGTCATTCTTAAACATTACTTATACAAAGGTCCAAATAATGTAAGCCAGAGCTAAGGTTAACATTACAACTGGAATTAAGTTGTATAATGACGGAATCTAAATGATTTTGTGAAAAGACATCTTATGATCTTGCAATTACTGAACTACCGGTCCAGCTTATCCTATGAGAGTGACTTTTAATGTGTTGTTATAGTAAAAAAACAGGATTGATCTTAAAAGATTTTAACAATGATTTTTATGGTTTCAAAACCACTAAAACAAGGAAAGCTAAGAATCTCCTTAGAAATTTCTTTCTCCGTGAAGGATAACATAAACTTGTCGTAATTTTTCTTAAAGGTTCTAATGAAAAATGGCCCTAAGGAAAGCAACAAAATTATATATAAAATTCCATGTTTGGACTGCCCACATATTTGTATATCGAATCTAGCAAGAATTTAGACATAAGAATTAAACAGCATAAGTATTCTATCAAAGCTGGCCAAATATCCAATGTGATATTCACTCAAGTGAAAAATCCTACAAGATAAATTGGACCGGCAGTTCAAAAGATGTCTTTTCACGAAATCTTTTAGAATCTGCCATTATACAACTTACTTCCAATTGTACTTTTTAACCTTAACTCTGGCTTGTATTATTTGGACTCTTGCATAAATAAAATGTTTAAGAATGACCTTAAAGATAAAATCACTTATTTAATTACAAATTAGTTACCTTACAGATATTTTCTTTGCATCTGTATGTTTACTATATTTTTAGTGAAAATATTTACTTTGCCCCCAAAAAAAAATTTAATTTTTACCAAAATGAGATTTATTGAATTGTACTTTTATGGCATATTTTGTGTGTGTGGTAAGTCATTGGCCTTTATAATCTTTTAATTGTCTTGTCCCTACTTCTGAGCAGTTGGACTTAATCTTTTGTAAACCTTTTTATAATCCCCATCTGTCATGTATACTAGTTTTCTTTGCAAACTTACTTTCATATTTATATCAGTTTGCTAAGTAAAGGATGAGGTCGAAAGGCCTTGGAGTGGTACTCATTGTTTCACTTTCCCTCGTGGCCTTTCCCTTTATTTATATATACATCACGTTCCAAATTTTCTTGATTCAGTAATACATACATACATTCATACATACACACGCACAGAAAAACACACAACACACACACACACACACACACATATATATATATATATATATATATATATATATATATATATATATATATATATATATATATATATATATATATATATATATATATATATATATATATGCCTGTGCGTGCACATGAATAACAATATAGCGTCTAAGATTATAGTGCAATAACAATATTTTACTAACAAGCAACTTCAGTAAATCCACCTTAGTGTACAAGTTGAAAAAGTGAAGGACTTTCCGTTAGACCATTATATGGTCATTAGAAGCCCGTCAGAAATTCCGTATTTGCTTGCAATGCTTTGGCGTGCTTGAACGCTAGCTTAATTTTCAACGAACCTTTGCGCACGCTCGCCAACTACCCTTAGTTCACGACCTGAAACGGAATGAACTTCCTTGACGGCAACAAATTATCTTTATTACCGCGATAACGAGAATTTAAACCAGGCAAGTACCATGTCAAGTCTCGTTGAAACATTGCAAAAATTTTCCTTTTCATAACACATTCTTTTGCAATGACATCCTTTTTTTTGCGAGGGGTCATTTCGTACAGTTGCATGCTGTATTGCGTTGTCAAGTATGTCCTTTAAATGATGCTAATTCGACTTTTTTCTTTTTCTAACCGCGAGTGAGGTCATATGAGATTGTTAAACTTGCTTCTATGACTTTCGCGTGCGAATAATAGGTTACAATTCATGCGTGTAGGTACATTGACATGTGTAACTGTATCTGATTTGTCTCCCTGTCTATCTTTTCGTTTATTAACTTGTAAACGCATTCCTTCGGTAAACAGATTGTTATTCTTAGTGGAGTGGCTAACCTTAAATACAAGTGAACTTACTACTATAGTTTGTAAGTCTCTAAAGCCTAACAGCCATGGCCATTAGTGTTCCTTTATATCTATCCATCTATCTATCTATCTATCTATATATATATATATATATATATATATATGTGTGTGTGTGTGTGTGTATACATACATACACACACACACACACACACACACACACACATATATATATATATATATATATATATATATATATATATATATATATATATATATATATATATATATATATATATATATATATATATATATTCACAACCAGTTCTGTCGCTAATTATTGCGTTCTTTTTTTTTTTTTAACTTGAACAACAAAATATCCTTTGACATTGAAGTAACTTTACTTTGGGCATATCCTATACCCACAGGAAATTATATATGATAAGCGTATCCGGCCCGGCCAAGATTCGAACCTCTGCCTAACGGTTGATGCAAAAGTAGAAAGATGACTTACTACTATACATGATAGCTGATGAAAAGTATAAGCAAGTAAGATGAAATGGTAATATATTTAAAAACTTTAACATCGTCTACAGTGTGTCATGCAAACCGCTGTATGCGGTAACCCCTTCCACCCATCCTAGATACATGAAATACTATTTTATATTTATTTGAAGTAGAGATTATTACGTACAAAATCTACCGCAGTCCGCGCAGAGTAGAGTCATTGTTATTATTCGCAACATGCTGATGCTCCCGAAAACAGAGAACAAGCAATGTCATGCGTGGATAGAGACATGACGGCATCGATAACTATCTATATTCACGTACAGAACTCGTTCCGATCTGTTTTGATTCGTAATGTCTATATCGTCTATTCTTCTCAATATAATAATAAACATGTTTCTCCAAGCTGTTCGTTGTCAGTGTGACTCTTAAATTTACACGCAGTGTAAGATGCAGATGTAGGTGTGGGTTGGGTGGTGGGGTTAGGGCGTAGGGCGCTGCTGATGTACCGCCAACAGTGCACCTTATGTCGAACACTCTAGACGGTATTCAGCGTTCCCTGAACATTTCGCTCAGATGCCTAGGTTCGTGGTTTTAAATCTTTTATTGTGCTTCAGTTCGGTTCAGTCTCTTCCTATTTAGCCATACAACTTATTTAACTTTACCTTGATGAGATGTTCATCTCTAATTAAGAAAAAAATAATAATTCAGTCTGCTTTACAATCTTACTTAAAAAAAAAATACTCTTGTATCGACAGTTAGCCTTCTAAGTACGCAACAACAAGGATACGTTGATCCGAGCTTCGGTGTGGTTTATATGGGTATTTGTAATTATTAGATTAATAATATCGGTTTATGCAACGCGTTAAAACATACTTCCTGGCATCTCTTGTTTCTTATTTCTGTCTGTCTTTCTATGGCGTTTGTTATTAACGTCTCAGTTTTACTAAAAATATGTAAATAAGTGGATAAACAAATACACTTATTAATAGATACAATAGTGCTCATGTGTATATATATATGCATAATTATATATATATATATATATATATATATATATATATATATATATATATATATATACGTATATATATATAAATAATAATGATAAAATCGAAAATCCTGCATATGATCTACACACTTATGTGTCAACATATATATGCGCATCATCACATACATGTCCAATAAATAAAAAGGCAAAAATGATTATCACTATATACGCTACTTGCGTGCGTACACATAAACAGGATAATTAATAAAGTAAAAGCAAAATCATACACATCATGCACACAGTTATATGCCAGCTTGTATACAAACATACCAACTCACATATATTTGAGCGCACTACGTACGCATGCGTGTGACGAATGCATCATGAACTGGGCAATGCAACATTGCTTGTGATCTTCGTTCCCTCCTGCCACGACGCGACGTCCATGACAACCACTTCCCGTTACAAAAAAACATGAGGAGAAAATTGATAACACCCTCTCTCTCCCATGCCCCCATCTCTCTCCCTCTCTCGCTCTCTCTCTCTCTCTCTCTCTCTCTCTCTCTCTCTCTCTCTCTCGTTCCCGTGGTTGTGTATACCGCCAAAAGTAGAGAGTAGTAGACAGTCTTTCATAGTTTATTTTCTGCGCCTTTGCTTTCTGCCTTTTATTTTTTTCTCCTCTCTCTCTCTCTCTCTCTCTCTCTCTCTCTCTCTCTCTCGTTCCCGTGGTTGTGTGCCGCAGAGAGAAGAGAGTTCTAGACGGTCTTTAGCTTAAACTTGCTTTGATTTCAACGTTCAATTTGTGAGCAAGTCATTCACAGAAGCCCGATAAAGGCTTTTCTGAGATATCGTGAAGTAATCACCTATTTAATATTATTAATTAATAATACTAACCACTACGAGTGAATGCTAGTAATAATAATAATAATAAAACTCCGATACATAATAATAATAATAATAATAATAATAATAATAATAATAATAATAATAATAATAATAATAATAATTTCCGATACTCGTGAAAACT
Source organism: Macrobrachium nipponense (assembly GCF_015104395.2). Lineage (NCBI taxonomy): Eukaryota > Metazoa > Arthropoda > Malacostraca > Decapoda > Palaemonidae > Macrobrachium > Macrobrachium nipponense. Next base: position 45,688,646 of record NC_087200.1, read on the forward strand.
AGAGATGACATAAAATGATGGTACCATATCCCCCCACCCTCCACAAGACTAATAACCTGCCTTCCCCAACCCCGCCCCCCTAACCCCTACCACCCTCCCAAGATCTGGCCGATGACCAAGACGAGAAGCATTACAGGACACCACGAGAGGTGAAATACACAGTGCCGGTAAAGATGTGTCTCCCCTACCATCGCATGTTGCTGTTTGAAGGGGGTGTGGGGATGAATACTGGAGAGGGGAGAGAAAGGGGAGTAGTCTCTCTCTCTCTCTCTCTCTCTCACTCTCTCTCTCTCTCTCTCAACTTGATCGCTCATCTAACAAGCATACCTGCTCAGCTTATGGACTGCTGTCAGTGACAGTCTGACGTAGGTTCCTTTTTTTTCTTAGCGTAGTTTATAATAACAGAAATTACGGAGAGGCGCAATTTTCTTCCTTTTCTTCTTCGGCTCCGAAGAACGCGACAAGGGCGGAGCTGGCTCTCCGTGAGCTCTCTCATTTTCCACCGGTGTAATTTTATGTTACCTGTGTCTGTGTGGTGGAGGGGTGGGTGGGGGCTTCGGCTGGGGCGGGGTGTCCCCCAGGATTACATCTGGAGGGAGAGGTAGGGGAATCGGAGGGAGTACAACGTAATACCTACCACCTGTATGTGTGTGAGTACGTGTGTGTGTGTGCCTATGTATGTATGTGCTTAAAAGGTCTCCGTTTTCTATGAAACGCGTTGTTGTATGCCGATGACGGTTTTCTTGTTCTGTAATACTAGTGTATGTAAGTCGATTTGATTGTAATCATTTTTGTCAAAACAGCAATGACTCGTATTGTAATCCTCCATTGTTGACATACATTGATCAAAAATGGTTTATTTTGAAATTGTATTGGAAGCACGAACAAATTCTACCCTTAATTTGCGTTTGAATGTAATTTTCTAATTTATCAAATAAAATCATGAATAACAAACAACATTACATGATAAAAAAAAAAAGATCAGCTGTAAAGTTCTTGCAGTTTATTTTTGTGTGTTAGATGTATAATAAAAAGTAAATTAAAGTAAATTTCAGACGAGTAAATATATATTGTATTTCATTCACACAACGAAAAAAAAAATTTTGTACGTTACAGAAAAAAAGAGCGGTCTCGGCATTACAGTCGCATAACAGAAACGTAATTCGCCAACAGCAAGTCATAAACGGGCTCCCTTCTCGTCCATGCATAGAAATTCCCCCATGGCAAAGAGCCTCGAGCCACATAACGCTATAACGTCAGCTTTACGTCCTACTGGCTCTCGTATTATCATTCCAAAGATTTCCTTCAAGTTTATATTAATTCACGGCTGAAGATTCTTAAGGAGCCTGGACACCTATCTCTCTCTATCTATCTATCATTGTCGATTTTATTTCTCCATTATGCCTACGCAGCAACCTTCTCCTGTCTTCACAAGGGGTCTCTGACCCATATTTAAACCCTTGACAGCTTACGTAAATAAATATATACAGGAGCAACAACCCCCCTCACCCCCCCTTCGTTCCCTATTCTCTCCTCCTGCCACTACAGTAGCCCCTCGGTAACCAGCAAGATGCTTGCCAAAAAGCCATACGTTTCTTGTCATGACAAATCCTATTTTACCGAGGGCATTCCTATCATTTTAATGGTGTGTTATTAAGAGAGTTGCATCAGATTGTTGACAATGCATTGTCATTGTTTATGATCAGGAGATGAACGCGATAAATATTTGACTGTAATGTTTCCATTCGTTTTTGAATTCCGAGTTATCGGCGTACGATATATAGCGACACATCACACCAGCTTATCAGGCTATAATGTCGTGTATTTATAGTACCGAAACAGTTATCTATAACAACGCAAATGAACGGGATTAGAAAGAAAATTTTTATCGAAATTTTTACTTGATATTTACATTAGAATCTTGTTTAACTAATAATTAATAAATAGATAAAAACAAGCAAGCAAACGCAGGCTATTCGTCGCCGGCGCAACAAAACAGCGCGCCGACACTGCCACTACGGGAAACTTCCCGGAAACGTCGTACTGGTTACGAGCGAACACAACGTTAGCTTTTTTTTTTTTTTTTTTTTTTTTTAGTAACTACATTTTTATCTTTGGGTTTAGTTGCTACATTTCGTTACTTTTTTTTTGTTACTAAGTTAAGGTTCATGTTTTTTTTATTATCTTATTTGCTGCATTTAGTCAATCCTCTTATTCTCGGAGGATTTGTATTTATTCTTTTTGTGTACTTATCAGAAAGAGAGAAGGTAAAGTCCAGCTGACAATTAATTCTTTATTGACTTACGAGAAATTGAGCATTGTCAATTAGATGAGATCTTAAAAGATCTCATCTTTCTTTTATTAGGGTGGGGAAGGCCATAAGATTGGTCTCATATTTGGTTCAGAAAGAAATAAAATATCTGAGCAATTAATTCCTCTATGATAAAGTGGATATTCTAAATGGTGTGATATGACAAGATAGATAAACTTGCTTAATGTATTAACCTGAGGCTCCCAATTATTATATAATTATTGTCTATAATCTCCCAATAATATAAATATCATGACGGAAAATAAAGCCATCCTTTTTTCCCTGTATAATCACTGAAAACGTGTCAGAGATAATAAACGAAAGGAAAATAATTCATTCATCGTCTTTATCATAGATTTTACGAAAATAGACAAACCTTTGTTTCTTGGATCGTTCTGTTTGGTATAACAATTCTTTAAATGGCTAAGTACATATGTTAAGACATAAGACTAAAGGACAATAATTAATTTAACCACGTAGAGCCTTTATACGTCATTGAAAAGACTAGAAATACTTGGAGCCGAACAATGAACTGAATACCCACCACGACATCAGACGTAACAGTAAACCATCGCTTTTACGCATGCGCATAAATGAACTCCATGCGAGTGCGCACTCGCTTCCTCATTTATACAAGCTATCTGTACGCACAGAGAGAGAGAGAGAGAGAGAGAGAGAGAGAGAGAGAGAGAGAGAGAGAGAGAGAGAGAGCACCTGTTCCCGTATCCGATCGATGACAACAGACCTGAATGTATATTTGCTGTTGGTTACGTTGAAGAAGACCGCTGAACCTTTGACAGAACGTCCAGTATTCACTGTGGTTTCCGAGTAAAGCATATCTTACAGATGTACGTAGGCGTTTGATGTTTTTTAATAATAGATTTATTGATTTGCTTATTGTTACTGGATGTTGTCGCTGTTTACGTAATGTGAGCGTTCTTAAGGTTATGTTATAAGTCTGTTGATGTGATTTTCGGGTAAAGGATATTTTATCGATGAGAGGTTATTTATCAAAATTTTTGGAATAACGGATCTATTTGTGGTTATAGGGTGATGTCGCTGTTGCTTAATGTGAGCATTATTAGGGTGGAGTGAAATAATTAGGGAATGAATTTGGACTGAATTGTATCTCGTTGAATCTGAACTGCTGAGTATTTTTTTTTAAAGGTTTGTGAATAAGGTACTTATTTGTTTTCATTTGGAGTAATGATAACTGATGTTCAATGTATATCATACTAATTTTGAGACTAATGGCAGTAATACTTCCAAAATTTAGTGAGATGGAATTATATATTATAATGTCAGCTCAGAACATCTTGGTGTTACATTTCATGGTTAATGACCATATTGATTACCGTATCCATTAACCTTTTAAATCCTGAGCAAGGAAGTTGCTTTTATGGTCTAACTGAGGAAAAGGACTGACTTATCATGAAGATTTACATACCTGACTGAAATTGCGGGGTCCGGTAAAACATATGTAAAAAAGTGAGCTGAAGGCCTTACTCAATAGGGAATGTTGCAGATAAAACGCTCAGGTTCACTTAAAATCACATATATTTACATTAACACAAAATAAGAAGAGTGGGGAATGAATTAGTCAGGTAAAGAGTCCTACCAAAGACCTAAAATACGATAACAAAAGGATAACTAAAGATGCCGGGAAATCCACCCCAAGGACACCCTGGGACAGGTTGCAGTGATTAGAACACTCGTCCAATCGGAGCAGGAGATTCCACAGCAAGCAACTCCGTCTGCAATTGAGAACGCGTGTGGCTACATGACGGAAAATGAGCTCAATCAAGGGAAAAATCGAGGAGTGCGCAGAGGGCGTCAATAAGTTTCGATTTGAAACACTGGCAAGCACTTTCGAATTTAAATTAATGACTGCAAAAATGAAGGTTAGACCTACGGGGGAAATTTCACTTGGAAATAGGAAGTAAATCAGTAAAAGATAAAAGAATTCGTGACTGTTAAAAACCCTAAAATCGGAGCGCGTTATCTTATGTCAGATGGATGGGGTCCTCGTCGTTTCACCAAAATGGAGGGAAGGAATTTAAGGGATTTAGCACTGGAAGAATACTGGGCTAAGATAGGCAGCCACATGTATGGATTTGGATCGGCAAGAGCGGGAGTTAATGGGCAATATGACTTCTGCTGGATTACCTTCCTATGCATGGGTGCAAACATGGGTTTTAGCGCCATCCCATGACCTCGTGATGGTTCGGTCAGCAGCATGGCAGGGCAACGGCCTTCAACTTTCTCTCTTCGTTGATCTCCATCACCGGTGCAGCTGGGCCTGCAACAGGAACATTGTCTCCAAGCGGCTTCGTACCTGGAGGAGAGGTTTCATGGCAGTCCCGAGGTTGAGAAGGATTAACAGAGTATCCAGGGAACAATAACAAGAGATTTAAGAAGGGGCAATGTTTTCCATGACCTCCTTGTCACTCAGCAGTGTGACTAAAGTTCCTGTACTTCTTTTGAAAAGAATAAAACTATTCAAGCTTATGGTAAATTCTCTTAAAGGGATAAAAGTTGTTTTGATGTACGTTACTTTGCAAAGCTTGGAGGGCGAATTGACTTTGGAAAGGCATCCCTTCGTTGCAATTTTTTAAAGATATATATTAAGAAGTAAATTGGGTAGGGAAATAGGAAACTATAACAATTTCTCATAATTTAAGCTTTTTATTATTTTCTCTGCTTCTTGATTATTTCAGTATTTTGATTGTTTGTAAATGTGATCTAAAATTACTTTTATAAGTTGGACGAAAGACATTTAGAGAGAGAGAGAGAGAGAGAGAGAGAGAGAGAGAGAGAGGTTAAATTGTAAGAGAAGCTTAGAGCGAGAAACGTGATGTTTTCTCATTATACCCAATCCTCCATTTTTCGCATCCAGCTCAATTACGTCATTTTGCACGAAGGGGTTATTAATAATATGAGAAATCGGAGAGAAGCTAGTAATAGACACACACACGCGCACACACACACACACACAAACATACACACACACACACACACACACACACACACACATATATATATATATATATATATATATATATATATATATATATATATATATATATATATATATATATGGTGTCTATTTTTTACATCATTTTCACGGTTCACTGATAATATTAATATCCTTTCTCTGTGTATGCATATATATATATATATATATATATATATATATATATATATATATATATATATATATAATATATATATATGCATACACAGAGAAAGAATATTATCAGTGAACAGTGAAAATGATGTAAAATAAATATACACCAGATATAATAATAATGGGCCTTGAAAAGTTGAATAACTTGAAAAACATGTATTCCAAAGCCAAGTAAGTATTTAAATGTCTGGTGAATTTCTCCTCAATATGCTATTTTAATAGTTTCCTTATCATTTATTATCTCTTAGCGTCTTATTTAAGTAAAAAGGATTAGGCGAACGAAAGATGTTGAGCAGCCGGGCTTCATCCAACATAGAAAATGGGAACACAAAAAGCCTTAGAGGTATACTAACCCAAAAAATATAGTAAAAAAATAAAATAAAATTAACGCATTTGTTACTGTGGTCGGATTTGGTATGACTGGAAGCTTCTTGTAGGGTTGCATATTGTTTGGAATGAGAGAAAGAAAGTCTTGTTTATTGCCAAGATATCGATTAGGAGTATTAAGAAAAACCAATACGTCATTTATTGTTCGCATGAATATCATCAGCAACAGGGTTTTTATTTTTAATTGGTCTGTTGCCTAAGGTATTATATATGCAAGTGTAGACCTGCAAAGTAGAGATTTCAGAGCCCCCCCCCCACAAAAAAAAAAAAAACTAGGCTGAAAGAGTTTTTAAAAAGTTACCTGGAACTATAGACTAATAGCAAGAAAAGTTCTTCCATCGAGCTCAATCGTACATTAGCGAACGGAAGACACGTAAGAGAGAGAGAGAGAGAGAGAGAGAGAGAGAGACCTAACCATGTCTGAAGGGAGGATTAAGGGAAGAGGCATTAGTGGTGTCACACCCTCTAATAATCTCATCTGGTGACTTTCAGGGAAAATCTCTCTCGCGATATTAAGTGATCTTTATTTATATTCTTATTTATCTTCCTATATCTCTCATCCGTCCGTTCATTTCCATCCCCTTCTTTCCACATGGCTCCCCTTGTTTTTTCCCTTTCAACGAAACTCTCTCTTCTTTGTTCTCAGGAAGCAACCTACAATTTAATAATTCAGCGTGGATCGGCAGTGAATTATATCGAAAGGATATCCTGTTTCCTTCTCTCTCTCTCTCTCTCTCTCTCTCTCTCTCTCTCTCTCTCTCTTCGGTGGTACGAGAGGAAGAAATGATATCAACTAAAAAAATCCTATTCGGTTAATTAACATATATGAAAATATATTAATTTCGAGGTAGAGCGAATTGGATATTAAAGGACCTTTGTAGCTTAATGCATGTATATCTGTGTTATGTTCCTTTGTATGTATGGATGTATGTATGTAATATACACACATGCTATATATATATGAATGTGCTATACGAATTATTCATGTTGGAAGCAAAAACAGGAAACTGGACCTCATTGAATATATAGTATTTAGGCCAAAGGCCAAGCACTAAGACCTATGAGGTTATTCAGCGCTGAAACGGAAATTGAGAGTAAAAGGTTTGAAAGTTGTAACAGTAGGAAAACCTCGTAGTTGCATTATAAATCAATTGTTAGGAGAGGGTGGAAAGTAAGATGGTAGAAAACGAATATTGAAGGATGTACAGTAAAAGTGATGAAAGGGGTCGCAGGTAGGGGCCGAAGACATATTGCAAAGAACCTTAAGTAATGCCTACAGTGTACCACATGAGGGTGCACTGACGGCACTATCCCCGTACGGGACTGGACATCATAGTTGTTACTCCAGCTTCAGTAATAAGAACATAAATAAATCGCCTGAAAGCCATGTAACAATAGTAAGTAATAGTTATGAATGATTTCGAATGACGTGCATATTAGATTTTAAACGCATATCAGCTAAGTCGTGCAATGAAATTTGTTACAAAATTTAAAACTAAATAGAAAAAAAGTCTTTCTCATATTAATAAGAAGGAGCATTGTAGTAAATAAATTTACACAGCTTCTAAGCTCTACAATGGCTTGCCATTTTCATAGCATTGAACTGTATGTTTTTCTCTTTCATAACGTTCTAGGCTGCAATCTTTAAGTGTCAAGCCAATTTTTTTATTGGGGTAAATAAAGTAGACAGGTTAGCCTTGGCAAATTAAATGGTACTGTAATAATAATAATAATAATAATAATAATAATAATAATAATAATAATAATAATAATAATAATAATAATAATAATAATACACTTTTTCACAGCTATTCAGAAGTGGCTTGCAGAGCTTTAGCGCCTTGCTATAAGAGTCGATGCATCCAGAGGTATGTTTACCACCGTTTGATATCCTACGATCCTTGCGATCCTTTCAAGGGCCTTTTTGTGGATATCTACAAGCTTCCTTCCGCTTGCTCCTGTCGCGTAGACGGAGGATACCTCAAGAGGGACAAAGGAGATGCAGAAATCCTAGAGGAACCTTATGCTGAGGAGTCTCAGATGAGAAATGTTGTGATCAGCCTAAAGACAAATTCTATAGTGAGGGGTGAAGAGATAGTCAATAAAATAGTGAATGGGGAGAAGGCAAACATAGCAGCAAAGAAGGATACAGAAATTGAATTTAAGGAAACAGGAAGATCAGAAACACCAGTGAGGGAAGATGTCAGTGTGATGTCAGAATCAGAGACAGCTGTCAGGGAGGACGAGGGGGAATTGCCATTGGAGTCAGGACTAGAATTAGCAGTAACTGGTGAAGAGTCCGTTGGACAGAAATCAGACTCAGCCATGAAGACAAAACAAATAGAAACGGCAATGGTGCAAGAATCAGAATCAGCAGTGAAGGAAGGAAATATAGAATCATACTCTGATTCAAAACCTGGAGTTAAAGAAGAAAAAATAGACGACGAACAAAGACCAGAATCAGCAGTGAAGGATACGAAAATAGAGGAAGGGTCAGAAAAAGAATCAGAAAAGGAAGTAAAATCGGGAAGAGAATCATCCATGACGGTACAAGATGCAGAAGACTCGGAGGAGTTAGAATCCGAATTAAAAACGTTAGATGAGGAAACTGGAGAAACAATTGAGGATAACGGAACAGAATCAGATAAGAAAGGAACAATTAAGAGGAAACAGGAATCTGAAAAACCTGCTGATGGAATTGTAGCCGAATCTCCAGCGCCAAAAGAATCTGAAGTGATATCAGACGAAGCTGAGACACAGATAGAGTCGAGAGAGTTAGATTTGGCAATAGAAATCGAAGAAATAGAAGTTGTGACAGAGGAAGCCTGGGAAATAGGAATTGTGACAAATGAAACAGAAACGGTGATAAACGAAGCAGGGTATATAGAGGCTGTGACAGAGGAAGTAGAGGCAATAGAAGCTGTAACAGAAGAAGCTACATCAGACGAAATAGAAGCTGTAACAGAGGAAGCAGAGGATACAGAAGTTGTAACTGACGGAGTTGAGGGAATAAAAACTACAACAGAGGAAACAGATACAGGAACAGCAATAAACAGAATAATTTCAGAAAAGTTAGATGAAAATCTGGTCACCACAGAAACGCCAGTGACCAATGGTGAATGTGTTAGTTGAGGTAATTAAGTAATTGTAGGTTGTATATGATTTTTTATGTCGCCATTGTTTATGTGCTATTGTAATTTCAATGATTTCCAGAGGGTCTTTTAATATGTAATTGTATCGCCTATTACTCTTATTCGTATGTTAATAATCGGTCTTATTTCTTGACAGAACTGGGAGTTTACATGCTAATAATAATCTTGCTCTTTTTTTGTTACCTACGGTTTTTATTAAATTTGCATTAGCTATTAATAACAAACCATTATAACAACATAAAATAGCTAAAAATAACGGAAATATAACATTAATTTCTGCTTACGTAACGCCGTATTTTATTTATAAGTAGGCCTTCAGAGTAGAGATCCTTTTTAGCTGCAGGTTTTTTTTTTTTTTTTTTAACATTAAGAACAAAGTTCTGTTCAGTTAAGTTTGACTGGGCTTAGGCTTTTGTCATTTGGTCTTCTAAGATTCCATGTCTAAATATTCAGGCTTATGCGAAAAGTTTAACCCGATCATATTCAACCAAAAGACAAATAAAGCCAGATTGTACTGTATGAGTGTCTTCCGTATACTTACTGTTATTGAAAATGAGATAATTTTCAATTGTTTATTCGATCGTATGTACCATGACATTGTTGCATGACTTATTTGAATAAAAATAAAACCAGCAATGTCTGTTGTTTTCATAATCCAAATGCAATGTATGGAACCTCGGAAATGGAGTCACGACAAATAATACTTTACAAATTTATCATACATAATTTCTGTATAATATATATGTAAGTGTTTACATAATAAAAATATGGAATGTTAGTCCATATATATAAAAGTCTAAAACTAAAGAGGTCAACCAGATTGCTTGCAGGAATGTGATCAGACTAGATACGCTAAAGATGACGTATACAATAAGTATGTAGGCTAAGATAACATGCCGTCACCTGTAGTCATTCAATTGTTTTTTATAACATAGTCCAAGCTCCCTGCTTGAGACAACTACCCCTGGCCGACCTATTATCAAACGGCCTACGTGATCTGTAGCGTGTCTCATTCGATTGTGTGTTCGTATGAAACTATGTTATCTGATAGTATGTTCATATGTTCGAACTACTGTCTGTTCCTTCATAACTTGTAACGAGATGGTAGACAAGCAGAACAGAGTTAGTGATCGTCATTAGAAGACCTGTACCTCTTTACCTAAGCTTTATCATGTAGAGGAATAGGATTAGCCATCATCATTGGCAGAAGCGATCAAGCTATCGTCATAGAAGACTTGTACGATCATACCTGATCTTCATCATGTAAAACTTCAGAAGATTATACTATTTTTATACCTTGTGTTTTCTACAAGAACCTCACCGAACCATGAGTTCAACACATCGTCGTAAAGATAATACCGACTTCGTAGTGATCTACAAAACCCCAGACACTCCATTGAAGATGGAAGTGCAATACCAACCGACTTAGCGTATAGATTATCGCTAGTCTAACATTACCTCATAGGGCGCCTTATCCTACGGCAACGGAAGCTTCGTCTCTCATTAGAATCATTCAAGAAAACATCGTTAGTGAGCGTTTCCGGCACTGCAAGAAACAAACCGAACGCGTCTGCAGCATCGGATTTTCAAGGGCTCGAATCATCGAAACAACGCGCACGGGGGAAAACTGAAGCCAAACCAGGTCGTCCACTAAATAGAGAAGGAGGACCAAGGCCGTGTGTCATTATCTCGGAACACCGTGACTTCCCACAAAAGCAAGCTAAGTACAATTTTTTATTCATTTGGGAGTAACTTTGAGTGTTTCCTTTGCAGGTCGAATTTCGTTATTCCTGTGGCTGAAGTTACGAGACATTCTTATCTTACTTTTTTACAGAAATTATCTATATCATTGAGATTTCGCTACTGCGAGTTTTTATCTTTGAGTGTCTGTTTCCAGAAGTTCTACTGAAATATCATAATCATATACTATGTTAACTTTATCATTTTGGGTGATTATTAATCCCTTACGTAACAAATCATATTAAACAGTGAATATGAGATGCGTTTACGCAGTGGACGTCTGTATTTATACAGATGCATGGATAGGGTCGTTAAGCACCGTAGTGATTAGAAAACACACAAAAACAAGTGGAACACCCGTACAAATCTATATAAATTAGAGGTAACACTATTTCGGGTCATGACAATAAATGCTCCTTTGCAAGTCCCGATCGCAGTTTTTAGCCTTGAGTTTTTTGAGTTATATAAAATATCGAACCTCAATGACTCAACTTACTTTAAAAATACGGCTGGATTGCAAGGAATAACATGTCTGTAAAAAACTTTCATCAGGCTAAATGCGCTGACCAGGATCCCTCACTATTTCAAATTTTAGCAAAGAATGAAGTACAAACAGTTAATATTGATCGCTCAGTTGTCCTAATAGTTACGTCATTCAACATTGCTTTATACGTAACCAGCAACATAATGCTAAAAACACACAATACGTTGCCGATGGTAATAAAGAGAAGGATCCTAATTATTACAAAAAGAAATAGAAACAGTAGCCTTTCAGAAATCAAACAAGCAAACTCGGTTTACTGGGTCACCTAGTCAAGCGGTCAAGGTCAGTCGAAAACTGCCGAAGTGTTCAAAGCAAAGCAAATTCCACACAATAAGCGACTCTAGCAGAGTGGGGAAAAGCGATGTTGGTTCATACATACCGATATCTTTTGAACTAAAAAGGATTTTTTCCTATGAAACACACGACCGTATAAGTAATCAGAGCAGGTTTTCGTTAATTTTAATACATTAAGTTATAATAAATACTGGTGGATTAAGCCCAACTGTACGCGCCGTAAAAATTAGAATATCTTGTTTTATTTCTTTAATACACGTAATATCTTGTATTTACGGACTCACCGTCTGTTGTTCGAACTTCCCTAATGAGAAGTCCGGATAAGCGAGCGCTTACAGATACCTCTATAGTTATAAAAAAAAAATTGATCTGTATCTAGTGTAATTGTAAGATTCATCTAGGGGTATACAAAATATTATCTTACATCCTGCAAAATAAGGCGTGTTTATCAAAGGAAAATCCTATAAACCTTCAAACATATTAAAATCCGTTTGAACAAAAATGAGACAGTTAATCAAATAATAACTTATATAAAGGAACTATACATTTGTCTCATAAATCGTAACATTGTTCAAATGACCCAACAGAATTCTCCCACAACCGCAGTCGCAATTTGCACGCAAAATCTCGAGAAGCATGCACCCTCGAATGTCTTAGTGCGTGTAAAAAGACTTTGCTGGGAAATGAAATTTTAATCCTTCCCGACACTCTGAAATATAACGATTTCCGCGAACAAAGCCCTAAAAGTATACATATCGTGGATACAGAAGTTATAAATATCGCATTTTTATTGTTGCTAATTTTTAATCACGCCCAACCAGTCGTGGATGAATCTCTCTGATAATCTATCTAAAGTAATATCCGTAAAGTCATTCAAGCAGAGGTGATTCAGCAGAATTTTTTTTTTATCTTCTACCTGAATACCAGGAAGTTTCTCCACTAGCGAGTGATCTCTGGGAGAAAACGGATGTCATTGAAAACAAAATACGGTCTAAGGACAAACATAAAGCTATATACGTACCTTCGTGTAGAACCCCAATGAAATTTCAAAATAGAAATAAATGACGAAGTTGAAAAATGTTAGTAATAGGAGTCATTAGGAAATCAAATAGCCCATATAATTTTTCCCTCAGACGTCATGCCATAAAAGATCGGACTTGGGCGTATCTGCGTAGATTTCTGTCGCTTAAACAAGGAAACGACTTCCGATAGTTTCCAGTGCGATGTACCGACGACATCTTATCTCTGTTAGGTTAGAATAAATTTTTTTCACCAACTTGGACTTACTTAAAAGTTTTTACCTGATACCATTACCTAAGTGATTGTACCTCATACACCGGTTTTTTCAGCACACTCAGGGGACATTATCAATTTTTACGTATGCCTCCGGCTTACGTTGCACCCCAATTACAATATAGTGTTTGGAGATTTTTAGGGGATACCCTACATGCCTATATGGATGATCTTGTAATCTTTTCTAATACCTTAGAAGTACATTCACATAAAGTAGAGCTAGTGCTACAGAGACAAAGACAAATAATCTCAGAGTAAAATATCTAAATGTGAGTTTTTTAAAACCGAACATGTTTATCTAGGTTAAATGTGTCTGGTCAAGGTCTTAAAAGTAGTCCATGGTAAGGTGTCGGCTATTCATAACTTTCCGGTACTTATTAACGTAAAAGGGGGATACAGCACTTTTGCGCTGTAGTGGGTATTACAATCGTATGTAAATATGTAACTCTTCAATCATGACAGCTCCTTTAACAGATCTTACGAAGAAGAGCGTAGATTTATTATGGTCTGAAAAGCATCAACAGGCGTTCGATATCTTAAAAGCGGAAAATGCAGCTTACCTAACTTAAAAATCCCTGATTTAAATAAGGAATTTTTTTTTTATTGCAACAGACGCCTCAGACCAAGGGGTAAGAGGGATACTACTTCAGTAATATGATAAACAGTTCTTCCCTATAGCTTTTTATTCACGTAAACTAAAGCCCTCTGAAAGTAAATATACAGTAATAGGCAAGGAAGGGCTAGGTATCTTTAACTCACTAGTATATTTTAAGTTCATAATCTATGGCTATCCTGATAAAAGTCCTTACTGAACATGAGTCCTTTACCGAGTTTTTTTCAAAGGCTTTAATCACAGTCCAAAAGGAACTCGGTGACAAATGATCATTCAGGTCTTTGGAGCCAAGATAAGATATCTACCTGGGAAAGCAAATATCATAGCTGACGCATTATCCCGCAATCCCGCACCATACAGCAAAGAACCATTAATTGGACTAAAAGATATAGAAACATCCGTGCCTATTGTTAAAACCCGTATTAAACAAGAAAATTCCTTAACCCAAGAGATCGCGAGCATTGAATATCTGGGTTGGAGCGCAGAACTGTTACAAACTGAACAAAGCAAGAGTCAACAGACATAACCCAAACAATAAACACTTCGAAACGGAAACAGAGTCAGCAGCAATAAACACCAAACAATAAACACTTCGAAACGGAAACAGGGTCAGCGGCTAAGCATAAACAATACACACTTCGAGCAGAAACCCTAAAGCAAAAGTATATTTAAAGTATGTGTATCAGAATAATGTAATCAAATGTAATATTATATGTAGGTCTGTGACGAGGTAAACCCGAAGAACACAGCAGATGACTATATATATAATGACCAGGTAGTAGTAATAATCTTTTTCATACCAATCGTCATAAACTGGTTGCATTCCGTCATCCAGGGTTCCCTACTATGTCACAGAAAGCCAAATCACTATTTTACTGGCCTACAATGCTTACAGATATAAAAAGCACATAACTAATTGTAACACGTGTCATGAAAACAAGGGATACACTAAGACAACCCTGTCAGTTTAGGAGCTATCCTGTGCCAAATCAATCCTTGAAAGAATATACGTTAGAATTATTAACAGAATTACGAGTCTGACAGAGGGAATAAACACTTCTTAGTGTTAATAGTTCCTTGACACGTTATATAGAATTAATAGCACTAAAAACAAACAACCGCAATTGAGTGCGTTAGGAATATTTATGAGTGCTAAATCAGTAAATATGGAATTCAACATAATAATCTGTGACTCGGGTGGTGTAAATCAATAATAATCTCCTTAACACGTTGTGTGAATTCCTTTCCATTAAGAAAACCAATAATATATTTGATCACCCAGAGTCAATCGGTTTTGGTAGAATAACGGATAATTAAATAGGAAGTGTCAATGTCTTACGAGTTACAACTCGTGATGTTGGATCCGAACTGGATTATAGCGGTTCTCGCGGTTTTAAATACGTTTATCATTTATATCTTGTATCTATAGAATTGATGCCGCAAGTAGCCTTATACGGTACGCCGCTAGAACACTTTTCCACATATTCAAGCCAACCATTAATTTATCAAATATATATAAAAAAATATATAAATAAATAAATATAAAAAAAATAAGATAAATATGGATACAAGTGGAGTCAATATAATACACTCCGTAAGAAGTCGGAAGGGTTACAAATTATAATAAAAAGGAATCACGATAAAATCAATAAGCAAAACGTAACCATAGGTTAATTAAATATCTAAATATATATGCGTAAAGATTTGAACTCTAACTTAACGCTTTTAGTAATGACAAATAAGCTAAAAGTTCAAACACATATCAAAACCTACTGACATATTGTCTGTCCACGGTGATTTATATTCGTAGTCAATGAAAAAAAAAAAAAAAAAAAAAAAAAAAAGAAATTAAATAAATAAATGTAAATAAAATACATAAAATAAATAAATAAATAATAAATAAAATAAAATCAAAAGATTTGTAAAGTCAGGAAGTCTAGCAAGTGAAAATGTTATCTATGGAATAATCCTATATGAATCTTATACAGGGCTAATCATATATATAATTTGTCTTTGTATGGAAAACCTTTTTCATATAGTTTGAATAAGGAATATTTATTTAACATAATGCCAACATGAAACTAATATATTGTTCAATTTTGGTACTGTTGTTTTTTTTTTTCAGACATTCTTCTCATGCGGGTGGAGAATTAAAACACTAAAATATGATTTGACTACAAAGTCGTATCTCTTACAGCAAGTAACGTAACTCTTAGCTGGCTGAGAGCAATCTCCTGCCAAGTGACGACGTCATCATTGCCGTATCAGCATTTGTTCCTTTTAACCTCAATAATCTGCTTACACAGCTCATCTGTGTGTCGTCTCTGCTTGCAAAAGCAGATTGACTGAGGCAAAGGCATGCTTAGTTCATGAACTTCCCATGTGTTCATAGGTCACATGGAAGGCCACATAACATATTCTTATCCGTGTGTGTAATGCAATTAGTTAAGGACTTGCAATCATTTTTAAAAATTTAATGAACAAAATAAGCAATAGAATTTCTATAACCAACAAAATGAATTAATTTTTTCTGAACCTCATAGACATTTAGAAGTATCACGATATGGATATGGATTATTTACTTGCAACATTAGCCTATTACAATTCAAGTAAAACATTCATGGGAAAATGTCACATTTTCTTGAAAAACCCAGAGTTTATTTAGAAATTAGTTACATAGTGGGTTTTTCGTTGCATCACCTACCTATTAATAATGTTTTAAAAGTTAACCTCAGAGGATGCGCACGAGAAAATTGAATATGAAACTTTGTTAGGGCACATAGAATCCATGATTAATATTCTCTTTGACTCTTATGCTGCTGGCAATCTTACAAATAGCTCCATTTTCCACTTCTTGTCTAGTAACTTACTACCAGTAATATCGAATTTTCTTTGAGATTCGTAATGATATCTATTTATTTTTTATAATTCTGGATATTTTTACAAGTCATCATAGACCTGGATAGGTTCACTCATTGTTAATGCCATGGATAAAAAAGTTTGTACAGCGGACTCTTTTGAATTCCGAAATATCAGCGAATTCATGTGGGTTAAGTCTGGTCTAAATGGCTCTCTCCCCTCCCCTGTATTTGGATGTCGTCTGAATTTACTTTGCCCTTGTGACAAGTATAATTTCACTTGCAGGCTGATTAATGGAACCTGGTTACAGTATCCTGCAGTACGAGAGTTTCACATAGCAACTTCAAAAAAATCGTTCGTCGCAGCGGACGACTACAGTCAAGTAACAACCGCCTACAATGTGAAAGGGAATTTCATGGACTTCTTCGACCGACACCGTATCTCGTCGTTAATCTCGTTTTAATGCGGAAGTGCTCCAGCGGCTGTCGGAATTCGACTACAAAAAGGGACATACTTCCGACAATTACGACCCGAAGGATATTCAACTCTACTTTGCTGGCGAGGACTCGTGCTGGGATGTTTTTTTTTATTCATCGCGAACGTAATCGTGTAGCTTAGGATGCAGAGAATAAGTATGAGCGCAAAAAATAGAACGTTGGACCCCCCGCCCAGGCAAATTTTCCCCTTGTTTTAACCATTGAAAAAGCCGTTTCAGTGGCTATAGGTGGTTGTCTGGAAAACTGTGTAATGGACGAAAAGTGGTTCGAAGCTAGTTAAATGTGAAGTAGTATAACTTCGGTCATGTATCCTATATATATGAAGTGTCATGTATCCTATATATAAAGTATCATGTATCCTATATATAATTGATCATAAATAAAAGAATCGAATATATGGTTTTTTGCGTGTACGCACTAGGAATCTATATATAATTGATCATAAATAACAGAGTCGAAATATATCTTTGCGTGTACGCAATAGGAATCTCTTATATAAATGATCATAAATAACAGAATCTAAATATATCTTTGCGTGTACGCAATAGGAATCTATTTAAAGTGCACATATATTAATCATAATTTATATGAATCCATATACATATGTAATAAAAAAACAAATCAGGTAGCCTATAATCAATCTGTTACCTTATATCTTACCATTATCTGCAGTTATTTTTATGAGTTAGTATATGAATTACTAATCAGATATATAACATTTAGCATAAAAATCAACGAATCAATCAGCATAAACATTAATAATTTTATCAATTCATATGATATTTTTTTTTTTTATCAGTTAAAATATGATTTTTATCATGTTAATCTTCATTCTATGCAATTATCAGAGTACATTAGTATTTTCTGTAGCATAAGTATCTTAAAGAATGAAGTGTAAAATGTATCATTATATATCCGTGATCACTATTATTTACCAATATCATTGTTTTATATTTTATTACTTGAATCAATTCATGTACACAATGAATTTTTATTTACTTATATATATATATATTCACATAGTGTCTGTATCACACTCCTATAAGTCAAATGCAAGTCAAGTTTGAGTAATATTCAGTAGTTGGTTTTGGTAGCTGACCGAGCTAATGTAAGTGTTTACATAATAAAAATATGGAATGTTAGTCCATATATATAAAAGTCTAAAACTAAAGAGTTCAACCGATTGCTTGCAGGAATGTGATCAGACTAGATACGCTAAAGATGACGTATACAATAAGTATGTAGGCTAAGATAACATGCCGTCACCTGTAGTCATTCAATTGTTTATAAACATTAGTCCAAGCTCCCTGCTTGAGACAACTACCCCGACCTATTATTCAAACGGCCTACGTGATCTGTAGCGTGTCTCATTCGATTGTGTGTTCGTATGAAACTATGTTATCTGATAGTATGTTCATATGTTCGAACTACTGTCTGTTCCTTCATAACTTGTAACAGAGATGGTAGACAAGCAGAACAGAGTTAGTGATCGTCATTAGAAGACCTGTACCTCTTTACCTAAGCTTTATCATGTAGAGGAATAGGATTAGCCATCATCATTGGCAGAAGCGATCAAGCTATCGTCATAGAAGACTTGTACGATCATACCTGATCTTCATCATGTAAAACTTCAGAAGATTATACTATTTTTATACCTTGTGTTTTCTACAAGAACCTCACCGAACCATGAGTTCAACACATCGTCGTAAAGATAATACCGACTTCGTAAGTGATCTACAAAACCCCAGACACTCCATTGAAGATGGAAGTGCAATACCAACCGACTTAGCGTATAGATTATCGCTAGTCTAACATTACCTCATAGGGCGCCTTATCATACAAGGCAGAGCCCTAATATATATATATATATATATTATATATATATATATATCAATATATATATATATATATATATATATATATATATATATACATATAACTTATCATTTGGAAAAGAATACTATATGGTAAACATCAATGACATCAAAGAGGGTGGAGTTTGAGAAGGGGGTTGACAGAGAGAATTAGAGGGAGAGGAAGTGAGAGAGAGTAGACAAGGTGTTAGGGATAAGAAAGAGGAGAAAGAGAGAGAGAGAGAGAGAGAGAGAGAGAGATTGGGCAGTGATGGTTGAAGAGAGGAAGAGAGAGTAAGATAAAGGAGCAAGAGGGAGAGGAAGAGAGAGAGAGAGAGAGAGAGAGTAGAAGGGATGCTAAGTAGGAGAAAGATGGAAAAAGTGAGTGAGAGAGAGAGATAGAGAACAGCAGTTGTTTGGGAGGAGAGAGAGAGAGAGAGAATTGGTATTAGTGAAAAGAAAGAGGGAAAGAGATAGTTGGAGAGAGAAAGAGAGAGTAAGAGAAAGGAGCTTTCTCTAGTCTTTCTTTTCCACTTAAACAGACTGAGCCACAGCAACGCTCCGAAAGTTCTTCACCGATTGCTTTGAAATTTTGACACAACATTGCATTGGAATATGTGTGTGTTTTTATAATGGG
>NC_087200.1:45718012-45730512 GCF_015104395.2 Macrobrachium nipponense
AAGTGCCGAGTGTATATACATATATATATATATATATATATATATATATATATATATATATATATATATATCATATATATGCATATATATATATATATATATATAATATATATATATATATATATATGTGTGTGTGTAAACATACACACACACATATACATAAATATATATATATATATATGTATATACAGTGTTCCCCCTGTATTCGCGGGGGATGCGTACCAGAACCTGCCGAATGTTTGGAACCCCTATAAAAATGCTAAAAACAGCCTATTTTGTTAGTTAAAACTCAAGAAAAACCCACTAAAAATTTTCATACATGGTTTTTTTAATAGTTTTATCACAAAAGTGCATTTTATGATGAAATTCATCAAAAAAAAAACCAGGAATTTGTGGATATTTACCATAGAAAAATACCGCGAATGCACGAATTTTCCGCGAATAATGCAGGGAAACGTTCCCGAGAGAAATCCGCGAATGTGTGAGTCCGCGAATCTGGAGAACGCGAATACGGGGGGCCCACTGTATATATATATATATATATATATATATATATATATATATATATATATATATATATATATATATATATATATATATATATATATATATATATATATATATATATATATATATATATATATATATATATATATATATATATATATATATATATATATATGTATATGTATATATACATACATACATACATACTATATATATATATATATATATATATATATATATATATATATATATATATATATATATATATATATATATATATGTATGTATATATATATATATATATATATATATATATATATATATATATATATATATATATATATATATATACATATATATATATATATATATATATATATATATATATATATATATATATTATATATATATATATATATATATAAGGATGAATGAACGAGGTGGTTTGGTTGAGGGTAGGGGTGTGTTTGAATGTCCCCCCTATCCATTTACCAGGACAATTCTCTTTTCTAGAATCTCCCAAAATATGTTTATAACAAGAACTTTACATAATTAGCACGACAGATTTTTTAGAAATATTTCTCTCCAGGTTTCCCTTGACACCATGCCGCATGCTGGCCCCTTGCTTCAAGAGCAAATGCATCCAGAAGTTCATCTATCACCGAATGTTGTCCTACGATCCTTGCGATCCTTACAAAGGACTCTTTGTGGACATCTATAAGCTTCCGTCGGCTTGTTCGTGTTTCGTGGCTGCTATGCATGAGTGACTGTATTAGAAAAATTATGGTATGGTATATTACTTTAGATAAAAGAAAACATAACGTATATATAAATGCATACATACATACATACATACATACATACATACATACATACGGACGAATAAAAACGCTCATAAAATGAGCATACTATATTTGTAGAACGAGTATATCAAAACCACAATAACTAGGAAAGTAAGTTGTAACGAGCTGCAGAATACATGCATACATACATTCATACACACTTGCATAATCACAGACATAAAAAGCACACACACACAAATTACATTATTCGGTTACTATTATTACCAATGAAAGGCTCATACCGGTTTCCGAGACATACATACCCGCTTTATGTGTTTTATGAAACATTGCAACTATATCAAAGCTGGTGGATTTGCATAAAAAGCAATTTTACCTGATATGCAGCGCAAGATTACTGACTTCTAAATCAGTGCAATCACTTGAGACTTTAGTCATTGCTAAAATACAAAGTTGTTTAGTGTAAAGGGATGAACCGCAACTTCGAAATGAATGATACGGTGAGCGGTAATAAAGCCACAGGAAAAAGTCACCGAAAAAAAAGTCAAAATTTTGGCTAGGAAAAAAAGTCACATTTAATTTACAGTTTTCAGTTTATGCTTTTAGCAATCCTCTACGGGCTTGCGCTAAACAGACCGGAAAGGCGGATACATACAGCGCTCAAACTTTAGTGGGTCACAATCTAGGTAAGATTAATGAAACTATTTTCCCTATGACTATTTTTTTGGGGCGAGTACCTTTTTTACATTACGCGGACTAAAACTGCCACAATGAAATCAATCTGAATTGGTTGCTGCCAGAATTTTTTTAAGTTTTATGACTTTGGGCAATTTCTTTCTGTTTCGTTAGACTTCATAAAGCAGTTGCATAAAAAAACTGTTGTGAATGGTGCATTTTAGAAAATGATCTTTACGTCTATAGGTCACGAGGGAAAATATTCCTTGAAAAAATCACAATATTACTTCCAACCGAGAAATGACTTTTGTAATAGATTTGCCGGGAAACTTGGCCTCACGATTAGTTAGTTACCAAAAGGATTTAATCATTACCATCTGCGTGTGTCCCAAAGGGCGCGTCAACGATACGGTAGAAATATCATAAACACAAGTGCATACCACTTACAATTGGTTGGTAGTCGTACCAGTGGTCCAAACGATTACCCAGCATTTATCAAAGATTCGTTCTCCATTTCAGGTAGTTGACTTTTTTCCCACCTGTTTTTGATTGTTTGTGATCAGTTGCCCGGGATATGTTCACATGAAATGTTTTACAGCAGTGTGATGATACACTTGGTTGACATGAAAGAAAATTAAGCATTTTTGAATTACGCGTTTTATCTCTTTTGTTCCGCTAAGTAAAAGTTTCCTGTTGGAAGGGTTGGTTACGTGCTCGACTACCGATCTTAGGGTCTGGGTTCGATTACCCGCTCTGCCAATGCGGAATCAGAGGAATTTATTTCTGGTGATAGAAATTCATTTCTCGATGTGGTCTGCATCCTACAATAAGCTGTAGGTTCCGTTGATAAGTAACCATTGGTTCCTAGCCACGTAAAGGTATAGGAGAGTTGTGAATCAGCTCAGTGGTCTGGTAAAACTAAGATGTACTCAACTTTTTTCCGTTAAACAATTCAGGAAGAGCCTTTCCTTATCTTTTAAGAAATGATTTTACACCAGAGGATTACTGTGCTGCATCTCTATCACATGCTCCATCAAATCGTCATAATTACACGAGTCACTAAATGGGGGAAAACAATTCCCAATGCTGTCTTTGTAGGGATACATGATTTAAGAATGAACAAAAGGAACCTTTCGGGAACCTGCTCGTTTCACATTTTCATTGCGTGTTTTCAAAATCTCTCCTTTGCACACATAGATAATGTTCCTAAGAAATACGTCACTTGGATTTGTTTAGCCACTTATTTCCACGTTAACACGCTCTTGAGTTATCTACTAGTGTGTTATGAAAGGAAATTGTTGAACTTCCTAATATATGTAATTAAGTGTAAAATAAATAGCTGCTAGTCAAGCATTTTAAAGGCCTCTTTCATTTACCCATTCGTACAATAACTAAGTCAAGGCATTTTGCTATACTAACACATTTCATGCAGCTTGTGACTTGACGTGCTACGATTATTAGCCAAAACAAAAATAAATTTAGAGAGAGAGAGAGAGAGAGAGAGAGAGAGAGAGAGAGAGAGAGAGAGAGAGGCTTCAATAACGTCACTTACTTCAAGTCTGAGAGTATAATAATGTTATAAGAGAAAAATAATCGTGATAAAATCCTTCCGTTTGCAAAAGTAATTTTTATACATCTGACATCTCCAAGGAGGACAAAACGCTTATTGTTCGGAACTTTACCGAATCCTTGCTTTAATATTCTATCTTGCAAACGATAACTAAAGAAGAGCTTTTCATTCATTTTGTACTCAATCCTTATTCATTTAGAGCACTGCATACACGTATATTGAGGGCTGGCTCTGGAGCAGTACTTATTACTTCAGCTTAGAAATAAAAAAGAAAAGGACGTAGTTGCTAACAGATAAGAGCGACATGTTATGATCTTTTGAAAAATAAGGATGGAAATTGCATTTCCTCTGATTTACTTTTGTGAAAAAAGGAACGAATGTTAGTTTACTGCGATCTCTGTCCATTTTGAATACTAGTATTTTTAATTTAATGTCTTATTTATCCTTCTTCTTCTAGGGCAAAATTTCCAAAGGAAAGCTGGCAATACAAAGGTCAGGGTGTAAGATATCAAAAGCTATTGTTTCAGGAATACCGAAACAACACAAAGATTCCAGAAATTTAGGCACTACTGATTGGGTTTATTTATTCTATTCGTAATATTTTTCGTAACATATCGGGACAGATAGTTTTTTTTTAATATAAATCATGCATTTCCATCTTTCGCTATCTCTACTGACTTTTTTTCCCTCTTTTCCGTTTGCACTTTATAGCTTTATTTTTACTAACATTCTCTTTACGTTCTCTCGTCCTGCTCATGATGTTTCTCTGTAATGTTAATTGATAAACATAAGCCACTCCACACTCTACAGTTTAGCACCTGCTTTTCCTTGATCTTATTGTGCTTTCGCTCATTGTTCCATTTATGATAAGATTAAGTGGACTCGGAGAGATAATATAGATAATGTCTTAGACACACTTATACACACATATATTTAAAAAAAAAAAATATATATATATATATATACTATATATATATGATAGTATATATATATATATATATATATATATATATATATATATATATATATATATATATATTCGATATTAGGTAATAATTGTAGCTTATTATATGCGAGAAGAAAAATGTTAATTGTGCTTAGGTGTAAAAGCTTCAAGATTGATAATATATATATATATATATATATATATATATATATATATATATATATATATATATATATATATATATATATATATATATATATATATATATATATATATCAATAACCTGATCACGAAATATATAAAACGTGATGCTATGTAAAAAAAAAAAAAAAAAAAGGCAATGCCACGGAGGAAAATGAAAAACGAGAACTGCCGAGATCTTTCTTAACGACCCTTTACCAAGGGCAAGTATTGCTAAAGGGTCGTTAAGACGGAAAGATCTCAGTCAGTTTTGGTTTCTCATTTTCCTCCATGGCATTGCCTCAACACACATATATATATATATATATATATATATATATATATATATATATATATATATATATATATGTAGAGGCAATGCCATGGAGGAAAATGAAAAACCAGAACTGACTGAGATCTTTCCGTCTTAACGACCCTTTAGCAATATTTGCCCTTAGTAAAGGGTCGTTAAGAAAGATCTCGGCAATTCTCGTTTTTCATTTTCCTCCGTGCCATTACCTTTTTTTTTTTTTTTACATAGCATCACGTTTTATATATTTCGTGATCAGGTTATTGATATATATATATATAATATATATATATATATATATATATACATATGAATATATATATATATATATATATATATATATATATATATATATATATTATATATATATTATTATTAATCTTGAAGCTTTTACACCTAAGCACAATTAACTTTTTTCTTCTCGCATATAATAAGCTACAATTATCACCTAATATCGAATTTATTATACCTTTTGAATAAATTACATCCAAGGAAATTATAGTTAAGAAAAGCGTCCGGCTCATCCTGGATTCGGACACCGTCTTCCTTCTGTTTTAATTACAGCGATAGACGGTCGGTTAGAATCCGCTTCTCCGTAAGTTATTACTAAGGTATAGTAAATTCGATATTAATAGATGTTTTTAGCTTTATTTTAATGAATATGAAAATTTTTTTTTTTAAATGTACTGGATTTATGATCTGTGAAAATTCGGCTATGAAGCCAAGCACTTGGCACTTCAAGTACTCAGTGCTTATACGGTGAAATAGAAAGAGATGCAGATGTTGGACATCAAAGACTGAAGAAAGGAAAGCTGGAATGGAGGTCAAGTAAAAAGCAAAAATGTTTGTGTAGCTAGGAGCCGAAAAGAGACAGCAAACAACCTTTGGCAATGCTTACAGTGCGTCAAGGGAGGTGCACAGGCGGCACTAACTCCTATGTTGATATAGTTCTAGAGAAAAATGACGTATTTTATTCCCGAATAATATTACGAAGGAAAAGAAGTAAACAATTACTCGACATTTTTATCACTGCAATTGATTATACAAATTTGTTTACAGAAATAAGCTTTATATGAAAGACACGTAGAGACAGAGCTGCACATACTTGATAATAAACCTCTGCTAAGCTTAAATAGTTAGCGGATAGCTTGACTGGCATAGAGAACTGCTTTCTTTGTACCACCAGTTAGTTAGTCATTTTGGCTGAAGTTCGAAAATATCTTGACATATTCATTTACTGCACTATTGGAATTATTATTATTATTATTATTATTATTATTATTATTATTATTATTATTATTATTATTATTATTATTGTTGTTGTTGTTGTTGTTGTTCAAAAGACCAAGGCCACAGGAAGGGGGCCGTTGACTTCAAATTGAAGCTTCTAAAGAAGCTACAGAAGACAAGAGGAAATACCGAAAGAAGACATCAGTTATTTGAGAAGCGAAAATGATCAATTAAAAAATGAATAGATAAATAGATGTAGATCAAAACAAATTCTTAATGTACAAGGTGACTTGCTTTAGGATAATAATGGATTGTAATTTTTCTTGAACTTTTAAGGTTCTAATTTCACAGCATCCTAATCTCTTTGGAAAACTAAAAATGCATTGATAATCCTTTGGATGCAAAGTTCGTTCATGTTCACTGCCAAATTTGAAAACACAAAATACAGATTCTGTTATTCTGTCTTTGATAAACGAATGCGTTTCTCAACTAGACTGAAGTTTTAGTCAAAATTACTAATAAGTAGCTTACATGAAATTCAAACAATTTATTTTTTTATGGACGAAAACAACATTCAGAGACGACTCATACTTCGAGTACATTTTGAGATGATGATTAGTAACTGAAAATTTTCGTAAATATGTTTCCAGTAAAAGGAACAGACAATATTTTCGAACTACATTCATATTGGACTCCTAGGAGCGATGTTACCGCTCTTTTGTCACCATTTTATTATTGGATTTGTACCAAGATAACGGTGAATGATACCGTTGAATCAGGAACAATAAAAGAGGAGTATTTGCCTCATAAAAGAATGCATAAAAAATAAGAAATTAACGAGGAAACAAGAGATATTTGGATGATTAATGACCTACTCACACAAATTAAAATAACTTACAATCTTAAGAAAATAATTCGTAATAAATAAACTAAAAGAGACTAGTAGTTGCTCGAAGTTGACGTGGCCAATATACGTAACCATAGAATGATTCAGGTCAGAACCATTGTAAAAATTTTACATTTTCATTTACGCCCGATGAAAAATGCACCAAGAAGGCAGGCGCAGGTTGAGGGCAGCTTGAAGGTCTCGATGGCGAAGGGGAAGTACTTGTCGCAAGGATCATAGACCAGGAAACGGTGGTAAATGGATTTCTGGAGGCATTTGGACTCGTGGCAGTGGGGCACCAGAGGGCATGGCCCGTAGCTGAGGCACTCTTCGATTCGCGTCGTTTGGGTGAAAATCTCGTAGTCGACCTGCGGAGTAATGTTCGGTAAGTTTCAGGAAATGATGCTCCCAGATCATGTTTAGTCAGTTTCAGGAAATGCTGCTGCTATACAGAGTTTGGTAAGTTTCAAGAAATGCCGAGTTCGAGGGTATGAGGAGTTAAAATGAGAGAGAGAGAGACAGAGAGAGAGAGAGAGAGAGAGAGAGAGAGAGAGAGAGAGAGAGAGTATCTTGTGGATAATTTCGCTCAGGTGGGGTAAGGATCACCTCGTCGAAGTCTGTTCGTTTGTAGCTATGGTATGGTACGTTAAGTGAAATACTGATTACTCACGAATTATTATCTATCTCTCTCTCTCTAAAAAACCTAGATAAAGACCCTACAATCGACCAGGTTCTTAATTCGCTGTTCACTGACAAAAGCGTAATGCATTTTAAGGAAACGCTCCCACATCATTTCTTACTTCGTCCTGTTAGGTTAGAGTATTGAGAGAGAGAGAGAGAGAGAGAGAGAGAGAGAGAGAGAGAGAGAGAGAGAGACTCGCACTCTTCTTTATCAGTCTGAATGATTTTCAGCTTGATGAACATATGTTCTATACAATTAACTCAAAACGCAAAAGATGTGTTGTTGAGATGATGCTGTTAGAATATGTTTATGTTTACTGTCACTGAATAAAAAGCTTACAAAAGTACTGAAGGTTTAAGACTTCTGTTAGTGAATCGACGTCAAGTATAAGAATTGCAATGATTAAGACTGATAATAGAAGCAAATGTTTTAGTTGCGACGCAATTATTTATTTTTGTTTCAAGGACTATTTTTGCTGCCTATAATAAATGCCCCTGAAAACAACGTTCACTGTAATGTTAGAACACGAGTATCATGTGAGAACTGTCATTTTCTTGTCGTTTTTCTTTCATTATAAAAAATGCCTTTTGGCCTATGAAAATACTACTTGTTTTCTTTGTGTATTTTGTTTAATCTCATATGAATTGTTTTTCTGAAGGTTATTGATTCGAGAACAATAATATTCGAAGCAATGAGCTCATAGTGCAACACTAAAAGTACAGTCAGTGGGAAATGGCATAAATAAATTTTTTTTTAAATTGGAAATAATTAGATAACCATAGCAAAGGAGGAAAATGCCCTTATGAAGAAATCAGTGAAAAGTATATTAGATCAATATGGATAAAAACTTCAAACTTCACCCCAAGCCAGTCAGACCTTGATATTGTTGACGATAATCCTCCAGTAACCGTCAGTGTTGATAGCCCGAAGTGGTCTCACGTAGCCGATCTCCGAAGGGCACAAGTAAGTCTCGTCGAGGTACCTCGGGAGGTCGACGGAGTTGAACCTGGAGAGATCAGCTACGTCGGCGTAGAGGGAGAGGACCTCGGCCTTGTGGTAGTGGATGGCTTCCTTGATGTCGTACTCCGGGTACTCTTTGTCATAGAGGCACCAGGGTTTGGTCGTGTTGTAAGAGCATTTGGGCACACTCTCGTATCCATGGCACTTATAGTCGACTTCGTGGGTATGGTATACAGCGGGCTGGGGACTCGGATAAACTGGGTATGCTGGAGTGACTGGCGGATAAGGCGTTACGGCCGGGTAAGCGGGAGTTACGGCGTATCCTGGCGTTACGGCTGGGTAAACGGGAGTCACGTGATGGTAGGACGGGGTTACGGAGTGGTAAGTAGGGCCGTAGATGGTGGGGTTGTATGCCGGGGTGTAACCGTAGTGGGGTTTGGGCGTCGAATGGTAGTGGGTTCCGTGATGGGCGACCAATGCAGGTTTTGGGTCTGCTTTCGGGTCTGCCTCCGGTTTGGCTTCCGGTTTCCCGAGGACGACGACTGCCAGAAATAATATCAACTGGGAAAGAAATAAAGAATAGATAATAAATATAATAAAGCTTAAAGGAAAAGAGAGCCATTGGCCATCTCATGATGTCATCTAACCTAAGATGCACACGAGACTAATGACTCCAGCTTAACCTATCCTAAGGTGCAGTGTCCAACCTAACCTTTCCAAGGATAGACGTAACCTCAACCCCAGGGGTTAGGGTGCTCCAAGCCCCGGGTATGGGAGGTAGGGAGAGGGCTATCTATGCATTACCTTAATATTCGCTGTTAATGAAAATTGAAATGGCAACAGAGCTCTTGTCTGGTTTTAATATACAGGAATTTCTGAAATGACGGTGGTAAAATCAGTCATGAAATAAATTACAAATAAGTTAAAAAATTTTAAAATAATGTTATGTACAATAGAGGTTCACAATCAAATTTATGATTTTTTTTATATCGAAGCAGGTCATAAACACATACATATCGCATAATATCGAAAACAGTTTGAAAACAAGTCAGCGGCCATAAGTGGAAAACGAATCTTTGGCAAATGCTGGAAAATCATATAAAGAATTGTATAATCACCGATAGGTCGTTGACTTGTATTGAACACGTTTGTGATGTGCGCAATAAACTGCCAACGGGCGCTATATAACTATATAGGGCATATTTTATTGCAGTGTGGACTCAATTTTAATTAGAACTAATATATGACGTATACTATAAGAGGCATTAGCTTTTGGTGGTAAAAGTACATAATTATTTATTAGGAAAGTTAATATACCCGTAACCACAACATGAAGGACGAACAGCAACAATTTGCAACCATTGTCGTGAGAAATTAACCGAGTAGCGTCTAGCAAAAAAAAGAAAAAAAAGTGAACAAGTGGAAATAAACACTGAAAATAATGTAACCAACTTCTCCATTAGACGTTTGACACTCACGATAAAAGAGAGGAAATGAGAATGAACGATGAGCACCTAGGGAACCAGGGTTCAAGGCCAAAGATCGTGAGTAATTGGCACTAGTGACTAGAGTAAGACCTGGTACTCGACTCAAGTTATTTCTGGGCAAGGCTGAGGAAAGACATCATTAAGCTCATATTACAGTAATTGACGAGCTGGTTGGTATGCAGAATCAATGATAGGTGTTTTCTGCTACTGAATGCCCGTATTTATATATAACTATGTATACGTGAAAGCACACAACTGTACACCGGTGTTCTCATATGTGTGTTTGTAAACATATAGACATTGAACGTAGGAGCAAATACTTTAATTGGCTTAATATTAAATGGATACGTTGTATATATTACAGTAAAATAGATTTGCATATTTGCAACGTACATATACATGCACACATAATTACATGTGTTAACAAACCAACACCCGGACCGCCCACCCAACCCCACATTGCTTACGGGGACATGTCTCACATGACAACCATTAGATAGCATGGGACATCCTGAAGGGATATTCTTAATACACACAATAAGGCATCTCCATTTTAGCGAAGGCAACTGAATCAAACTCCGAGCTATAAAAAAATTAATTAAATTTATTCCAGGGAAAACAATCAGCTCTTTTTATTAAGGTAATTTGGACTAACTAGATCTTTGACAAATACAGACGACACATATAGAAAGAACGGATTGTTCTCCAGCGATACTCGTGAAACAGAGCCAAATCCAAAATCTGTACAATCAAAGAACTCCTACAGAAAATGAAACTCCTCCATTTGAACATTGATATGTTCATTCAAAAAAATTAAATATCACATAGAAAACTCAGTGTCTCTGCATATTTACTCCAGTAATCAAACATTTCCATGGGGCTTAATCACAAAGTAGAGGAGCTCCTGTTAAAAGGAGGACAAGGCTCCATTATAATTCAACCACATGTAAAATATCAAATAAAAAGGAAAATGCATAACAGAATAAAATACTAAACGTAAAGAAAAATTTCATTACACCGGTACATCTCACAGAGAATGCCAAATAAACCCATACACTAAAAGAAAAGGGCTTTGTACAAAATTTCTATTCACTTCTCTATGGCCATCTCTAAAAAGAGCAAATTTTAAACTGTAGTGAACTATAATTCTGTAGACACCCCTGAAGCAAGATGGAATGCTATAGACAAACATAGAACTCTATGATAAGACACTCCCCACTGTATGACGTTGATAAGCGGGAAGACTCCATTTCGTCACCCACCACCTTTCCGGTCATGCACAGAAGCCATGTTATAGGCGGAGAGGAACGACCACCGAGTGCTGATTACCATCCATTTCGAAGAATGTGACGTCAACGTTAAAAGATACGCATACACAGAACGAAGCGTTGTAAACTATGTGCAACTGGCAACAAGATTGCAAGGAGGTTTGCCTTCTGTCACCGTGACGTGAAACTGCTGCTCTTCCGCCCGTATTGCTACAATTATCTATGGGTGTTCCCTCTGGACGAACTATACCCGAGAGCCCATGAGACGTATCACTGTTGTGCACAATGACATTTTGAGACGCCTCACAATTTCACAAACACTCCTCGCTACCACTCCGCCGCTCAGATGTTCACAGAAAACCACCTGGACAATTAAAAAATTATTGTGAAGCGAACAATGTCCAGTCGGATTACCCAACTGCAAAACAGCAGCAATTCGCTCATACAAAGCATCCTAAACAGTGAGGCAAGAAGATCTAAATTGTGGGGAAGATGGGAAAAGGAGGCGTTTGTTCCCTAAATTACTTAATCTCTGTCTTGATTATTATATTTCTGCGGTTACTGTTATTACTGATATTTTACTTTTCATTATTACCGTGAATATTATCAATTTAGAAATTTTCAACATCCAATTTTTGTATTTAGCCCTCTGGATCTGAATACTGTAACCACGTAAGGTCTCTACCTGCAATTTAATTATATACAATCTGTTCACCAATTATTATTACTTTTAATGTTTTTTTTTAAAACTAATCCTAATATTATTACTGTTATTATGATTACTATCATTTATACTACAGCAACTGTGTGGATATTGCCGATTATTCATTTTTTATCATGTTACATCATATATCTAGAATTTGTATGTTACTGTTTGTACTTTGTATACTCCATTTATATGGCCTTGAGCTGGAAATAAAATTTACTATTATTATTATCATCATAAAACTATTCGACAAATCCACTCTTCGATCTCCCGAAATGAGATTCTCCTGTCTT
>NC_087200.1:45735512-45738012 GCF_015104395.2 Macrobrachium nipponense
AACTCATTCAACTGGTTATTAGTGACCCATGTAATGACCAAATACCGCCGCCGGTAATTAAAATTTTTTTCCAAGTGAAAAGGTTTGCTTTCGTGGTATACTGTCATGCCTGCGGGGGAATTTTTTTTCTTTTTACTAAAAATATATATAATGAATATTCTTTAATTTTGATTAATAATTTAGTCTCTAGTTCAGATTAAGAATTTTATCTTTTTTCCATATTAATTATTTTTCTGTAATTCCGAATAGGGATTAGTATTTAATTCCTATTAATGACATAGTTTTGAATTCCGATTAATGATTTTGTCTTTGATACTGATTAATGGTTAGTCTTTAATGCCCATTTATTTTATTAAGTTTATAACTCCGATTGATGAATTATTCTTTATTTCCAATTGATAATTTGGTAATTATTCCTACCAATGATTTAGTCTTTAATTAGATCAATGATTTAACCTTTATTTTCGATTAATTATTTAGCTTTGATTCTGATTAATGGTTGAGACTTTAATTCCGATTAATGATTTAGTCTTTAATTCCGATTAATGATTTAGTCTTTAATTGGAATGACGATTTAATCTTCAATTTCGGTTGATGATTTAGTCTTTAATTGGATCGACTATTTAGTCTTTTAACTTCAATTAATGATTTAGTATATGATTCTGAATAATGACTGAGTCTTTGATTTTGATTAATGACTGAGTCTTTGATTTTGATTAATGACCGAGTCTTTGATTTTGATTAGTGATCGATTCTTTGACTTTCATGAATGACCAATTCTTTGATTTTCATGAATGACCGTGTCTTTGATCCTGATTAGTGACCGAGCTTTTGATTCTGTTTAAGACTAAGTCTTTGATTCTGATTAATGACTGAGTCTTTGATTTTGATTAATGACTGAATCTTTGATTCTGATTAATGACTAAGTCTTTGATTCCGATTAATGATTTAGTCCTTATTTCCATTAATTATTTAGTCTTTAGTGCCCATTAATGAATTTGTTCTTTATTCTGATTAATGATTTAGTCTTTAATTTCCATTACAGGTATTCATATTATTATAGGAAATGTTTTATCCCATCAATCACTTATTTAATAAACCTCCTCCAACGATAAAATGTCTACCTCATACGATTTGTATTTACGTTAGACTCGCTATTCACATTTTATTAAAAATTGCATCATAAAAGAGATATTGTTATAAGAATTAAGAAATTTGAGGAGGGAAAACAATTTTTAATGAGTATTTAAAAGATTACAGCAGTTAATCCGTGCGGCCTATAATAATAAAGTAGACAATATCACACGGAAATTTCTTGCACTTTTATGCACACACGTTGCCAGTCGAATTATCAACACGTTAGAAACATCAGAAAACTTTGGTTTGATTATCTTTGTTGATATAAGAACATTTCTATGGGAATCCATCATTCATCAAGATTTCTTGACCTTGTAAATACCATATATGAGGACTAAGATATTCTGCAAGGCAGGTCGCAAAAGATCATTATAAGAAGAAAAAAAGTGGGGGTGGGGTTGTGGGGGGGAGAAGGGGACCAACTTCAGAACTTACAGTCAGTTCACCATAATTCAAATATTCAACTCCAGCGAAAGGATCCACAACGTCAGAGGTTTCAGTGTTTTATTTTTAAGAAATATTCTTAGCCGAGGTACTGAAGAAAATTTTATTGGGGATTACGAATACTGGATTTATATAACTTACGTATCAGAAGATGTAAAGTATTGATGAATGCTTTAGGCATTACTGTCATGAAATTCTTAAGCCACATACATTTCAAGACATACTTCAAACAAGATTACGTCGATGAACCAAACAAAAACTTCTTTCAGTTTTCTTCTGAAGATTGAAAAAGAAACCCACAAATTCACTTTGTAACTTGTTTACTTCTAAGTATTTACATTTAGTTTTACTCCACACTCGAGTACTTTCAGGCCCTTCTGTGGCCTATTCTCAAGAGATGTTTGGGATGTTAGCCTGGGTCAAGGCCCAGCAGTCTTCTGGAACTTCTTCTCGTTGTGCTGTCATTTATGCGATGGCTATTCTGGTTTTCTTGAGAGTTGCCAATCCCCTCTTGTCGCTCTGATATCCTGAGCTGATGGTCAATGGGATTCCCCCTTGTGGTAAGGGTGTGGTCACCAAAAGTCTGTTGGTTCTTGAGAATACAATTTTTAAAAACAATCAAGAAAATCTTCGAGAACACAGTTATAAAATTTCATAGCCCCATCTATCCTGAAACATCATTCACTCACAAAATCTTTCATGAAACCAGCAAGGGAGCAAACACCGGAAATACGGCTGCCTACAACCCAATAGCACCTACAGCACCCACGAATCCCGTACTAATCATAGTGTAACAGTCATTAACCGAGCTTCATTTGTATATGATCTCCACCGTCAACCTTAGATGAGCTTTTGTTTTAGGATTACCGCAAGGTGAAACCGCGATCAGTAATCCAACCGTTGACTTCAATGATGGAGG
>NC_087200.1:45745512-45748012 GCF_015104395.2 Macrobrachium nipponense
TTGGTTACCTAGCGAGACCTACAGCTTATTGAGGGATCCGAACCACATTGTATCGAGAAATTAATTACTATCACCAGAAATAAATTCCTCTGGCTCCGGGTTGGCCGAGCCGAGAATCAAACTTCGGACCACCGGGTTGGTAGCCGAGCGCGAAATGTACTCGGCCAACGTTGAACTTGGAAGAAGATTGGAATCGGCAATAAATGCTGAGAGGCACTGTTGAACTACAGAGGACAGCACAAAATGGGAAAGGTCTACATGAATTTGCAAAGCAGGTAACAATGTAACATAAATACTAACAGCGGCAAGCTTACGTAAAATTATCAAGTGCAAAAGATAAAACTGCAAAACACTGGATATATCAAAGGTTAAATGTTATGCTAACACAACGAAGTTACTGTTAGCATAAGCAGCAAAGTTTTGATAGTACTTCCCCAATGATTTCACAAGAATATCACAATTGCACAAACTCACTTGCGTCTCCAAAGGATACAGAATGATGAGTATGGGGATAGGAGGACAGTTAAAACAAGGAATGAGTGCAAGGAAGTGTAGGTGAAGGGCTGACAAATCAACTTCCAATTCAGTTACTGTTGTTCGTGGACAAGACATGCATAGAGAGAGCCAGTGGAAGGACTTCGGATGTTTGCAGTTCTTCACCAGTGAATCAACGAAAGGGTGCTCCTCATCAGACAGCGCCCAGGTATTGCAGGGTGCGACAGCTTCAAGTGGGATGTTGGGTCGGATGTGGAGACAGAGTCCAGCTTCCAAACGGAGTAGTAGTAGAGGAAGCTAGACATAGGTCATCCCCAAAACTTAGGTATACTAGAGTGGCTGCCCGTGGTCGTTGGACTTGGCCGTGACACCGCTTCGGTAGGACGTAGTGCCATAGATACAGGCTAGGGCCATGACAGCCCATTTGTATACCCAGTTTTCGGGAGTCATCGGAAATGTCTTTTCTGAGCTTTTCTGACATCTGTTAGAACCATGGCGATCTCCTTCAGTCCTTTCATCTCTGCTTCTAATCCTCACAGGTACTTGGAAAGATCATGAACACAGAAAGGATATAAAGAGGTGCCAAATGGGTCAAGAGATTTGGGTCGGTAGGCTGAGATGCAGGTGCGACAAACAAGGATAGGGGGAGGGGTCAGGTCATAAGGGCCACACATGAGTGGGTGTGAAATCTAACGAACTAAGGGGCTGATCCCTGTCAATAATCCTCGTGAAATTAGTTTAGGGACTGGAAAGCAATGGCGGAAGGGGCCGGTAGTCCCTTAAGTGCTCTGTTTCTTATCAAAATCTTAGGCAAATTTCAGCTTAAGTCATATGTCTGAATGGGATTAGGGACAATGATGACGAGGGTATGACAGGCAATAAATCACTTTTGACACGTCATTAAATTAACATTTACATGTTTTCGTCTACAAGACGTCATAAAGGAAACAACAGAACAAAAGTGAAGTCAACAATATTACTTGGATCTCAAAAACATCACAACAACAAGGTTTTGCTTTATTTTAAGTTTTACATGAAGCAGTTACTTTATTTATTTCAATTTCCCTTGTGTATCCGAATTCTCCCTCGTGTTTCAAAATTTTCCTTCGCTGTTGAAAGTACAAAAAAAGAAAAAAAAACCAAGTGCCAGAAGTACGCTTAGAGCAATACACACATTTATAATGTATATATATATATATATATATATATATATATATATATATATATATATACATATATATATACTATATATATATATATATATATATATATATATATATGTGTGTGTGTGTATATATATATAATATATATATATATATATACACACATATATATATATATATATATATATATATATTATATATATATATATATATATATATATATATATATATATATATATATATATATATATATATATATATATATATATATATATATATATATATGTATGTATGTATGTATGTATCGGTTCACTCCATTAATATTTAAAATTTGGAAGGGCACATGAGAATCAAATATAAGCAGGGCTTTTATAAATCATTTTATTACGTTTTATCTGCCGACATGTGCTTAGCTTTCAATAATGGAACCCTTTCTGCAAGACAATGTATTTAAATTACTTTAACAGGCTATAATCTATTTGCACCAGGTAATATAAACTTGATCCAGATACTCTTTTTTTAAAGGATACTGTGCAGGTATATATATATATATATATATATATATTATATATATATATATATAGAATAATATATATATATATATATGTATATATATATATATATATAATTTTGTTTTTAGATTTTGTAAACTCTTTCCATTCCAATATTATTTTTACCATGGAAAAAGAATGTAATGGCCCCATTTCCTTTTTAGATATTTTGGTCTCTCTCTCTCTGAAGGATATTTTATGACTGGCATTTTCAGGAAGAAAACTTTTACCGGCCTTGGGTTAAATATTTTTAGTCAATGTCCCATTGCTTTCAAGGTGAATTCATGTAAA
>NC_087200.1:45755512-45760512 GCF_015104395.2 Macrobrachium nipponense
TTCGCTCACCTCTGAATTTAATTAATATTTTTCATATATGCTTTAACCGAAGGGAATTTTTAATTTTTTTTTTTCTCGATAATAGATTTACTTGTACTTGGGCGCGAACCAGTGTCACATTAAAATCCAGGAACGTCAGGGAAGCTATACCACCCCACACCGCGAGAGGCTTAAAGGTTTATGCCGTCTCTCACCTCAAATAACTCTTTCTCGCGTTGAAGTATTCGTTGGTTTTGGAGACAACATCAACCCGCCTCGACTCCGGTAGTGTAAGTAGCGCTTTTGACAACAAGTAGCATTTACATAAGTCATATCACATTACCGTGATTCATATAACATATATCGAGCTAACAATATCCTTTAAAATATCTATTCGCTCACCCTCGGGAATTAAATATATTTTCCATATATGCTTAAACCGAAGGGGAATTTTTTTTCTTGATAATAAGATTTACCTGTACTTGGGCGCGCGAACACAGGTACATTAAAATCCAGAACGTCAAAGGGAAGCTATACCACCCCACCACCGCGCGAGAGGGTGGTATAGCCTTCCCTGATGTTCCTGGATTTTAATGTACCTGCGTTCGCACACCCAAGTACAGGTAAATCTATTATCGAGAAAAAATTCCCCTTCGGTGGTTTAAGCATATATGAAAAATATATTAATTCAGAGCGTGAGCGAATTAGATATTAAAGGACATTGTGCTCGACGATATATGTATATGAATCACGGTAATGTGATATGACTTATGTAAATGCTACGTGTTGTCAAAATCGCTACTTACACTACTGGAGTCGAGGCGGGCTGATGTTGTCTCCAAACCAACGAATACTTCAACGCGAGAAAGTATTTGAGGTGAGAGACGGCATAAACATTTAAGCCTCTCGCGGTGGTGGGGTGGTATAGCTTCCCTGACGTTCCTGGATTTTAATGTACCTGCGTTCGCGCCCAAGTACAGGTAAATCTATTATCGAGAAAAAATTCCCCTTCGGTTAAGCATATATGAAAATATATAAATTCCGAGGTGAGCGAATTAGATATTAAAGGACATTGTAGCTAGATATATGTATATGAATCACGGTAATGTGATATGACTTATGTTAATGCTACGTGTTGTCAAAAGCGCTACTTACACTACCGGAGTCGAGGCGGGTTGATGTTGTCTCCAAACCAACGAATGCTTCAGCGCGAGAAAGTATTTGAGGTGAGAGACGGCATAAACCTTTAAGCCTCTCGCGGTGGTGGGGTGGTATAGCTTCCCTGACGTTCCTGGATTTTAATGTACCTGCGCTCGCGCCCAAGTACAGATAAATCTATTATCGAGAAAAAAATTCCCCTTCTGTTAAGCATATATGAAAATATATTAATTCCGAGGTGAGCGAATTAGATATTAAAGGACATTGTAGCTTGATATATGTATATGAATCACGGTAATGTGATATGACTTATGTAAATGCTACGTGTTGTCAAAAGCGCTACTTTCACTACCGGAGTCGAGGCGGGTTAATGTTGTCTCCAAACCAATGAATACTTCAGCGCGAGAAAGTATTTGAGGTGAGAGACGGCATAAACCTTTAAGCCTCTCGTGGTGGTGGGGTGGTATAGCTTCCCTGACGTTCCTGGATTTTAATGTACCTGCGTTCGCACCCAAGTACAGGCAAATCTATTATCGAGAAAAAATTCCCCTTCGGTTAAGCATATATGAAAATATATTAATTCCGAGGTGAGCGAATTAGTTATTATAGGACATTGTAGCTCGATATATATATATATATATATATATATATATATATATATATATATATATATATATATATATATATATATATATATATATGTAGAAGTAAGCAACATATAATTACGTGGAACAAAACAAAATATCTGACTCCCATTGGATCGAAACCAGTCATTCATTGGAAAGCCAAGGCTCTGCCAGCTGAAACACAGAATTCATAAGAGAAGTTGGAACTTTAGTACCCAATGATGGAAACCTAAGGGCCTATTTGATCTCGTCACCCCCCTGGCCTTGGGTTTACCCCAACAATAATTTCCAGATTAAAGCCTTTGCCCTAACATTTCCCCCTTGGCTTCAATTAGTCCTTTGTGACTTGTGTGGGTTAGTTGCAGTATCATTGTAATATATATATATATATATATTATATATATATATATATATATATATATATATATATGTGTGTGGTGTGTGTGTGTGTGTGTGTGTGGTGTGTGTGTGTGTGTGTGTGTGTTGGTCCTCCTCAATGAATTCCCTGAAGTGAGAGAAAACTTGTTGTATACCTGCCTTTTCACAAACCTGTTACAAATACATCTACATATAATGACCTAAACCTTTTCCTCTCTTCATAAGATGCTCTCATTACTTATAACAGTACACTGTGCTGCCCTGAGATGAATCATTTTAACTTATGTTTGCTAATTTTGGAGATACATCCCATAAGGAAACTTGTGAAGTAAAAGTCATCGATTTTATTGACAACCTTGCGTGACCAAGCAGTTGATAACAAAACCGAGGATCTGGATTTATGGTGTCGTAATTGCTTTCAATGCAACTTGGGGAAAACTGCTTTAATGGGGCTATGATGTTGCTATTTTCATTCAACTTGTTTGTCTGGGTCCGAGTGAATATTGTCACCTTCAAGATCAGTTGTGTATAAGCTCAAGGTAGAGGTAATAGGTCTACATATTCCCATAATATCAATAGATTTTCTTATTCAGATTATGTCTTAAGCACATGTCGGTAACTTATCGCACACGCATTACAAACTGGATGAATACAAGTCAATGACTTATTAATAGTCATTTCTGCAATTGTCTCGCGTCTGCTAAATGTTCGCTCTTCACTGAAGGTCGGAGAATTGTTTTCAACCTGTTCGTGACACACACATATAAATATACATATACATACATACATACATAAATACATACATATATATATATTTTATATTTATTTATATATATATATATATATATATATATCTATATATATATATATATATATATATATATATATACTACATTTGTTCCAAGTCCCTGTTTCCCTTAACTTTCTACAGTGGATTTAAGGATATTCTTAAGTACGTGATCCTTCGTGCTACAGTATATATATTTATATATATATATATATATATATAATATATATATATATATATATATATATATATATATATATATATACTGTAGCACGAAGGATCACGTACTTAAGAATATCCTTAATCTACGGTAGAAGATAAGAGAAACAGGGACTTGCAACAAATGTAGACTATACTACGGAAGTATTTGTTCCAAGTCCCTGTTTCACTTACTTTTCTACCATGGAGCTATGGATATATATATATATATATATATATATATATATATATATATATACATATATATATATATATATATATATATATATATATATATATATATATTATATATATATATATATATATATATATATATATATATATAATAACCTTGAGACACCAATTGTGAAGTTAAATTCCATTTAATGTTTTGATGGTTAAGTATACCTTAGTTTAACTAGACCACTAATGACACTAATCTAGTTTCAACCCTCACGTTAGATTAGCCAGAGCATAGTATTCAGCATTATTAAGATGAAAAATGATGAAAAACCTGAGTCGCGAATCGTTTTGAATGTATTTCCTAGGCAAATGTTATAGTTAATAACAAGTAATATTTTATTAATTCACTAAATTCTGTGTGCAAAGCCGGAAAGTAAAAAAAAAAAAAATACTAATAATGCTCTTATTACCAGAGCTATTACTGCTTTTGTTCGTCTGTCCAACATTTCTTATCATTATTAATTTTAAATAAGAAAATCACTGAGCTTAGTCTGACACAAATTTACTTTTGTCACGAAAATAACGATAAACTGAACCGAATGAGTTTCGAATTTGGATTTTGAAGCACATTCAATACAGGACAGGACATTTTGATTTTTGATTATGTTGTTGAGATTTAGTTAGCCCACAAAGCAGGTATAAAAGATGAAAGCTATGGTATTAGCTGGCTTATAAAATCAAGGATAATAAAAGAAAAAAGGATACATACTGCTAAAATCTTATATTGATAACTACAGAAAAATATTAACATTGAAATACATAAATTATATGTAAAATGCACGCGCTAAAATATATGTTAACCAGAATGATAGGATAAAATTATATTCGTTAATTTTTGGTAAACTGAAGTTAACTTTGATAAAATTCTGCTTGTAATATTATCAAAACTGTAAAATATTGTATATTTTCTCTAGTAAAAGATAAAAAAAAATGAACGAATCCGCCGCACCTGACGTAGCATTTTTTTTTATCTGGATGTTTTCTTATTCAATAATGAAGGGGGCCTACTGATATGAGGGGGGGTTGGATCTAGGTGTGAGGATCGGGAGGAGACGCTTGTTGCTGAATGGGAACGGGATGGGGAGGGAAAGAAGGAGGGTGAAGATCCTATCAAACCCGTCTATCATGTTTAGGTGCGTTGTCTGTCAACCGCAAATTGGGCTCAGCCACTCATTAAAAGACCCATCTATGTGTCAGCGAAGATCGCCAGCCCTCTCTCCCCTGCCCGCCACCCCACCCACCTTCATTATTTGTGTAATAATGGGATTGATGGGGTGGGCAATGCTACCTAAACCTTTCGCCCCTCACGTACCGATATGGCCGCTATTGTTGTGATTCCTACCCGTCTTTGGGATTGATGATGAAATGAGGTGATAAATTGCCTATTGTTGTATTTCACTGTCGTTACTAGAGTGAATAGGACCACTTACTTTGCCGAGCTTGGTTCCTAAGCTATTTCCTCTTCGTGGTGATTTCATCTTGTTGGTCTCTCTCTCTCTCTCTCTCTCTCTGAAACTGAAACTACCTTTCACAGAGAACCGTATCTCTTAACATTCCTATTATCACCTACTCTCTGAAGCTGATATCAAAACCAAGAATTTTTCCACGCTACACTATGTGGCTTCATTTCC
>NC_087200.1:45763012-45780512 GCF_015104395.2 Macrobrachium nipponense
AAGAGAAGCCTTGAGGATTCTTGCACTGTGACAGAAAAACACAGAAGGTCCGAAGGTTATTCAAGGTTTTCAAAAGTATGGTCGGAAATGAGGTATTATTATTATTAGTTTTTGGATATTGCACAAATGGAATCTGCTATCTTAAGAACGTAAGTTATGGGTGATACTATCTAGAAAAAAATTTTTTATACCGTAAAATACTCTTACGGCGCGATCTTGCGTATCGAAGTATAGTGGAGTTTAGGCCAAAGGCCAAGCACTGGGACCTATGAGATCATTAAGTGCTGTACGGGACTGGCATTAAAGGTTTGAAAAGTGAAGCAGGAGGAAAATATCGCAGTTGCACTAAGAAACAATTGTTAGGAGAGGGTGGAAAGAAATATGGTAGAATGAGTTGCAGCTAGGGGCCGAAGGCACGTTGCCAAGACTCTTAAGTACTAACGAGGTATTATTATTATTAAATTTTAGATATTGTACAAATGAAATCTGCTATCTTAGGAACGGAAGTTACAGGTGATACTATCTGGAATTTCTTTTTACATTCCGTGTATACTTGTGTCATGTGGGATCTCGCGTATTGTGCGACTCCCAAATTTTCACCCAATTCACTAAAGCAATTTGTATTTTTCCCAACTATACAAATCTTTCGGTCTTTATATAGGAATTACCTGCGCTAAAAGTAATTCCTATATGAAGACCAAAAGGTCTGTATATTGTTTAGGAACAAATTATTCTATAATGTCTCATGCGAGTTCCCCCAAATCCCCCCCCTTTTTTTTAGACCAAATTTCTAATCATTTCTAATCATTCCCCATCTCTTTATCAAATCTTCTAGTTAAATAAGTAAAATAAGTAAAAGTATAAAATATAAGGACACCCTGAGAAATTACTTCCCAAATAATATTAATGATAAATTTCAATAGTAACTGAATGGCTTCTTTGGTTATATTGTATCTGTATCGTGTATTTTTCTTTAAAATGTGATCCAAAATATAACGGTGTTAGTATAAGGTATCTATGTTAACCCTTTTTTATATTGTACTTTTTTAATCTATAATGTATATCTTTAATAAATATTATTTATAGTAATTTGAAATGGAAAAAAATTCTTTTTGCCATGAACAACCGAATCGGATGAAAACAGCGGTTTTGATGCATTTCAACTTTCGTAAACAATTACCATAGTTTGTTACAAATGACGTTAATTAGAATAGGACTGATACATGTTTACATTATACCCTTATTCGCTATGGAGAGACGATCGGCAAGGAAATATTTTGGTAATTCAAGCTGCAAGTTATGACTAAAGCTGAGAAAACGATGTGTAACCTGCTAAACTATTTACCATCGGGGAAAGCTGTGTCCGTAGCTGGAGAAAACAAAACTTAATCTTAACGGTAACTCCTCCTTATAAACATGCAAATCGGCCTCATTGAGAAGATACATAAAATGACAAAGTGGGTGCCGGAGAAAATGGGTTTATTATAACACGATCTAATATAAGTCTCTATCCAACTCGATAAGAAAGAAAAGTGGGCATCACTGAGTTCATGGCAATTGCAGGATGTGTACTCTATTTATGAAAAGCCATAACTTCGTCCTGAGAAGAAAAACCAAAATTGCACAAAAAACCACCTAAATTGGAAAGACAAAAAATTAATAATTTCCTAAGCTTTGTAATCAAGTTGCGCAAAACTGATGACTATAAATTATTGTGCATCGACAACATGGATGAAACTCCCCTAAACTTTAATATGCCTTCAAACTCGACCGTAAATAGAATTGGAGAGAAAATGATTTTACTCAAACCTACGGGGCATAAAAAACAAAACACATTTTACTGTTGTTTTAACGTGTGTGGGAGATGGGAAGAAACTTTCCCATATGGGTATCTTTCAACAGAGATTGATCCTTAAAAAAAAATCACAATGGTATTGAATTGAAGATAGAATTTACGTCAAGCACTTGGGCCCATGAGGTCATTCAGCGCTGAAACGGAAATTAACAGTAAAGGGTTTACAAGGCGTAACTGGAGGAAAACCTCGCAGTTGCACTATAAATCAATTGTAAGGAAGGAAAGTGGTTGTAGCTCGGGGCCGAAGGCAAGCTTCAAAGAACCTTAAGTGATGCCTACAGTGCGCGACGTGGGGTGCACTGACGGCATTAAACCACTACGAAGATCACATCTCAC
Organism: Macrobrachium nipponense; assembly: GCF_015104395.2. Taxonomy (NCBI): domain Eukaryota; kingdom Metazoa; phylum Arthropoda; class Malacostraca; order Decapoda; family Palaemonidae; genus Macrobrachium; species Macrobrachium nipponense. Next base: position 45,765,204 of record NC_087200.1, read on the forward strand.
TAGTGGACTTCTGCTCGAGAGACAAACACCGATATAGCAGTATTTCCCGGGGGTTTGACTCGTGTTGTTCAACATCTCGACGTATCCATCAATAAGCCATCGATCATACCATTTCACGTAAAGTCCCTCTTCTTCGTCTTCTTATTCTTCAGAATTGTTACAACTAATATTATCCGTAAATGCAAAATAGATGAATACATACAAGGAAAATTAATTTCATTTACGCGCTGTATAGAACACCTTCCGTTATCCAATTTGATAATGAAAAACTTCGATCTATGCGCTAAAAAATGTAAAATGCACGAAAGATAAAAAAGTAACAAATGATTTAAGTTAAAAATTTGCATTACTTATTAATGTGAAGGAAAGGATTTAATTGAAAATGTGTACCATTTTTGCTAGATGCTCGTATTAGCCTTTCCTATTTCAAAATGAGTAGCTACAGCCTGAGTTTAATCAAACTAATGTGTAATATCATAGAACTGTATTAACCTCATTTTGCGTAGCCTACATTTCAGGCGATTGCTTCAAATATATTTGGAATGTTTATTAGTTACGAAAACGTCGAAAACGTGGAGCAAAGTTATGCAAAACTGGGCGACAACAACTAAAGAAATAACACTGAATTTCATCAACATCGATCCAAAACTTTCGGGGCGTTTGATCAGTCTATAGACCAATCTCCCATCGCCCATAGAAAAGCCAATAACAGAGCTGATCAGGTGACACAATAACAACAGTGTCCCGCATGAATGAACGATCCCACGTACACACGTGTCCGCATGTGCTCACTGATGTCCTTCATAGCACTACTATGACTCTGCTACTGTTTAAGTCAAAGGTGGCCTTATCCGTTGAATGGAATTGAATGGAATATGTGATTTAGGCATAAAGCCAAGCACTGGGACCCACAGTCATTCAGCGCTATGATGACAAAGAATGGAAACATAAAAAAATTGAGTTTAATGCAAATTATATAAGTAATGAGTTTTATGGAAATTATATAAGTAATGAATTTAATGGAAATTATCTGAATAATGAGTTTAAAACAGATACTCTAATGATCGATGTTTCAAACAGTAAAATAGAGAAATTTGATTTTTAACGGAATTAAAATCTGCCATAAATAAGATAAAAATTATATCTACATAAAATTAAAATATATTTTTATAAAATCCACAAGCCTTTAAAAAACTCATAACAGGGCCAACATCAATGTTGTCTCCTAAAATTTCAGATATAGTTTTACCATAAAACTTGATGGTACATACCTGGTGCAGTAAACCAAAACGTGCTCAACTGTCAAAGGGTTATCACAGTGAACACTACCAATATCAACAAGGAAACTGCGTTAGTCGGCATTGACCAATCCTCAGTCTTGTTAAAATAACTTCAGTCCTCCTGTCGCTTTGATAGGACGATTGCCAAAATCCTACTTAAGGTCCAATATATATTAGCAAGTAAGGGAGATGACCATCGTTCCTGCCACTTGCTTAGTATATAATTACGAATACAGATTATCATATCTAAGTGGGGCACTCTATTTGTATCAATTTCTCCTTTGGAACGGGCATTCTTTGCTTCTCTGTCTGCTTCTTCATTACCTGGGATCCCAGTATGACCAGGAATCCAACAAAAACATACTTAAGACGCCAACACGAAATGCGAAACAGCCACGCCTCAGCCTTCTGTACTAAAGGATGGGAAGAATTATAGTTATTCAGGCTTTTCCAAAGCACCTTTACAGTCTGAGTATATGACGCAAGACTTCTTATTTTAATGATATGCTATATCTAGGTCTTTTACAATGGCAGATAGTTCAGCTGTATATACTGAAGCAGCATGAGACCGCTTTGTAACATCACAAAAATTATCAGTGACCACAGCTAAAACCTACTCCCTCGCTTGACTTCGAGCCATCTGTATAAATTTTATAGTCGTTATTATGAACTTCATCATATTCTAGAAACAGTGCCTTCATTACTTCATTAGGGTATTCTTATTCATTATATTTTTCTTGCACAATTCATCTTTTGGTATAAGCTAAGGTGGAATTTTGGAAGGGGCCAATTCATGAACATGCTGAGTCAGTATAGAATTTTCATTTACAGATGCATTTAGCCGGATCTGGAATGGAACAGATCTTAGCTTGAATTTGCTAGCATCAAGTTGATGGATAACTTTATTTTATCCTCATCACGCACCAGAGACCTAACTCTTCACGTCGTAAATCAAGTGTCAGTTGGTGCTGACGGGGGATGTTGGAAAAATTCCAGAGCAAATGTGTAAATCCATATTTTGGACTACATCAAGTTCGTGGAGTTTACTTTTGCATGCTGATGAATAAATCTGGCATCCGTAATCCAACTTTGATCTACGTAGTGCATCATATAGTTGTAACAAAGATTTCTTATCTGCGCCCCAGTTAAAGCCACAGATCACTTATAGAAGATTGAGAGGTTTATTTACACTGACCCATTAAGTTTCAAATTTGGTACATCTTCTTGGCGTCTACTCCTAGTAAAACAAACAGCAACTGTCTTACTTGTAAAGTACCTAAAACTATTTTGTTTTGCCCGTCTAGAGATAGAGTTGATGGATTTTTGTAAAAACCTGCAAGCCGATTCAGGATCATATGCAGTGCAATAAGTAGGTAGATCATCAACAAAAAGTGAGGCCTGTACAGGATTTGAAATTTTATTGATTGCGCTATCAATGGCAACAGCAAAACAAGTTACACCTAGCGTACTCCCCTGTGGAATCCCTTCTAGTCTGAATGGAGAAGACAAGCTATTTCCTATTCTTACTCTTACAACCCGGTCTGTTACAAAGGAGTTGATGAGCCTAATTATATTTCCTTTCATGCCTAATTTATGCAGCTGCTTAACAATTCCATGACACCAGGTTGTATCATACGCTTTTTCTAAGTCAGAGAATACACCAGTTGTCTGGCACTGGTTTACAAAGCCCTGTTGAATCTGATTAGAAAGTCTTAGCAGAGGGTCAAGGGTAGATCTGTTTTTGCAAAACCCAAACTGGAGTGGAGAAAGTCGTTTGTGTGTTTCTAAATGCCGTACTAAACAAGAGTTGATCATCCTCTCCATCAGCTTGCATACACAGCTAGTAAGAGCTATGGGCCTGTAACTAGTAGTATGATGAGGGTTTTTATTTGGTTTTTGAACTGGAATTACTACCGCTATTTTCCATCCTCATGGTAAGATTCCAGTATCCCAAATTCTATTGATAATCTTCATAATGTACATTTTTGCTTCCTCGGGTAACTGTCAAAGCATTACGTACAGGACAGTATCCTCACCAGAAGAAGTATCATCCATCGAAGAAAGGAGAGAATTTAGCATTATAAGCTTCAAGATTACCACCAAATAAATCTAAAGGAATCTGGGAGTTCCTAACCCTCTGAAAGTCGGTTGAATGATTATTTGCACTTGAAATACTGGAAAAGTGCTTACCTAGGTGTTCAACTACATTTCTGGGACTTGTTATTAGTGAATCTCCAACATTTAAAGATGGTGTTTTAGGATGCGTTTATTTTTTGCACTACGAAAAATTCGACACTGTTTGGCCACAGCTCGTTGATATATTATCTTAGCAGTAGATGTACCACATGGCTTATATTTTTTATAACATCTTTTTATTTTTCCGAGAACAGCACATTTCTTATCCCACCAAGGGACAGCAGGTCTTTGTAGTTTTCCACTTGTTCTTGGTATAACAGCCTCTGCACTTGTTAACACTGTGCATATGCTTCTAAGTGACATCTAAAATATTTATAAATTTTGTCTAATCTTATGCCTGCCTTATATTTCACCCAATCTGTTCCAATACCTTCCATTTTGGTGGTACTTCTGCAGGAAAATTCCTGACGAACTTCAAATGGATAGGAAAGTGATCACTACTGTGCAGATATTCATCAACAGACCAGTTAAGATCCAAAGCTATGTCTGAGGAACATATACTCAAATCAATAGCTGAATAAGAATTAAAATGTAAGTTATAGAAAGTCATCCCATCATTAATAAGCACAATATTTTTGTCATTAATAACTTCCTCTACCACTTTTCCCCCATTATCTATAGAATCACCTCCCCACAATGGATTGTGTGCATTAAAATCTCCAAGAAGCATGAATGACAATGGTAACTAATTTAACAATGACTGAATGTCAGCTACTAAAAAAGCAGAGCTAGGTGGAAGGTAAATGGAACAGACAGTAATCTGCTTGTCTATAATCATCTTTAGTGCAAGTGCCTGTAAATTTATAGTAAGGGGTACTTGAGAGTATTCCAAACATTTATTCACAATAATAGCAGCTTCCCCATGTTCACTATCACTGGCAGGAGGGGCCAAGGAGAAAATCTTTTAGTTAACCCCAGGATTAAAAAAACTCTTGGCCTAATTTGGTTTCTAAGCAGACATACTATACCAGGATTTCTCTCTCTTAACCAGACTTTTAGCTCTTCTGCACGTATACACAGTCCTTTATAATTCCATTGCAGGATATCAAAGGATGCCATTAGGAAGAGATCTTTTTGTTTGGCTGATCAAATGAAGAATATGAAACTCTTGAAAGAGAAGGCTTACCTTTCTTGGTGGTCTATTCAGCCTCTCAGAGGAGGAGGACTTTTTTGATGGTATAATTTTACATTTGCCTTGCCTTGTTTGGGCAGGTGACAGAGGAGATGAGGAATGGGTACAGTCTTTCATACATAACTGGTAATTTCACATTCCATATCTACATGATGTACCTCCCTTATCTGTTGAGGAATACCCTCTTCTGGGGTTGGAGTTGGGGTTGGGGTTTGGGTTAGGTGTGGGCGGAGGTGGGAGTCAGGTCTCTATAGGGTTGGGGTTGTAAGAACTGGTAAAGGTGGCCTCATACTAAGCCTTTTTTTCTCCTACAGCGAGCTGTTGCTGCCGAAAATGGAAAACCGGGAGATTTTAGCTCAAGATTTTAGCTTACTGACTGGACTGGAAGCAGCAAGCACGAACCGCGAGTGACCGTGTAGTGTAAACAAACAAGATGGCTGCTGCTGATAAGACATACTCTCAGACCTTTGGCTTCTCTTCTCCTGAGCCACTCTTGAACCCACAAACGTTTTTTGTTACTCTTGCATTCCGAGAAAACACATCACTGCAGCACATCTTGCAACTGTCCGACAATTTCTGGGCGTCATGATGATATCAGCTGGTCAGTTTTGTTTACTTTTTCCTACTGCTCCTCGAAACCTCGAGGTCCTAGTGTGACGATACAACACTTTTGCTCGCGAGCATCAGCTGGATGCTGGCCAAAACCGCCAGCAAGAAATGACTAGTGTGATGCCAGCTTAAGGCTGCGCCGTTTCATTAACTTACTTTTCCCTGTTCTTCGTCTCTTTGGAAGGGACGATAACTTAATTGTATCTTCGTGAACAGTTAACAATTACCTCTCCTTATTCACCGCAGTTTCTATTTTAACTAAACATTATCTTTGGACTTGCAGAAATATATGCAAAACACAAAGATTACTGCAAAAGTGCAGTCGAATTTAAATCCTCATTTAGCTATAAAGCGTTTCTCAAGTGTAAATTTCGTCTTTCTTTATTACAAAAGTTTCCCTTATTAAGCTCAGACCCGGAAAAAAATTGAATGGAATGGAAAATGTGCAGGAAACAAAGTGGTCGTTAATTCCAGGAATGTTATAATAACTGAAGAAAGAATACAAAACTCAACCAAAAGTAACTTTAACCTAACCGTGCAATTGGAGAGTTAAATTCAATAGAGTAAATGGAGGAAATAGTAGCTTGATGGCTGTTGCGAGGACGTGAGATAGTTATTAATATCGTTTACTATTTCCGTATATGAATTTATTACAGTGCCCACAAAAATCTGGGTCAAGATTAGTATTGACAAGGGATATTGGAATTTAATGCAAATATTCTAAGACATACTATAACAATAGAAAACTTTTTCATTTTTGGAGCCATTTGAAAGGGAAAATCGATGTACAATTTCATTTATTTTAGATTGGTGGAATTATGCGAAAGGTCAGGTTAAACTTTTTTTTCGTCAAAGTCTCAATAACTATTTGGGTTAGTGAATTTTCTGAAAACAGAATTGAGGCGAAATTATCGGGTCAATTCTGTTAACTGCAGTAGTTAGAAAAAAAAAAGAAGAAAACTTATAGACAGACAAAATCTGATTGAAGATGAATGAAGGGGTTAAGATAAACTGATGAAAGAATTAATGGTAAAAAATTATCTTCATATTTACTAGTTAAATAAAAGAATGTAAAACAAGAGGGTGTATATGCATTTGATGCAAAGTCTACACAAAGGAACATATTTCAGTTTTATGAAAATCTATAAAAAAGAAGCTGTTGACTGAATTAAAATAGGAATTTCTTGAAACTATAAACATTGTCATAGATAATGACATGAATTTAACTTTGAAGGCTGAAGTAACCGAGACAGAGGTTTGGAAAGCCACATGTGGAATGCAAAATAGGAAATGCCCTGGTATGGATGGATTAGCTGTCGAATTTCAAAACTATGTGGTTGAGTATTGTAAAAAATGAATTTATGAAAGAGAGATATTCGTTTACTAAATTTGAAATGTGGAAAGACTCAAATTAGGGAGTCATTCAGCTCACTAAAAATTTAATTTCTTTGTCAGATTTATAATGCAGTCCTTCACTAGACGCCCTTCTTTCCCACATTTGTAACACGTGTTTCTCCGTCCACTGTATGAAAGGTTAAACTGTAGCCACCAATACATATTGATGAAGAGATATTTTCTCTAACCCTCATCTTTGCCGTGCGGATGCCACTGAGTCAACCCTCAAGAGGTCCATCTGCATATTTGTTCTACTTTTCCATTGGTATTCATTATATCTATTACCATTTGATCATCCATCTCGAACTTAAATTTATAACTTTTATCGAGCATCATTTATCTTTATAACCTTCTCCTCGAAATTCTTCACACCTGTAAATATATCTGCCGAGATCAGTTTTACACCATCTTATTTCGATTTACATTTGAATTACCTTTCATGTCACTAATTCCTAATTGCATGCCCCTGAACACATTACTAATCATTTTCATAGCTGCATAAGACGCTGTAAAATGCAGGCCTAATGAGTCCTTTCTTCTAAGAGCATTTGTATTTTAACCCAAATGAATAATCTTTTATTTGCGGGCCAACTGCCAGCCAGTGCTGGTTTAACAGGGGAAGGGGGAAGGGAGGGAAGGGGGAAGGAAGGGAGGGAGGGAAGTGGGGGAGGTAGGGAGGGAGGGAGGGAGGAAATGGGGGGGGCGGGGGGGGAGGGAAGTGGGGGAGGTAGGGAGGGAGGGAGGGAGGGAGGGAAGGGAAGGGAAGGGGAAGGAGGGAGGGACACCACGAGTCCCTACACACCGTAGCAAATCGCCTCAGGGCATATTCGTTTACTAGCCAGACTTTTTTTTACCACGTATGTATCAATTTACCTAAATTACGAAGACGACAGTTCGATAGTTTCACAGCCATAGGATGGAGACGTCTCATTGCTACCTGTGAAATACTTACTTTTTAAAGACTAAGATTAGAATCCTTAACTAAAAACATTGCATTTGCTTACAAAGCAAGGTCTATTAACTAAAAGTTTTCTGCATGCGATGAGCTTCAATTTACATGTTTTTTCTGCCTCCTAGATCTCATTTTAAGGCCCTTTCCACATTAGTTGTAAAGAAATATCTTTATGCTTTTCGTATATTTCTGTTTGTATTGAGAAGTACATTATGTCTTTTGTTTACTTTGGTGGTGGTTGGAACTATGGCCATTTGTTTAATGGTAATTTGTTTTATGGTAATAGGATAATTTGCGACTTTGTTTACTATTGAGCCTGAATAGTTCTTGAAACTGACAGTTTGACAGTTAAATATCCACTCACTCTGCCTTTTGAGTATTTATATTCAGCGGTGCAGAATCCAGGCCACAGGCAGATGCCAGTAGGACAGTTTTTCCAGCGGAGGAGAGTCAGGATTCCAGTCCAGAGACCAGCGCAGAAAGCAGTCCGGAGCGGAGTGGCACCAGACCTTTGAGATTTTCTGACATTTTTTTACCCTGGAGTTTTCAAGTGTCATGGAGCGATAAACTTCACTAGGCCGAGCGATAGGATTTCATGTTCGGAGAGAGGCAACACGAGTAACTGGACTTATCATCTTACCACGAAAGACCAGGATCTAAAGAAACGTAAGTCAGTTGAGAGACCTTATGCAGGCTCAAAAGGATTGATCTGTTTCTTAGATATAATTTACGCTTATTATAGTTTAAATTATGGTCGCCAACACGTCGAAAAATTAAAGTAAAGGATTTTATCATTATAATTACCATTATACTTGTGCCTTTGGTTTATAAACCAGTAGAGTTTCATTTTGACTAAGATTAATTACGAACGTAATTCAAATATATTTTTTCTTATTTAGTAACGAGTGTTCATTTACTAAATTTGCGTTTTCACGAAGCTAGCTTGCTGAATTTCTTTCCCTTCTCGTTAAATTCGTTGATTTATTTCTTACGTTAAATTGATTCCTTTCAAGAGCGTATATTCTTTTTATTATTTTAGGTCCTTTACATATGGTAGATGAGTTACTGTGGAGAGGAAGTGGTGCATACATCCGAAGACAGCTCTTTGGGTGATTTCCTCTCAAGACGAGAAACGGCAGTTCAACATTTATAATTTCACTTATTAAACTCAATAGTTTTCTTCGTCTTTGGTTTAAATCCTCACTGTCAATTCATAATTTTTACCATATTAGTCACGTGGGCACTACCCGATAGGCAAACACTGTTCCCATAACCCGTTCCACTTTACTGACCGACAGAGTATGGAAACAGTACGATACAAATGTCTGGCAACACTGCTTCATAAGCTAGAGAAAATATGAACAGCTGGAAGTGCCCGACGGTCATGCCCACTAGTGTGGACAGGCCATAAGAAAGCACTTCCGATCAGTTTTTTCCTGCCTCAGTGGTATAATCACAAACTTTGTTCTTATAAGGCCTTGTAAAAGAAAAAAAAATTAAAATCTGACCTTTTATAGTTAACCAAAAGTCAAATCAAAAGAACTCTGTACTCCAGGGTAGATCATGTGTTTATTTATTTATTTGAGGGTTTCCCATATCACTTTGAAACCCTATCTCTCAGTTCAATGAACAATATTCAGGATGCGTGGAATCTCATTTTTATTTCAGGGTTTCTGATATCACTTCGAAACCTGTTACTTCCATTACCTATTCAGGATACCTGGAATCTTAATTTTGTTCAGGTTTTCTCATATCAACCTTGAAACTATCTCAGTTCAATGAGCTATTCAGGATACCTGGAATATTTTTTATTTCAGGATTTCTCACACCACTTTGAAACCGTGTCACTTCCAATGACTATTCAGAATACCTAGGACCTTTAAAATTCCTTTGATTCCAGGGTTTCTCTTATCACTTTTAAGCACTATTTCAGTTCAATGAACTACTCAGGATATAGGAGCTCTTTAGAATTAAGATGAATACTTCCCCTCCTACTATCGCATGCCCTAAGAATTTTGTCATAAAATTTTGGATTAAAAGAGACTGGAAGTAATTAGTTTTCTATATTATGCTGGTCGTCTTCTTCATTATGCTGGTCTCTATAAAAAAAAGTGCTTATCCCAACGTGTCTATATGAATCCGTATGATGACCGAATCGTTAAATGTAGAACAGCGTCCAGAAGGAAAATTTCTTGTTGCAGTTCAGTTCAGTCTGAAAATACTCTCCGATCAATCTCTTTCCGAAAAACAGTATGTTCAAGGCGTTGCTTTTCGCTATACTTATTGGTACGAACTGCCTGTTCATGAGAAAAACGCAGAAATGTATGCATCTTTATGGCTTAAAAGTATCACATTAAAATGAATCCCCAATGATTTAGTCCACCTATTATATAATAAATTTCAAATGATATAGCCAACCACCTTAAAATATATAAAAATTCCCAGTGATACAAGCGACCATATTCAAATATGGTAAAATTCCAAGTGGAATAGCCAACCCTATCAAAATGCATAAATTCCTAATGAAACAGCCAGCCCTAATAATCCATTCCCAGTGATTTTAGCCGATCCAATTAAAAATTATGCTATTAGTAACCTAATGAGTAAATACCCTTCGGCTATCCTATAGGGATATGAATATTAATGAATCATAATGTCCAACTCCTATAATAATTATAGCGAAGAGAGTAAAACTGAAAGGATCTTATTCATGAATGCAACTACTCTTAAAGCAGCCGCACCTCTTAAAATTAACGATTCATTCGACTGCTTCGGTATCCAATCTAAAACTTCTAAAATTAAAATCAGCACAACTAGTTGTGGAAAAATCTTAAGTCAGGGAGCACAGAATCAGAAGGTAGTTTCCAAAGTTTACTAGTTGAAGTGTGTGATGGAGAAAGGGGGTCAATGAGTTAAAGAGGGGAGGTGGCGGTGGGGGTTCAATGCACAATGTTAAATCCGCGATTCGTCGATTTGAAAATGGTGATGTGACTGGTGTTTGTGAGACAGCCCGGGACAAAACTGGAGTTCCCTATGGCTACCGTCAGGATTTACCACCTTAACGGAATTACCTAGCAACTAACCTAGGGCAGTTGAGTGCCACTTAAACACGGATTTTAAATTTTACAATCTAAACTTCTTAACTCCTAAAATCTCTTAAGATCAATCTTAAACTTCTATTAGCTTAGGGTTCCATGCAATAATGTTAATTTTCCTCTAATTTCACACGAGTTCAACATCATTGCCCTACCAAACCCAGCTATACACACTCCAACCACGCTGTTCTAACTCATTCATGCTTGTTTGAACTTACAGTTGTACATGGTGACAAAGTCCCCATGCACAAAAAACAGTCCACCTTTGCCTGACAGGTAGTACTGCCACTCCGACAAAAGTGGACTTCTGGAAGTGTTGGTTGGACTGACACAAATGACAAAAAAATTTACCGAAAATTAACTAGAAAACAGTTTTACTTGGATCAAGATTATAAAACTGAATAAGTCACTAAAAATTTGTATTTTCTACTTGACAAATGGTAAAACATAAGTTCAGACTCAATATCAGTTTTAATAGGACATTAAAGACATTTTTTTTCGCTTGACTCGAATTGTAAAAAGCTAAAATTGAAACTTGAAAGTAGTTGTACTTTGATATAAAATTGAACAAACTAAAAATTTGAATAGGTTTTATTTTATGTAATTATAAAACTAATATTAAAACTCGAGAGCTCTTTTACTAGGCTGTTGTACTTAAATCTTAAGATCATAAGACTGAACTTAACTACAGTTGTAAAACCAAAATGAAAACTTTGGGAGCTAAACATGTCGCTAAAAAATAAAAAAATAAAAAAATAAAATTCAAACAAATTCAAAAGAAAATAAAAATGTAAAGCTAGCCATAAATTGACAGCGCAAAAGCAAGAAAAATATTAAAGTACTTCGACTTAAATGAAAATTTATTTACTCACCTGAACTAATCTTGACTTGGCATCACGATTTCGGGGAAAAATTCACAGCCAAGTCATCGTTGCGGGGCAGTTATTATTGGGTGAGACACTAACATGTGACCATTAATAATGTTATGCAATGCACTTATTGTGATAAAGATTGATAAAACAAGAACCAAGACCTGACCAATAATTTATCACCATCGGGTACAGACACTAAATACCTAAAATACCAAGAATAAAGACTAATACTTGCATGACAAATTGTGTAATCGCTAAATTAAATTCACTTCAAAACCACCGACTTTACAGATTGCCCGTGGAGGCATGTTAAGCTAGGTTGTAGATATTAGGAAGACCTCAAGAAAGTGTAAATAAAAAACTCAGGCCCCCCCCCCCCCCCCCTCCCCCCCCCCCAAGAAAAAAAATCCCACTAAACAAATCAGTCCTATTTCGAGTTAACGTACAATAATTGACTTCAACAAGCACACAGCTTTTTTTTTTTTAAACAAACCAAGTAATAGTACGTAGTACGTCCGAAAAGACGCATAATTTAAGAAAAAGAATCCCGAAAAATAGGAACTCAAACCATCAGTTAGCACGTGCAAAAATAATCAACTCTAAAAAAACTACAACATTAATATTGAATCTTACCAACAAAGCCTAATAATTTCGGCAAAAACTGCCCTCACTTCGGAAAATCCACAGCAAATATTAACAGAATAATAAACCGGAACGCTTCACACCAAGTATTATTAAGATAGTAACAAACCGGAACGCTTCCAAACTCTAAGCAGTTAGCACAACAGAAGACAAATGACCGTGGGATTGGGGTTAGATTCGACGAAGCCTGTCCCACCGAACACCAGGGACTCCGAAGAAAGCTTTTGCTGAGGATAACCAGCAACGACCGTTGAAACCAGGTTCTTCGAGTGAAGGCCGCGCAATGGAATATAGAATTTAGGCAGAATTCCTAGCGCGTGGACGAATCTAGGTAAATAAGTCACGGGAAAAAGGTCACAAGTAAATTAGTCACAAAAAAAAGTCACAGAAAAAAGTCACAGGTATAAGCGTCACAAAAAAGTCACAGGGAAAAGTCAGAGGAAAAAATTCATAAAAAAGTCACTCAAAATAATCACATAAAAAGTCATAGGTAAGAAAAGTTACAGGAAAAAATCATGTGGTAAAAAGTCACAGGAAAAAGTCCCATCAATCTTTTCTATGGCCTCCCCAAAACTCACTAAGATACCTTTCCCTTCCGTACCATAATCTCGTGTGCTGGAGCTTTTAACTGCAGAATCTCTAGATGGTTAGCCGAACTACTATCCCATTTTTAGGAACTTTTTCCCCTTGTCATATAAAACATACAGAAGACTTTTGTAATAAATTTAGGTCAGCAAATATCCCCGTACTACCGTAAAACCTCTCAGCCTAGACGTAGACTCCCTTTTCAAGTAAGTACCCATAAAAGATGTATTAACGTTCCTCAAAAATAAACTTGAGCCATTTGATACTGACCACTTCCCCATAGAATTGAATAAAATAATGCAACTTGTAGAGCTCTACGTCACTAAGGTCTTTTCCTTTGGTGATAACTTTTACCGTCAAAAGCTCGGCTGCAGTATGGGGAGCCCGCTTAGTCCTGGGTTAGCAAACTTATACATGGAGTATTTTGAAACAATAATTATAAACCCTATCAAACCTGCAGATATGATCTGGCTTCGTTGTGTAGACGACATCTTAACATACTGGAAAAGCGAGTGGGGCGATTTTGAAATCTTTCTACAAATATCAAATTCCTTGGTCCAGAGCATAAAATTTAAAGTAGAATGAGAAAACAAGAGCCAAATCCTCTTTTTAGATGTCTTAATCATCAGAACTAACAACAACTACAAATTCACTGTCTTCAGGAAAGCGACATTCTCACTTTCATACATACACTTTTATAGCTATCATGACATTTCAGTTAAACACGGCATAGCAAGTTACATATTTCATAGAGCCCTGAGAATTTGCTCCCCAGATTTTCTTAGCAAAGATCTTGAAACAATAAAAAATCAACTTATTTTGTCAAAATACCCCAAGCACATAGTAGAAAAAGCCATACAGTAAACAAAGAAAAGGATAAAATACAAACAAAATCATAATCCCTCATATGGATAATTTATGAGAGATCGCACAAATCTTAGGCCCCCCAAACCCTTTAATCTTCATTTCTTTGAATACACAGGGAAATCCTTAATTACCGTTCACCAAAAACCAGGTTCCAAAAGCATAGGGGTCCACGAGTTCCCTTATAGGGATTGCGATAAGTCATTCTATGGTATCATGGGAAAATCTCTCTCGGAAAGATTAACTCAACATACACGATTAGTCAGATATGGACAACATAGTTTGGCAATTTTCCATCATATACATATCACGAACCATACCATGGATTGGAACTCATCCCAAATTTTATAATGAGAGCAGCTGTCAATACAATTATCAGATGTTAGAATCTTCATTGATAAAACCACAAGATAATAGGATGGAGCCTGGGACTCTGACCAGATAGACATTCCTTTTAACTGTGTCGTTATGAAGGATTAAGGACTGCTTGGCTCCAATTGATAGGATGATCTGAATCTCTCATAAGTACGAATAATGCATTCGATATTTGGCCAGTTCTCACAGGATATTGTTGTTGTTAGATTCGTTGTGAAAGCGATTTTCCAGTTTGTTCGAAATATATTTTATCACACATTTTAAAGGAATTTCCTAATATGCAGCCAAAAACATCTCTAGCAGAATTTTCTATTACTAGACTCTTATCATTAATATTTATGTTGAAAAGCTTTAAAATTCTAAGAATTTTTAAAATACTTTTCATAATACGGTAATTTGAGAATGTTATGCTTACTGAATTTAAGATTGTCATTAGTTAAATAAAATGTTTTCCCATCTCTTTCCCATGCTACATCTACAAAAGTCCTTGGGTATTTCAGTTTCAAGGCAATATTACAAGTAGTTTTAATCTTAACGTCAATGAACTGCAGGGTACAGGCACGTAGAGCACTTAGGAACATCCCCCGCCCAGCCGCCCCAGCTCAAACACCTCAACACCCCGCCCTTACCCCCCCTCCCCCCCCCACACACACACAAAAACAGAGAATTTAACATTTTGATGGTGATTAGAATGATAATTAACAAAAGAGGCAATGTTAGTTGATTTTCGAAAGGCTGAAGAGGTGAAATTTTTATCATTTCTATGGACTGTTACATAAAGAAAATTCAAATTGCAATTTCTTTCTTCCTCGGCAGTAAATTTTTTTACAGAAAGGACTAAATTATTGAGCTTATTCAGAAATTCCTGCAGATTTTCCTGAGCTGGCGAAATACAAATATATATCATCATCCACATATCTAAACCATATAACTTTTGGGGGCAAAATTCTTGATAAGAATTTTGTTGCAAAAATTTCATGTAAATATTGCTTAGGACAAGATATTACGGACCCAATGCCAAAAGCAAATCTCGAAGGAATTGAGAGATATTTGATATCGAAATCAAACTTTCATTCCCAATTTTTTTCAAATTATAAATCACAGATTACGCATTTTTTTTTTACTTTTATTTAGAAAATTTTCATAGCTTTACACAGTTTTCTTTTATAAAAATATATTTTTTAAATTATATACACATACTTATTTATGTTAGTTATCACAATAGGGTTAATAAATCATCCTTTACATCTACGTACACAAGTCAATCAGAAAAGAAAGCACTAAGAAGACAAAATAGACCGTAACTAGCTGA
>NC_087200.1:45785512-45838012 GCF_015104395.2 Macrobrachium nipponense
ATTGTCATATGTTTCCTGGTTTTCTGATCTATGCTGCGGAGTTCTGCCTTCGTCCATTCCACTATTCCTGCGCTGTATCTGATTACTGGCATTGCCCATGTGTTTATGGCTTTTATCATATTTCCGGCGTTGAGTTTTGACTTGAGTATCGCCTTGAGTCTCTGTATATATTCTTTCCTGATCGTGTCCTTCATCTCTTGGTGTTTTTATCCCCTCCTTCCATTATTCCCAGGCATTTGTATCCTGTCTCATCTATGTGTTTGATGTTGCTCCCATGTGGTAGCTTTATCCCTTCAGTTCTCTTTACTTTGCCTTTTTGTATGTTGACTAAGGCGCATTTTTCTATTCCAAACTCCATCCTGATGTCCCCAGATACAATCCTTACAGTCTGGATTAGGGTATCTATTTCCTTGATGCTCTTACTATACAGCTTAATGTCGTCCATAAACATCAGATGGTTGATTCTGTTGCCTCTTTTCTTGAGTTGATACCAGGCATCCATCTTCTGTAGTACTTTTGTCATGGGAATCATGGCTACTACGAAGAGTATTGGGGACAGTGAGTCGCCCTGGAAGATCCCTCTCCTGATATTAACCTCTGCTAGTCTTATTCCAGAGCTTGTAAGTATTATATTCCAGTTGTGCATTGTATTTTTGAGGAAGCTGATGGTGTTTTCCTCTGCCCCATATATTTTCAGGCATTCTATTAGCAATGTGTGTGGTATCATGTCGAAGGCTTTCTTATAGTCTATCCATGCCATGCTTAGGTTGGTTTTCCTTCTCCTACTGTTCTTCATTACCATTTTGTCTATCAGGAGCTGGTCTTTTGTGCCCCTACACTTCCTTCTGCAGCCTTTCTGTTGGTGGGGGATGGTGTTTGTCTCCTCTAGGTAATTGTATAGCCTTTCACTGATGATACCTGTTAGTAACTTCCACATTATTGGTAGGCAGGTGATAGGCCTGTAGTTACTGGCTATATTTCCCTTACTCTTGTCTTTTTGTACTAAGGATGTTCTTCCTGTGGTCATCCATTTGGGTGCATGGTGATTTGAGATACAATGCTGGAGTTGTTCTGCTATTCGTGGGTGTAGGGCCTTGAAATTTTTGAGCCAGTATCCATGGACTTCATCGGGACCTGGGGCTTTCCAGTTTGGCATTTTCTTTAGTTGGTGTCTGACTGTGTCTGTCGTGATGTCAGTGAATCTTTGTTTTATTCTCCCTGTTTCTTCTTCCTTGATACCTGGAGCCATGTTGCATGTTTGTTGTGTGATACCGGATTGCTCCATATGTTTTCCCAGAGTCTCTTACTTGGTTCGGCTTCAGGAATTTCTTGGTGGTTGTCTTCCCCTCTTAGTTGGCTGTATAGTCTTTTCTGGTTGGTTCCGAATAGTTTGTTCTGTTGGTATCCCTTATTCCTGTTCATGTACCTTTGGATCTTATGTACTTTGGCCTTAAGCCTCTGTTTTACATCTTCTATTGTGTTGTTTAGTCCCCTCTCTTGTACTTTGTATTTTTCGTTGAGTTCCTCCCTTGTTTTCTTGCTTCTTAGTCTTTTTTCTGCCATCTCTTTCAGTTTACTCAAGTCAGATCTCATCACCATGATTTGCTTTTCCAGGCGCCTTTTCCAAGGAGGTTGCAGTTTTGGTTTCTGTTGGGTTGGTTGTGCTGGTGGTGTTGGTGTTCGAATCCCCATCAGTTCTGCTACTAATCTTGCTCCTGCATATGCCAAGTTATTTGTTTCTGTGATACTGGTGGTGTGTATTATGCCCATCATTTCATTGATCTCACTTGTTTTCTCCCTTAATTTCTTGGTGTTGTAGGCTTTCAAGGAGGGGATCTTTGTTCTTTCTGTATCTGGCTCCATCCATTGTCTAATCTTTTCTACCCATTCCGTCTTCTCTGTTACTTCGTCGGTGTTTCTTTGTGTGTCGTTGTTTGATACCTCAATTATTATTATTATTATTATTATTATTATTATTATTATTATTATTATTATTATATTTTATTATTAAATAAATGATAATAATAATAATAATAATAATAATAATAATAATAATAATAATAATAATAATAATAATAATAATAATAATAATAATAAACAATCGGTACATAATTGGGTAGTTGCCTAAAAAGGAAGAGTGAACGGCAACTCTCAATAATAATAACAGAAATTATTATTATTATTATTATTATTATTATTATTATTATTATTATTATTATTATTATTATTATTAAAAAATCCTCATAGAGGCACGAGTCTTCAAATGGAGAAACAAATCCACAGTTATGTAAATGTACATATATTTCAGTTTAAAAACAGCAAAGATAGCTTTCGAGAATCTGTAAAAGTTATATCAATCTGACACGTTGATATAACTTTACAGCGAAGTAAACAAAGCAGGAGTCAAAAATTAAGTGACTTGTTATTAATAATGGAACCGGTCGTCCAGTATAAATCAGGCAATGCCGTCGTTTTCTGATGAAAGCCCCGCCAGTCGTCTGGAACGTCGAATTGGTCCTTGCCCAATGCGGTCGTTCTGATGGTCCTCTTCAACAGCATAGGCGCCGGCAGCATCGGTTACTGGAAATAGCCGAGTTACCTGAACGGGAGAAAGAGAGGCAACCGCAGCATCAGATGTGGCTAAAGAGACAACACTCATAATGTTCTTTATTCTTAAAGCCTTTAATATATTTCTTGGAAATAAGGTTATTGGTGAATTTATCTTCCTGTGTGAAAGATTTATTGCCTTCCATGGAAAAACCACTGTCTATCGCCGCACCCTCCACTAGCCTTCTTATACCAACATCTTTACTTCTGAAAATTACTTTAGAATCTTCCCAATTTATGCGGTGTTCGAGCTTAAGACTGTGACTGACTGATACATTGTTTTCCGCACGTAACTGGTAAGCTCTTTTGTGTTCCCCGATTCTGGTGGGCAGGCCTCTACCACTTTCCCCGAAATATTTAGAGTCACATTTCGTAAACACCAACTTGTTTGTGATTCGATGTGCTATTGTTATGTATAAGAAGTCTCTTAATAGTGTTATTATAATTAAAGACTATATTTATTTTATCATTGTGATTTTTGTTAACAGTTTTCCTTATTCTGTTTAGGTGAGGATTTAAAGGGAGTGCAAGACAATTCGTAAACTTCTTTTTGTCATTTACTTTAGATGAATCTATGTAGAATATTCTGGCTTTTTTAAAGGCATTATTAATAAAATAGGAAGGGTAACAAAGTTTTTTGAAAACATCTTAAATTTTTTTAAGTTCTCTGTCAATGAAAGCGGGGCCACATACTTTCAGGGCTCTCAAAACAAAATTGACCAAGATGTTAGTTTTGACTTCACTATTGTGCCAGGAGAAAAAATGAATGTATGTTTCTACATTGGTTTCTTTATAATAAACTGTAAATTTAAAAGTGAAAGTTACTGGGTCATGGAAGATCAATATGTCTAAAAACGGCCACTTATCATCTGTTTCGTGTTCGGCTGTGAACTTGAAGGGTTACCTGTAAAAATAATGAAAATATCATCTACATATCTCCCCAAAAAAATGGGTCTTAGTGAAGGTTTTGTAAAATTTCAACTTCAACAAATTCCATGCATAAATTGGCAAGAATTGGAGACAAAGGAGACCCCATTGAAACACCAAACTTTTATCTAAATCCTTGATTGTTAAAGGAAAAGTCGAACTAGATATAAAAACTGTTCTGTGGGTATAGCAAAACTAATGTTACCTAAATCCGTCTATTCCTTGAGCTTATTAAGTACATATTCCAATGGCACATTTGTGAAAAGCGCTGTCACATCTAGACTAATCATTTTACCCTGAATGTTTCCCAGTTTCTTGAGACGTTCCATAAAATCTATCGAGTGAAGAAGATGAGCCTCAGAAAAAGCACCCAACAAGGGGCCCAGTTGTTCTGCTAAACATTTTGCTAAAACCGATTGGGGTGAATTGCAAGTAGCAACTATAGGACGCAGGGGACAACCACTTTTATGTATTTTCGGTAAGCCATAAAAATAGGGAAGACTCGGGTTTTTATTGGAAATCTTACTTATTATGATTTGTTTATGTTCGCAAATGTAAGCATCAGGGAATTGCTCTGTACCAGTATTTCAGATTATGGTTTAGATATAAAGGTCAGTGAAATGTATTCAAGGGTCAGTGGGCAGCAAAGACAACGTGTCAATTATGCGGTGCATTTGTTGTCAAAATAATGTACTAGTGGTGTAAGATATCCTGGAGAGAAGTGATTGCTAAAGTCAAACTGGAAGCCAACATCAGATTTTATAATTCTTGTCAATGATTGGATCGATGTAATAAACTCGAGGGCACAACGGTTTTGGGGTATGCATGGGATA
This sequence comes from Macrobrachium nipponense, assembly GCF_015104395.2. Taxonomy (NCBI): domain Eukaryota; kingdom Metazoa; phylum Arthropoda; class Malacostraca; order Decapoda; family Palaemonidae; genus Macrobrachium; species Macrobrachium nipponense. Next base: position 45,789,880 of record NC_087200.1, read on the forward strand.
ACAAACAGAAATTCAGTATAGAGTTATTGATTGCACGCATGCAATGAAAGTTAAATCTCTAAAGACAAGGTGCTTTTATAAATTTCAGAAAGGTGTCGTACTTTCGTCAAAGTCGGCCATCGTTCTGTTCAATATGTTGAAAGACTCCTTTAAATTAGATTACCTGTTAACTCAGAGACTCATACTAACTCTACCTTCGCGTTCATATGCGTTTGTCATCTTGGTCGGTGTATGCGGTTCAAATGACTCCCCCTAACTGTGACTCCCGTAGTCAATTGAAACTAGTTTGACAGCATTCCCCATCAGGTAGAAATGACTCCCATTTTTTGAACGCTCAAAATAGAAACAATAAACGAGTGATTGCATTATTATTATTAGCGCCTCAGTGAGGTGGTTGATATGGTGTTTGCGTTCCACCTCGGTGGTCGCGGTTTCGATTCTCGGCCATTCCATTGAGGAGTGAGAGATGTGTATTTCTGGTGATACAAGTTCACTCTCGACGTGGTTCGGAAGTCACGTAAAGCCGTTGGTCCCGTTGCTGAATAACCACTGGTTCCATGCAACGTAAAGCACCATACAAACAAACAAATACATTTTTATTACAAAATTCCAACTATATGCGAACAACGACATTGAAATGAAACCTTGACATGTTCTCAAGATACACTGCCTCGTTAACAACACTGTCTTTTGGTTTATGAATGTGCCAATATGTGAGTTGGACCGAACTTGGCCCACACAAACACGTTCACATTAAACAGGTTGGCTTCGCTAATATCTCCTTTGTATAGTCCCCCAGACTTTATCCTGACGCATTCTCCTAAAATTTGCCTTTTTTCCCCTTCATTTCTTTGGAGATCTCCATAGCATCACCGCAATCAACTCAAGGCACAGTGACAGTGACAATCCCATTGATCTGTACTTCTTACATCATAGATGAAAATTGTAATTAATTACATGAAGTCTGTTCACAGGTGATTTACTAAGCTGTGAGGTTACGTTTTTCAATAAACTCCAAGAGGAAATCGTAATTATAATTAAAAGGCAGGCAACTGGGTTGCCTATCGCGCTTAATCACCGCCCCCCCCCCCCCTATCTCCAAATATTCACTCCGACATCCCATTAGGCGCCAGCTTACTTGCCTGTTCACGGTTATTTTAAAATTTCACTTCACCGACAAACTGCTTATGTTTACAGAACATTCTTTGCTCTGCATGACTTTTTTTCTCCCATTTCCCAAAATATTTGCATAAACTCGTGTCACACCCTGTATTATCAATTATACTATTATACTATTATTCCATTATCGTTTCATTTACCACATATCTCTCTTTCTCTCTCCCTCTCGCGCGCGCGTGCGTATGGTCGGTCTCATGTGGTTGGATATGCCATAGTTGGTTTAAACATGTATGTACGTATGTTGCCATGGTTTATTTAGCTACGCAATGCAATGTTTTGCGAAGTGTTGCAGGTTATAATTTTGCGATCCATTTTGCATTGAATATTCCTTTTTCCAAGGTGCAGAGATTCATTCGACGGCAAAGTAATTTAAAACTACTGAGGAGTCATTTCAAACTAGCGGGGAGTCGTTTGAAACTAGTTTCAAATGACTGGGAGTAGACTGAACCTAGTTTGAGTTGACTGGGGACTTCCCCAGGGGTAGTCTTCTGAAACGGAGAGTCATTTGAACCGGTTACAACGGCGTTGTACAGTTGTACTACCAGTTGATCGTTTGGAGCTATTGTGAATAGACTGAGATTTTTGGCGTGAAGGCGGCTGTCATCGAGGTTGGGTTGGTTGGTGGACTTCGTTGTTTTTGCATTTTATTGTTATTATAATAAATTACCGAATACTGCTTGTTTAGATGATTTTACATAAGCAGTAAAGTTTGTTGTATTTAGTTCTCAGTTTGCAGATTTTTTGTATTTGTCTCGGTGTTTTCCATTTTCTTTTTTCAATTTTACAATGACTGTTCATGAAAGTTTATTTGTTAGGTTTTGTATTTCGATTTCATTTCTATTCTGCAATAACCGTTCATAATGTTTAGTATCAGGTATTGTTGTATTGCCCTTCATCGTGGTATTTAAGACTGTTTCAAAGCCTGTTTATTACCCAGCGGAACAACATTGCTTAGAGTGGCAATTCTAGGCACTTTGTTTTTGTACTAGCAATCTTTGGTAGTGCAACTGATGTTTTCATTTTAATTGTATGCTTCAACGGAGTGAGTCTTGTGGTGTGATAAGATTTAGTTTCTTAGGAATAGTGAAGCTTAAATGTTAAGACTACCAGAACGCCTTCTAATAATGGGCATATTAAGTTTTTTTTAAATTTCACTTTGTAGGGTTCAATAGCAGTAAACCAATAACAATTATCTATATTATTTATAAAGTTTGATATATCTGATGTACCCTGCTGATGTAACCAATAATCAGTCCTTGGTTCTTTCTACTTGCTAGAACATTCTAAGTTTTAATATATTCTTTTATTTCAGGCCAGGGTGTGTCGTTAAATATGTGCGCCACAATGAGATTGTCTTCACATGTACCAATACCTTACGACTCAACAGGACTCAAGGTATTACATTTTTCTCTAACTTGAGCTGGGGGGTTAAGTGAAAGTTGTATTTTCGTGAAACTTTAATCTGAGATTAAGTTTCTTTTGCAATTCGTAATTAGTCTTTCATTTTGAACATTTTTTTTTTTTTTTTTTTACCTTTTTTTAGCCTTAACACACATAAGTTTTCATACTTGGACGTTTAGATTTTTACTATTGTTTGAATGAATTCGGTAATTTTTTCAAAATTCAAAACTAGGTTTCAAGAAGTGAAAGTTTAGGTATAGTGGTTTTCTTAAATTATAAAAACTTTAATTGAAACTTATTTTTCTTCCGGTTTTGATTTTTTTTAAAGGTTTAGCTTCAAAACTTTTTAGCTTCAGAACTTTTAAGTTTTCAAGAATTTACTTTTTGTTTTTGAGCCTCAGTTTAGTTTAAATTTTTTAACATCAATTTTTAAGTCAACTTATGAAAGTGTCAGCTTAACTTTTGAAGGAACTTGCAAGAGTTTATTTTTGAAAGTTGCTGGAGTAAATCTGTTTTTCTAGATATGGAGATTGAAAGTTTTTTTATTAAAGTTTCCCCTTGATTATTTGGTTTAATTTTGTAATTTTTCTAACTAGTTTTGCTTTCAGAAGGGCAGTTTATCTCTCATAGTTATTAAGTCTCAGTTTTTAAAGCTTTTGAGTAAATAATTTTAGTAAAATTTGCATTTGAAATAAATTTCGATTTTAAAGTAAATAAAATTTGAATTAAAATTCGCTTTAAAAGTAAAATAGAAATTGAATTTAATTTTGGATTTGAAATAAATTAAAATTTGAATTAAATTTTAATTTTAAAGTAAGGTAATATTTTAATTTAATTTTGCTTTTAAAGTAACATTTGAATTCAATGTAGCATTCAATATAAATTTTAAAATGTATTTTGCTTTTAAAGTATAGTTAATTTAAACTCAATTTCGCTTTTAATGCAAAATTAAATTTAAATTTAATTTTGCTTTTAAAGTAAAGCAAAATAAAAATTTTGTTTTGTTTTTAAAGTAAAGTAAAATATGAGTTTAGTTTTGCTTTGATAATAAATAAAATTTAGATTATAAAAGTTTTGCATTTAGAGGTAAAATTTTAATATAATTTTCCATTTAAAAGTAAAATTGGAAACTAATAGTGCTTTTTCAATATAAAGTTTTAATTCAATTTTGCTTTTAAAAATAAAATTTTAATATGATTCTTTTTTAAAAGTAAATTTTGAATTTATTTTTTGTGCTTGAAGTAAAGTAAAATTTCAAGTTAGTTTTGTGTTTAAAGTAAAATTTTAAGTAAATTTTGAATTTAAATTAAAGTCACATTTTAAGTAAATTTTGCGTTTAAAGTAAAGTAAATTTTTAAGTCCATTTTGATTTAAAGTAAGGGAAAATTTTAAATAAAATTTGCATTCAAAAGTAACGTATATTTTTTTGAAGCACATTTTGCATTTAAATTAGAATGAAATTTAAAGTAAACTTTGCGTTTGAAAAGAAATTTTGCCTTTAAAGTAAGTGAAATTTATAGTGAATATTGCCTTTAAAGTAAAGTAAAATTTAAAACATATTTTACATTTACAGCAAAGTAAGATTTTAACAAAATTTTGCTTTTAAATTAAAGTAAAAGTAAATTTTGCATTTAAAGTAAAATAAAAAAAATGTTTTTAGAAGTAAAATTTGAAGTAAATTTTGTATTTCTAAGTAAAATTTGAAGTAAAACTTGTATTTTGAAATAAAATTTGAGGTAATTTTCCATTTTAAAATATATTTGAAGTAAATTTTGCATTTTAAAGTAAAATGAAAAGAAAATGTTCTGTTTAATGTAAATTAAAACTTTGAAGTAAATTTTGTCTTTAAAGTAAAGTTTGAAGTAGATTTTGTTTGTAGTAAAGTCAACTTTGAAGTAAGTTTTGCATTTAAACTAAAGTTACATTTGAAATAAATCTTGCATCTAAAGTAAAGATAAATTTGAGGTAAGTTTTGCAATTAAAGTATATTTGAAGAAGTCTTACACTTAATGAGAAATTTGAAGTAAATTTTGCATTTAAAGTAAGGATAATTTTGAAGAAAATATCGCTATTTAAGTAAAGTAAAATTTGAAGTAAATTTTTCTGTGAAAGTAAAATAAAATTTCAGGTAAATTTTGCTGTTGAAATAAATGTAAAATTTGAAGTAAATTTTGCTTCTAAAGTAAAATAAAATTAGGTGAATTTTATATATAAAGTAAAGCAAAAATCTTAAGTAAATTTTTCATTTAAAGTAAGTAAAATTTGAGGCAAATTTTGTATATAAAGTAAAGCAAAATTTGAAGTAAATTTTGGACTTAAAGTAAAGTAAATTTGAAATAAACTTTGCACTTAAAGCTAGGTAAAATTTGAAGTAAATTTTGGATTTATAGTAAAGTAAAATTTTAAGTAAATTTTGCATTTAAAGCTAAGTAAAATTGGAAGTAAATTTTGCATTTAAAGTAAGGTAAAACTTAGAAGTAAATTTTACATTTAAAGTAAAGTAAAATTTGAAGTAAATTTTGCATTTAAAGTAAAGTAAAATTTGAAGTAAATTTTGCATTTAAAGTATAGTAAAGTTTGAAGTAACATTTTGTGTTTAAAGAAAAGTAAACATTGCAGTAAATTTCGTTTTAAAGTAAGGTAAAATTAGAAGTAGATTGGGCTTTTAAAGTAAGGCAAAATTTGTAGTAAATTTTGCATTTTAAGTAAAGTAAAATTTTAAGTAAATTTTGCTTTTAAAGTACAGTAAAATTTGAGGTAAATTTTGCTTTTAAAGTGCAATAGAATTTGACTTTAATTTTGCTTTTAAGGAAAAATAAAATTTAAAGTAAATTTTGCATTTAAAGTAAATTGAAATTTGAAGCAGATTTTGCAGTTTAAAGTAAAATAAATTCTGAAGTAAGTTTAGTATTTAATTCAAGGGAATTTTGTGTTTAAAGTTAAGTTTCGTATTTAATTCAAGTGAATTTTATATTTAAAATTGGAGAGACAGTCTGACAGCTCAGGCTATTAACAACAGAGATTATTGTACTTGAGCCCTAGTTTGGTCATAAGACCTAAGTTGGAATGCATTATTATAGCTGAGAATCGGGTTGGGTAGTATGATGACATAATTTCACGATGTAGAATTTCATTTCCATTAGTAATAGGAACTAGACAAGTGACAGGTTTCTCTTATGGATTTTCTAAGAGGCCTAGCTAGATCTTGGGTCTCTAAAGGAATTCTTTGACACTGCTGTTGTGCTTTTGTTAGGAAATTCTATAATAGGCTGGTTAAACTGATTGTATTGAAAATTGTAATTCAAATCCGGGCAGACTCGTTAACGTCTTCCCGTCAACGCCCTCATAGAGCAAAGCTTTGTGTTGGTTAGGAAATACAGTTCAGATTGCATTGGTATGTTCAGTGACCCTTACCTTCATCCACTTCGGTAACCCTTTTTTTCGGAGTTCCCTAACTTCAATTTTTAAACCCTTGGGGTTGTACAATTTCAATTTCCTTAGGACTGAATATTAAGGGACGACAGATGTGGTTGTTTCAATGCAAGTTGCGTGCTCTATTAAAGATTTTATGTTAAAGGATAACACCCTCTCTTAACTTTGTGGGAGTTTGAAGGATTAAAAATAGTAAAATATTGTATTGTTGATGGGGGAGTTTGTCAGCTTGAAGGAACAGTAATGGTAATGCATGGGATTGTTTAAGGGAAGCTTACTCGTACGATATAGTAATAATAGTTATAATGGTCTTAAAATAGCTAGTGAAGTTTATATCGCAGAAATGTTTAGTATATTTTATAACCATCAAACTTACTTTTTTATGCACAGGATTTTGGTGTAGCTGCAGCTGACTATAACAATGACAAATACCAGTGGAAAGCAACATCTTGCATTAAATCTTGTAGACGCTGAGCATATCTTGTGAGGATTCGAAGCCCCCCTAAATTCAGTTACTCAGACAACTAGAACTCAACTTTGAGGAGGTGGACATATTCTGTGAGGATTGGATGTGCTCTACACTCGGTTACCCAGACAACTAGAAATCAACTTGTTGGCACTGTGCACATCCCACTAACAATTGTTTAATATGGCTACCATTGATAGGTAATAGTATTTACATGACTGAAAACCAACTTATTTTATGTATCTGTAAACCTTAGTACATTTCTTTGAACCCAAAGTATACCATGTGATGGGGTAGTTTGTAAACGTACTCCTTAAAAGATTATTTTTTGTCATGAAATCAAAGGAATGTAAGTCGGTTAACAGAAGATGAGAAATGAAGTAACAATGGTTTTTTATTCTGAGGTATGAGATTCTAGTTTAATCACCTTGAATTTTGATTAACTTTTACTGCTATTGGTTTATGTGGACTTAATCCTCCTATTCAGCAAAATAATAAGATTGGAAGTATTTTGACCCCTCCGATGAAAGGAACAATCAATGTTTATTAAAAACAATATACCTTAAGATCTGGAGTTCACGTTGGGCTGCGAACACTTACTAAGATAACTTGGGCAATAATCTTTAGGTAAAAATATTTAGGTGACTTGCACATGAATTCCTAGGTAAAATATTAAGCCGACTTGAGCAATAATCCTTATGGCTGTCCACACTAGCGGGCACTTCCAGCTGTTTATCTTTTTCTCTCACTTCTGAAAGCAGTGTTACCAGGCAACCGCATCATTTTGGCTCCATACTTGGTCGGTCAGTATAGTGGAACGGGTTATGGGAACAGTAAAAATTCACTTTACATGAGATATGGTCAGGAAATTTGCTGTATGTAGTGCCTCAGTGGCGTGATCGGTATGGTCTTGGCCTGCCACCTCGGTGACTGCGAGTTCGATTCTCGGGCATTCCACTGAGGGGTCAGAGATGCATATTTCTGGTGATAGAAGTTCACTCTCGACGTGGTTCGGAAGTCACGTAAAGCCGTTGGTTCCGTTGCTGAATAACCATTAGTTCCATGCAACATTAATACACCGTACAAACAAACATACCTAATTGCTGTGTAACGGATGACAGTTACGCATTGGGCAGGCAGCAACGTTTTAATAACAGACATTGTAATTTGTCTTGCTAGCCGTTGTTATCCCTTATGCCTGTAAATTTGGAAATTACAGTGACTGTTGATTGTTACGCCAACACATGCTTTACCGTTGTACTAGTAATGGATGTATTGGTTAAGCAGGATTTTTGCATAAAGCCCTGTGTAACAATAGTTGGGGGCCTTGTCTAGGGTTCTCTAGATTTTTAAATCTTACAATTGCTCAAAGGATTTTGCTAGGATGTGCGTTGTACTTCTGGTCCTAGTTTTGGCCTCTTTTTGGTAATATTTAGTTTTAGAAGATTTAACTAAATTCACTTAAGAAATGAGTGCCACGACAATATTGAGAGCGCAACGAAAATATAACCCATGAAAATTGAAGGTTTGCCTTTTAGCCTGGCTATGATCTGCAAACTTGGGTTGAGAGGCGCAATAGGATTTAACATGAACAACAGATAACTCCTGGAGAGGGTTTTCGATAGGGTTGGGTAGTGCAAGGATACTTTGGTGTAGCTTTGGCTTATCTTCACGTCCCCTACTCCGAGGTGCTGTAGTAGATTCATATCAACCGTGCATCTGATGTCTAAGCCCGTTCCTTACGACTACGACGCTCCTGATTGGCTGTTGATAAGCCAATCACAGGCCTGGAAACTCTCTCCCGAGAGAGAGTTCATATAGGCAGGATGTATGTCTTATCCATCCCGAGGGATACTTTTAAAAGACGCATCCCTCAGGAGAAGTGGAACATACATCCTGCCTATGTGAACTCTCTCAGGAGACTGAGGGTTTCCAGGCCTGTGATTGGCTTATCAACAGCCAATCAGGAGCGTCGTAAGGGACTTGCCTAGACATCAGATGCACGGTGAATGTGAATCAATTATTGTAATAAACGACGAATGGTAAATGTAAAGCAGATGGCTACACAAAGGCATTGTTTATTAATATCTGTCAACCACACTATGGAAATGGTTGTATATAATACTTTGATACCAGAGGTGCTAGTGCTAAACATTGTGCCCCATGGAGCTTCCGTCATGTTTAGTTTTATAGAAAAATCCACCTAGCTTTGCAGCAAAGCCCCACCCACTAATTACTTCACGCTTATTGCTTGAAGCTGATTGGTTGGCAATTATCAAAAGGAAACGTTATATTATCCCCTGAAATAAAATCGTAATACAAATCTCCCTAAGAAATGGCAAACTAAAAGGAAAATATGAAAAGTCTGGAGTATTCCGCGATGTTGCAATATTGTTTTTCGTAATGAGGTTTATCTGAATACGGAGGTGACAGCGAGATGTATGCATTCGAATCGATACACTTGAATTACAGGACAATGATAATTACCGTCTGATATTGTCAAGCATGTTACCATTCTAACTTTAAACACAGAGTTTCTCAGAGCTATGCAAACTGGTATTTCATACTGATTTCAGGAAATTTTACTAGTCATAAAATCGATCCCATTGCAATCGTTTACTCAACTGGAGGGATGATGACAAGCAGTGATTGCACTCTACCAAACCAGAATATGCTCATGTTTAACTTAAAGTTACAGTATGAGAGGTTATATGAGTCATATTGTATATAATTTTGCTAAGAATTTTCTTAAGGATATTATCTCCTTCCGAAATAACAGGACCATAAAAAATGACGTCCACCTATAACGACTTATGTCTTTTTGTCGGTTTACCCAGCTTATGACGTTGTGATTATAAGCCTATTTTAAATTCAGCCCTTTTATGTGGTTCTTGTTGTTATTCTTGTTTTGTTGCTGCTGTTATGGTGCTTGTAGTGTCTTCGACAATGTTTCATAAATTATGGTAACCTAACATTGCAGAATAAACAGACCTAGTCATAAAATACTGGTGAAAAGAATCATCTGTCTACTCCTGTTGACTGAAATTTAGTCATCTGTTTTCAATTGAAAGTAATCGATATCTTTATGAATATAGTCTACGCTAAAATATTCTAACACACACACAATTTAATAACTTACATGTATCCTTTTCCCCGATAGGGTAATCTACAAGAATGCCCCCAAAATCAAGCGATTCGTGGACTACTCCCAGACTGGTTAGGATCATATTATACATAGCTTTTTCAGCTATCATTAATCTTTTTTTTTTTTTTTTTTTCGTTAAGGATTTTATGATGCCTTCCTTCCATAGCCTTCATTTTCATAGAAATGCTACAGCAGCCTTATTTTACTCGTCACAGTAATATAATTTTTTGTCCCTTTTGTAATATATTTTCAGTATAGTTCACTGAGAGCAGCTTGATAGTTCTGTGTAAGGCTGAGACAGTCCTGACTGATCAGTGTGTGATCGGCTACGCGCCCACGAGTTTAACTTTTATTCTCTGTGGTATACATGGCTTTACATTTACTACGACCACCGACGCAATTACGCATGCTTGTGTATATACACATGCCTACACGTGTACAATTCACAGTATGCTTATACATTATATATCGTGGCGTCGGAACTACTATTCTAATTAAATGCTATTCTATTTCCAACAGATATGGGTGGAAAACTATCTGCAATATGAAATTGACGCCTAGGCCCATGCCCTTTCATTGCCTCAAAATATAAGAAATGGACTGTAGGCCTAATCTCACAACGATAATAACATTTGACATGCAGGATTATGATGAATTAATGCCCTAAGACCAGAACTGGCTGCATGAGCTATACTTGATTTTAATCAATGTGGTTTAAGTGAGATCGCTTATGAAGGCCAACACCGATTTAAAAGGATAAAAAAGCAAGATGTTTGTGCATTTAGGCTGCGCATAATCATAATTAAAGATGCAATGACAAAATTATCCAAGATCTTCATAATGATATTAAATAACTTAATATATCTTTTATCGTAGGTGTCAATTGCATACTTCACAATACCGGGAACTCAAATCTGTGGTGAAGCACCTCAGTGGCGTGGTTGGTTTGGTGGTTGCTTCTCACCTCGGTGGTCGCGGGTTCGATTCCCGGCAATTCCATTGAGGAGTGAGAGATGTGTATTTCTGGTGATAGAAGTTCACTCTCGACGTGGTTCGGAAGTCACGTAAAGCCGTTCGTCCCGTTGCTGAATAACCACTAGTTCCATGCAACGTAAAAACACCATACAAACAAACAATTCTGTGGTGTCAGGATTCATGCACGAAACTCTTCATTTCCGAACAGTAAAATCCGTACTGGTAATCATTTGGACTGTCAACTAGTGTGACGTCATTCCCCCTTCGAGAGCTAGCCAATCACTGCCGTGCAGTGGGCCGGGCATAGGTGAAAAAGCAAGGTGGATTTTGCTATAGCACCTTGGGGTGGGTCCGCTGATTGTGAATTTGATCTTATTAGCTCTATTTTGTTAGCAGGACTTCTGTGACCACTGCCCAGGGAGCTAATAATTAATGTAAAACAGCATAAACATTCCTCTACTTAAATTTCATAGCTTAAGAGTAAAGGCAGAACGATTTATAGTTCGGAATGAGTCTTCACTTGAAGCCTATTAATCTGGTCGTGGTTGAAGTTAGCCATCCAGAAGATAGTTTTTATATATATATATATTTTTTTTAATTTTCTGCTTTTCTAGATGAAACCATATTCATATGGAACAAGCCAAGGGAGCCATTTACTTGAAATTCAAGCTCCCAAAGAATATATAGGTTTCAACCTCCCACCGCAGACCCCACACCGAGGCAGCAACTGATTATGATACAGGAGCCAGTGATTTTTCATCGGCCTGGGGGAGGCTCGAACTGGTTATTTTTGGCAGAACTAACCTCAAGGGCTTCCTTCCCCTTTGGTTAGGAACCTCTGGTTCAAGAATAATAAAGGGAAGAGATTTTCATGTCTCTGTCCCCAAAGCCGTGTTCCGCTAACACCTGTTCCTCTGTTATGGTGCTGTTCCTTATTGTTCCACCTCATTCAGTAACAGGTTTTTAGGGCAAGATTCGCCGTTTTCAAAATTGCTTCTGGAAAATGTTTACCGAAAGAACAAATACTATCCGCGCATCTCGTCTAGCTAATCTGTCATTTTTCGTAGTTACAATGCCATTGACATAATTGACATCGTCACACACTTCTGACAATTGACGAGTAATGAAATGATGGAAATTATTCATTGTAGTATGATAGTTTGAAATCTACTGAGAAAACAATTACCTCGCCTAATTGCTCAATTATTATTAGTCATACAGGCACCCAAAAACTAGTTTTAGTACAATGGTAGAATATAAGAAATTAAGCAATTATCTTCACAAGAACTATAAAAAAAACCAAAGCTGCACACTCACACGCCGTACCTATAAATTTTTTTCGCTTTAAGTTCTATTTTAGTTTATTTATGTGTCGTGGCTGAGATAGTTATGAGCCATGTTCTATAAAAAAAAACTAGCAACTTTGGCTGTACCTACTTTGTAATTAGTTAGAAATTACATATTCGTTTTGTTTTCTTTGCTAATTGAACAGTTATTATTATTATTATTATTATTATTATTATTATTATTATTATTATTATTATTATTATTATTATTATTATTATTATTATGAGGCCAAAAGAGTGGGGTCCTGACTTTTCATTATTACACAAAATCCCCCTCATAGTTGGATATTTCATTGTTGACAAATATGTGGGTTAAGAGAGCAAGTCATTAGTTTTTTTTTCATTAACATAATAATAGGAATTAAGAAACTAAGTCGAATAACTTGCTTCCTCGTTGTATTTACAGACTGACAAGAATGGTCAAGTACTCACAATTGAATTGAATATAGAATTTAGGCCAAAGGCCAACCACTGGGAGGTCTATGAGGTCATTCAGCATTTAAACGGAAATTCCCAGTAAAAGGTTTGAAAGGTGTAACAGCAGGAAAACCTCGCAGTTGCACTATGAATCAATTGTTAGGAGAGGGTGGAAAATAAGATGGAAGAAAGAGAATATAAAAGGAAGTACAGTGAAATTAACGAAAGGGGTTGCAGCTGAAGGCCGAAGGCACGCTGCAAAGAACCTTTTCTGGTCATTTGCGTTTCAATGCTGAATGACCTCAGATCCTCCCAGTGCTTAGCCTTTGGCCTAAATTCTATATTCAATTTAATTTTGAGTATTTGGCCATACTTGTCAGCCTGTAAGTACAGTGAGGATGAAAGATATTCGACTTATTTCCTTAATTCATAGAATATCTTGGTAGTTGACCCTCATTCAAAAAAGTCTTGTTAAGAAAAATTGCTGCATCAGCTCCATTCATTTTGTACAGTGTCTTCTCTATTTTCCTTATCAAGGATTTCTCAATGTTGCTAAAAGTGGCAAGCAACCCGCCAAAGAGGATCGTCAAATTCGGAGAGAGAGAGAGAGAATAACTTGTAGCATCAGTAATAAAAAGGATTTAATATTTTAATATGACTTAACCGAATTTGACGATCCCCTTTGGCACGTTGCTTGCCAATTTTAGCAACATTGAGAAATCCTTGATAAGGAAAATAGAGAAGACTCTCTATACAAAATTAATGGAGCTAATGCAGCAATTCTTTTTAACAAGACTTAATTCATAGTATTATGTTAATGAAACATAATTATTGTTTTGCTCTCTTAACTCACATGTTTATCAACAGTGAAATATCCAACTCCGAGGAGGATTTTGTGCAATAATAAAAAGTCAGAACTCCACTCTTTTGGCCTCATTCAGAACTTCCAGTAATATATATATATATATATATAATATATATATATATATAATATATATATATATATATATATATATATATCGAAAATCTTTGGAGAATTAGATTATGAACTACTTAGGAAAACAATTTGCTCTCAGACCACCGAAAACAATAAAATAACAATTTTGCCGTTAATCCTCATCCTCTTACCAAAAATCAAATCCTCAAACATTACTTGCTATTGTATTTTGCACGGTCACTATGAATCAGTATTCTGTATGAACATAAGGCCATAAGTTACATTAAAATGATAATAATCCCCCGTCAGTCAATGGTTCACACAATAGCCTCGAATTATTAAAATTGTTTTATGATTATCTCTCTACTTCATCATTTACCGCATTATACAAAATGCTCCAATAGCTACTGAACTGGTGACAGTAACATCGCTGTTTATTATGTAATATTATGTATATTATGTAATAAACAAATAACTCTCTCTCTTTCTTTACCCACGCGGACATATGTTGGTTTGTATGCTGCAGTCACCGGCTACTTCCCAAGGTGTAATTAACTCCCCGTGCCATCGTTAAAAGGCCGAAAAATGACCAAGGATGTATAGCGGCTGTAATGACTTCGCCCCTCAGAGGCCTCATTACTCTTTGGAAAACGGCCTCAAACCTTCGGCGCCATCTGTCCAATTGATGGGTTAACCTTTCGTGCTGCTGACAGGATTTTCTCACGTCGGTTCTTCCTTATCCATATGTTCCGGGATTTTAACGATTTTCGAAAGCGAAAGTCTCGAGGTGTGTGTGTGTGTGTGTGTGTGATGAGAATCACATTAGCCGTTGGCTAGTATGTTTTTCTTTGAAATTTAAGATGATACCAGTATTAAAAATGATGATCAAGAAACCCACAATGATGCCTATTAAGTGTAATGTATGTTGAATATTTACACAAAACGAGAGGTTCGGGGAACCTGTTCGGTTCTCTTTCTCAATTGAGCAGGTTCTCGGCATCTAAGTAAATAAGACACTCAAATAAGTGACGGAAAAAAAGTCACAGGAAAAAAAAAAGGCCACATTAATCTTTCCAAAATAGTGACCCACAAGATTTTTAGCCCGGTATGTATCCACCTTTGAGGCGTCTTTAGTACAAGTCCATCAGGGATTACCGGAAAAAACATAAGCAAAAGACTAAAAATCATAAAGATAAAGATCCCCAGGAAATATTTTGAGTTTTTCCCCGCCGCAAAATAATGTGACTTCTTTTTCCTGTGATTTTATTAACGGGCACCGGTTCTCGTAAGCGATCGTTATATATATATATATATATATATATATATATATATATATATATATATATATATATATATATATATATATATATATATACAATGACATAATTGCAGATTTTTAATGAGTCATACGATTTTTGAGATTTTTTTTAAATAACAATGATGATGATGGGTAAGAAAATTACGAGAATGTATAGATATGTACAAATTCCTTTTCCCGATGAGTTTGAAACCCACTTCTTCACGTTTCCTGCCGTTTGCATGGTTGATTTGTCAGATTAAAAAGAGAGAATAAATAGCCAGATCCCCAGAATCAGGTAGTCTGAAGGCCAGTGGCCAAACAGTGATGTTACTGTCACCAGTTCAGTAGCTATTGGAGCATTTTGCATAATGCGGTAAATGATGAAGTAGAGAGATAATCATAAAACAATTTTAATATTTCGCTATTGTGTGAACCATTGACTGACGGGGGATTATTATCATTTTAATGTAACTTATGGCCTTACGTTCATACAGAATACTGATTCATAGTGACCGTGCAAAATACAATAGCAAGTAATGCTTGAGGATTTGATTTTTGGTAGGAGGATGAGGATTAACGGCAAAATTATTATTTTATTGTTTTCGGTGGTCTGAGAGCAAATTGTTTTCCTAAGTAGTTCATAATCTAATTCTCCAAAGATTTTCGTATTTACTCACTCTAAAATTACTCGGTAAGGATTTCCTATTACCAGCATTAATAGGCAGTTCGCATATACACATAATATATATATATATATATATATATATATATATATATATATATTATATATATATATATTTGTAGATATATATATATATATATATATATATATATATATATATATATATATATATATATATGTATATATATATATATATATATATATAGTATGTATATATATGATATATATATGTATATATATGTATATATATATATATATATATATATATATATATATATATATATATATATATATATATATATATATATAGTAAGAGAAAGACTAAACGAGAGTCAGAGACAACAAAACGTGGAACTCTTAAACCAGACATTTAATTCTTTTGTTACAAAAGATTATGCATTAACCAAAAGAGAGGAGAAAGCATCGGGAATGTATCGTAGTCAAGAATAAGAATTCAGCAATCACAACCGAAAGGATGCACAGATAAACCTTCCGCTTCCATCCCTCTGTTGAATTAATTGGCGTGACATCGGTTGCAGGATGCACAAAATAGGTCAACGTCAACAATCTGGGTATGAAGTTATAGTGTGTGAGAGAATGATTCGAATCCAGGTAGAAAAGTCACCGAAAAAAGGTCGCAGAAAAGAAGTCACAGAAAAAAAAGCCACATTAAGCCTTCTTATATATCCACCTTTGCGGCATGTTTGGTTTAAGTTCGTTTGGGGTTACTGTAACATAAACAAATGACTGTGAATTTTTCTGTGACTTTTTTTTTTCTAGCCAAAACTGACTTTTTTCTGTAATTTTTTTCCTGTGACGCTATGACCACCGGCCATCAGTAATTCAGGGCAGGAACGATTAAATGGGCGGGGTTGAACCGGTGCTGGTAAATTGTCACACGAACCATCACGGGTGACACCCCATTCGTTTCCCATCTCGTTAATGGTATTCGTTGCTGTATCCTGTGCCCCTGTGCTCATTAAAACGAACGAGGGACAAACGTGCCCTTCTCAGCAAGGTCTTCCCAATTGGGCAGGACATACTGTTCTTCTTTCTTTGCCCTTATCAGCCTTCTGAATTAAAATGGCTTTCCGGTTTCTAGTCTGCACTATATTATTGTTACCCCTTTTCATGATATACTTCAGAGTTTGGCAAACATCGAAGCTTTTTGAATGACAATAGCTTCAGCATTACTTGAGGCTCTGTGCAGTGTCCCTTTGGCCCCCAGCTGCAACCCTTTTCATTCCATTTACTCTACCTCCATTCGTATTCTCTATTCCATTCCATATACAGCTTTTGAATTAAAGCAATTTTCGGTTTTTGATGGAGTTCCCAGCTACTTTAGAAATAATCCAGGTAAAAAGGCACAGGGGAAAAAAAAGTCACTTTAATATTTCCTAGATAGTGACCCTCCAGGGTTTTAACCCAGTAAGTATCCACCTTTGCGGCTTGTTTAGTACGAGTCCGTTTGTGACTTTTTTTGTGAATTTTTTTCCCGTGACTTTATTACCGGCCAACATTAGAAAGACCTTATTACGCAGGATTCTATAGAGACTATTTTATTCTGCGGTATAATCCCGCTGGCAATTTACTTTCGCTGCGAACTAAGATCAGCTCAGTATGCAAATCAGTCATGACTGAAATGGCAGCGCGGCTCGCATCCATCAGGCGACAAAGATTTCGTTGAGTAACTGCCGAATGAGAGTGAAAGTGGCTCCAACGGCGAGTGTGAGGTCGGCACACATGGGCCCTCAGGGAGGTGAGGTAATAAGGAGAGAGAGAGAGAGAGAGAGAGAGAGAGAGAGAGAGAGAGACTAAATGATAATTTATGTTATTGATCAGGGCGTGTGCTGGTGATTCAGACTAATGCAGGGCAAAAATAAAACAGCAAGAAGTGGACAGAGAGAGAGAGAGAGAGAGAGAGAGAGAGAGAGAGAGAGAGAGAGAGACCTAAATGATAATTTATGTTAAAGATCAGGCTTTATTTTAGTGGTTCAGAAAAGTGTAAATGGAAAAATACAACAACAAGAAGGGAAAGAGAGAGAGAGAGAAGAGAGAGAGGAGAGAGAGAGAGAGAGAGAGAGAAGCTAAATGATAATTCATGTTGAAGATCAAGTCGTTCGTTAGTGGTTCATAAAAGTGTAAGGGGAAAATACAACAGCTAGAAGGGAGAGAGAGAATAAACTACAATTTAAGCTGTAGATCCTGCCGTGAGTTAGTGATTCAGACAAGTGTAGGGGAAAATATAATTCGTCAGCAAGAAGAGAGGTAACCAAGCCTTTCCAGGAAAGTTAGACAATTCAAGCAAATTATGATAATATTAATAGCCGAAAGAGCAGCAGCAGCAACAGTAATAGTAGCAGTAGAAGCAGTATTAAAGGAGGAGAGAGCTTGCCAGTTTGTTTGCCATTCCACAAAATGACTCTTACTCAAACCAATGAATTTTCCACATATTATAAAGGGAATAGTTAGCAATTTTGGGATATTTCTATTACGGGGATGAGATAGCATGGGGATTTGTATTATAACTATCAATTGTATTCGTCGTTAATTTTAAACAATATTTAATTATTTGCTACGAAAAGTTTACAAGATAACTAAAGAATGTACCATTGCTGGAAGTAAATATAAATTTTGTTAAAAGTCAATCGGTGATATATGGAAATGAAGATAAAAATATATTTGTAGAAGACGCAAAAACGAAATTGTTACACGGTATGAAAAATACACACTGCAGGCATTCTATCCAGTCAACAGATAAATTATGTATGCTTTCGTTACCATCCTGGATAGATTAAAGGGATGGACAATCTTTGTCTCTACAAAAAGCAGAGTAGTTGGGATGAAAAGTGGGAAAATATCCTTGGTCTATTGATTTTTACTGCAAACAAGTGCTGCAGCGATAATGTTTATAGAAATGGAAGGAACTTGTTAACCTGGTGAAATAAGATACACGGTATTTTATTTGACTCTCTCCCCCCCCCTCTCTCTCTCTCCTCTCTCGCTCTCTCCTCTCTTAAATCCTTCTATCTATATATATATATATATATATATATATATATATATATATATATATATATATGTATATATATCATATATATATATATATATATATATATATATATATATATATATATATATATATATATATATATATATATATTATATATATATATATTATATATAGATATATATATATATATATATATATATGAATATAATCATCGCAAGTAAAAGCAGTGTTTTCAAAACGACGTTGATGGGAATACAACCTTGTTACAGTCTTTCATTATTATTACTTAAAAAAAAAAAGGTCACGTAATGATTCTACAGCCGACGAATTTTGGATCTTCGAGATCTGACGGAAGAGATATTTCGCATCATATCTCTATTAAGCTATTATAAGAGACCAGCCACACCCTCCCCTGGGTGATTAAAAACACTCATCATTAGATAAGAGATGCTCTCAGGTATTCATCGCAGGGAAATGAAAGTCATTCCACGGTGGGTTTTAATGGTGGTGACCCTTCAGATTACAAGCAACGTCTACTGGCGAACTCTTTGGAGTGCCATTTAGAAGGTGTTTGTGTACATATTCATGGGCAGGTAAATAGGGCTGCATTGTGAAGGCGAACATTTTGAGTACCTACGTATGCGTGTAAGGCAAACGTGTCTCTCGTAGCAAACAGACAGACAGTTCTTTCATAAGAGAACCTCTACAAACGATAGGGTTTATCCGTTCAGTAACTCTGAAGGTCCTCTTCACTACGATCATTACAGCGTTATTGCCTGTTATTCGTTTATCCGAATGCTATTGAAACTGTCAACGTCGAAGTGTGTAATAATTGGTCACTTATAAATTAATAAAGGATAAAGGAATTGCATGGAATGTTCACAGAAAATGTTGTAGTCTTGTAGTCTTGAAAGAGAAATTTGCATTGGATCTTCTAAGAGAATTGTCTATGACAACAGTTAAACCGTGTCTCTAAAGGAGATAATCAAATGACTTGTCAGAGATAGCTGTTATTCTACGGAGGGAAAGTTCTGTTGTAATAATAATAATAATAATAATAATAATAATAATAATAATAATAATAATAATAATGGTATCAGAACAGATAGGGTGATACGTGCAAATAGACCAGACGTGACGTTGATTGACAAAGTCAAGAAGAAAGTATCACTCATTGATGTCGCAATACCATGGGACACCAGAGTTGAAGAGAAAGAGAGGGAAAAAATGGATAAGTATCAAGATCTGAAAATAAAAATAAGAAGGATATGGGATATGCCAGTGGAAATTGTACCCATAATCATGGAGCACTAGGCACGATCCCAAGATCCCTGAAAAGGAATCTAGAAAAACTAGAGGCTGAAGTAGCTCCAGGACTCATGCAGAAGAGTGTGATCCTAGAAACGGCGCACATAGTAAGAAAAGTGATTGACTCCTAAGGAGGCAGGATGCAACCCGGACCCCCCACACTATAAATACCACCCAGTCGAATTGGAGGACTGTGATAGAGCAAAAAAAGAAAAAAAAAGAAAAAAAATAATAATAATAATAACAAAGAGTTGAAAGAAAGCAACACTTCCATTACTGATTATATTTCAAAACAGACTCATTTAGCCTATTGATTTTAACCATAATAGGGTCATTTTCTTTTTATCTGTAGGAGTATGTTATTCATTCACTATGATCTTTAAACAGTGCAGTCGAGGTCTTAGACTTCCGTTCCATGACTAGCAGAAAGGAGTGACCTAAAACAGAGGCTGAAGATGAACATCACAAAAAAACTTGCTCACATTTAAGTGGCTTTTACATAACGCCTGCTTAGCGGTTGTTCTTTGATGATGGGATTTGGAGTATCATATATATATATATATATATATATATATATATATATATATATATATATATATATGTATGCATGTATGTATGTATGTATATATGAGAAAGAGAGAGAGAAAGATACGGACATAATTGCATTTCTCTAATCTCTTACCAAGGATGCGGTTATCGTAAATAGACCTAGGGCCATTCAGTACCTAATAATTTGCCAAAAGGGCGTGAGATTCCTAGTTTGACTGAAGTCGATTCCCTTTCATGGTTCCTTCCCCCCTGAGATGCTGAATAGTACGACTCTAGGTAATGTAACAGTCATGCTTGATTACCTCTCCTGAGGTAGAATTGCTCTCGAGAATTATACATAATAAAATCCACCTTACATGGGCAAGTTAGTGTCTTGTCTAAGAAAAAATACAAAAATAATCACGAAAAAAATGCCATGACTGAACTTTGCGTAATTGTAATAAAAACATGAATAGATAGCTTTAAATCCTATGGCTACTATCTAACAACAACAACGGAAATAATAATAATAATAATAATAATAATAATAATAATAATAATAATAATAATAATAATAATAATAATAATTTTAACACCCTCAAAGATTTTACGTCCTGCAATTTTAAAACTAACATAAGACCTTTTGAGAGCTTTTAATAATAATAATAATAATAATAATAATATATAATATAATAATAATAATAATAATAATAATAATAATTGTATAGAAATTAAATTTTACTGCGAGAGAGAAGAGAGAGAGAGAGAGAGAGAGAGAGAGAGAGAGAGAGACCTCTTCGACCACAAAGTGTTATTGGCTCAAGGTCGACGATCACAGCATGAAATGTGGCGTCTTCACCTTAAAGAAAACAATGATGGTCAGGTGAGGTCAAAACTTCCGAAAGATGGGGGGAACGTTATTATTATTATTATTATTATTATTATTATTATTATTATTATTATTATTATTATTATTATATACGTCCCTTTTATTGCATCTGCGCGGATTATGACAGATATTACCTCGCTGTACTAAAGTCTAATTGACATATCATGCGTAAGTACTGTTTCTTTTAGATTAATTAATTATGATGTCTCCCATCTGAAAAGTAATTTAAAAAAAAATATTTTTATTTATTTTTATTGCTTTAAAATGGCATTTCCTCATATTTTTACCATATATTCGACCGGGAGAATGTATTTAAAGAATTTACTTTGCCTTTTTTCGAAGTTAAAAAACTTAATTACAGTTTTCTTATGCCAATTCCGAGGTTTCAGCCTGACGAGATATAATGTAAAATGGATTCTAATTTGTTGTATTAAAACCATAACAGAACCAGTGGATAAACAAGAAACATAGAGCTAATGGACTTTTTCCTGCTTTAAAGAAGTGTCAGGTTCTTACGCCTTCATAGTCTTCAATTTTCTCGAAGATAACCTTTAAAAATTGCACATTTTTATTTACATCCACTAAACATCATCACGAAATGATTATAATTATTTTACTCATCCTTTCATATCACCTGAGAAACAACAAAAGAGTAGGTATCAAGCAGAACGTTTCAGCAGTGCCTGTAACAGATTTTGCGTCTATTTTACAAAGTACGTAAAAGAAACAGCAATTCACATGGAGAAAAATATTCTATGAAAAGACGTTCATAAGGCGCTTTCTTGAATAATGTACAAATGTTACGATCGTGACCTGCCAATGCTGCATGGCAATTTATAGACCGTAACCGTAAAGGATTTGTGTATTAATATTCACATTGAACAGGCCATTGTAAACGCTGTATTGCATTGGTAAAAAGTCACAGGCATGCGGCAAACGATTAAGCAGAGACGATAGTTCTGAAAGCATTTTCAGTTTATTATTTGTTAACATAATTGAACTTTTAGCATTAAAGATGAGGTTGATTGTTTATTTTAAGTGATGATAAATAATTCATATTTAGATGCTGTTCATCTGCTTATTGCAGTTCTTGAAAAAATGTATCAGTTTCTGCTAATCAGGAAATATAATAAAATCCATTGCCGCGTCCTAAAAGAAAGCGTTATCGCAGCATTTCTTGACGCAATATAGCATTATCACATTTCTGGACAGCAAAACAGCACTGACGCAGCATTTCTTGGCAGCAATACAACACATCGCAGCATTTCTGGACAGCAATACAGCACTTTTGCAGCATTTCAGGACAGCAATATCGCACTTTCGTAGCTTTTGAGGACAGCAATACAGCACTATCGCAATAATTCTTGACAACAATTTTTCCTAAAACAAACAAACAAGTAAATAGATAAATGAATAAAATAAAACCTGGCTTTCCAAGGACGAACAACTGGACCCCAGCAAGGAAGATTTCCGCTCCGCCGAAGGCTCGAGTACCAGCCTGCTTCAGCCTCCCTCTTCCTCCGCCGCCGCCGCCGCCGAGGAACTTTCCATTTCAACCTTCGAGATATGGGTGTGGTTGACGACTTCGCGAGTGAGGACGGCATATTGTTTGTCGTTTTTGTCATTGATAAGGCGAGGCTGACTGCGCCGTTTGATTAGATAATGAGAGCCGCGAAGTGCGCAACACAAGAGCGCCCAGGCGATGGCGCGGAGAGAGGTAATGAATGAGTCACGTCGGACGAACACTGAAGAAAGGAGGGAATTGATCGATGTAATTTGCGATGCTCTTGCCACGGCAGATTTTTTGGCGGTGCCGGGCCAGGGCAAACTGGTTCCCTGGTGATCTGGATGATGAATTATGAAATATGCACTCTTGTCTGTCAGTTAATGAATGTGAATAAAAAGACTTATCCTTCTTACGTTCTTATTTAGATAAAAAAAAAAAAATAATGGAAAACAGTCTCCAGCAACTGAAAGGTTTAGGTGACACCAAGTTCGAAAGACTATCACTTATGTAAGCAGTTATGTTAGTAACTATAGAATTTAGGCGTAATTAGAATAGCTCTGAGTCCATTTGGTTAGCTCGGAAGTCAAAATTCCAATCAAATAGGCGATCAGTGCGTAACAGACTAATGCGACAGTTATTCAGTGATTTGTGTATGAATTTGTGTCATTAAATTTTCGAACGCTGGATATGTGCATTTCCCTGTTTTTGGCAGTTTCACGAGATACAAGTCAGTAATGTCCTCATCTTCATTATCATGGCTCAGGGCCAGTCGATTAACTGAATGAGACGTTGTTGAGTATCCATGAAGAAATTATGGTAATTCAGGGCAACAGACGAGAGGCGAAGGCAGCGGTCCTGTCCGAAAAGTTTTACAGCTATTAAAGGTGTTGCTGAAAGTGGCGTTTATTTTGTCACTTCCTGAGAGGCTGCTTTTCCTGTTTGATATATATATATATATATATATATATATATATATATATATATATATATATATATATATATACATATATAGATAAAGGTATAAGCCACGAAGGGAACTGAAACACTGGAGTATCTACAAGATCTTTCGACTCACGTCCTTTACTTAGCAGACCAACTGACATACATGAGAAACTGAGATGGCAAGGAAGGGTCATATAAGTAACAGATAGCGATTATAAGGAGATTAGTACCTAGAATCCAACACATCTGGAGAATTAGTAACCTTCCCAAACAAGCATAAACATGGGTGCAATTTATGAGGTTTACAAAAAGATAAAGTCCAACTGCTCAGACACAGGGACAAGGCAATTAAAGGATAATACAGGGCGGCAAATGACCACATTCAAACCTTTGGTAAACAAAAACTTATTCACAAAACATATTAAACATATATATACAAAGAAAATATCTATGAGGAAACTAATTTGTATTTAAGTGTGTGATTGTATCTTTGAGGTCATTCTTAAACGTGTTACAAATACAAGGGTCTGAATGAAACACCCCACGACTATCATTAAACTTACAATGAGAAGTAGGTTGTATAATGGCAGATTCTAAAAGATTTCCTGTTAAGACATCTTTTGATCTTGCAATTACTGAACTACCAATCTAATTTATCTGGTGGTTGTTTTCACTTAAATGAATGAATATTGTATTAGATGTTTGCCCAGTTTTGACAGAATATTTATGCAGTTTGATTCTTACTTCTTACTTGCTTGATTGCCCAAGATATAACGAGGGGCAGTCCATACATGGAATTTTATATATTATGTTGTTGCTTTCCCTGGGGCCATTTTTTATTAACATTCTTTTTAGTGTATTATTATAGGGAAAAACGAGGTTGACCTTAAAGGATTTTAACGTGTTTTAAGCCAGCACCTCGGAGTAGGTGACGCGAAGTTAGTAAGCCAAAGTAGCACCGTTTGAAGTTTTATATATATATATATATATATATATATATATATATATATATATATATATATATATATATATATATATATATATATATATATGTAATGCCGCTCCAGTTCAAAGTAGTTGCGTTATATATGCGAGTATAGAACACTTGTAGAACACTTTGGGGTAACTTAAGTATAGGAGAATTAGGCTTATATGATGAGTAGAGTAATAATTTTATTGTTGGCCCAATCAAGTTGACAGGAACTCAATTTATAACTGCGATTGAACAATAGTAACTGGAAGGTTATTGTGGCATAATGATAGTAGTTCTTGGCGAATATTTATTAGTATCCTCCGAATGCTTTAAGTAAAAGTAGCAATGATTATCTTAACAATTTTGTGTAGTTGTTTAGCACTAAACTAATTCTTCATTCCAGATTGGGCTTGGATTTATTTGAAGAGGTGTTTTATTTTGTTAATATAGTTTTAAGATTTTATTGATTTTGAGTAGAATGCGTTAAAAAAATTTAAATCTAAGATTATGCTTCATATATATATATATATATATATATATATATATATATATATATATATATATATATATATATATATATATATATATATATATATATATATATATATATATATATATATAATATAACGACCACAGGAGAATACTTTTATAGCAGAAAGTCAGAGGTAAACAGAGAGAGAGAGAGAGAGAGAGAAAGAGAGAGAGAGAGAGAGATGGTGGTTTCCGTTAACGGCAGAGAGAGAGAGAGAAAGAGAGAAAGAGCAAGAGAGAGAGAGAGAGAGAGAGAGAGAGAGAGAGAGAGAGAGAGAGAGAGAGATGTGCTGACACATGGCATGTTTTACACTTATATACATTTTTTTTTTATCAACTTCATCGGCTTAAGATGACCCAGGACAAAAATGAAAAGATTATAAAAAGAATGATAATCACATAGATGTATTTTTATCGCGTCCTGTCAGCCTAAAATTTTCAAATAGTTGAACGTAATTAGAATCATGTATTAGAACCTGTGCCTGGGCAATTTTAATTTTCTTATTAAAATAAAGAACAGTTTTTCGTCTTTTTATTTTCGTATATTTTATACTTGACTTCAAGATAAAAGTATTAATTGTCTGATAAAGTAGAGAACAATTAGGACGTAATATGATATTTGATATAATTCCCGGGAACAGACATATCACGGTTGAAGTTAAGAGTAGTTCATGCGATCTTGCCGAGTATAATTACACTACAATTACGTAGACTTTCCTTCTTTTTTCCTCTACCGAGAGATCATAAGACCAGGGTCGGTGATTAAAGGTACTTTCAAAGCGCGGCAGAAACAGGAGCCGATTTTCTGTGCTCTTGTGTGCTAAAGGTAGATTCACTTGTGCATGCTCTTAGTAAGCAATCTACTCCTTTTTAGTTTTCAGTAAAAGAAAACTATTAAGATGGCTTTGTCTGTCCGTCCGAACTTTTTCTGTCCGCCCTCAGATCTTAAAACCAACTTAGGCTAGAGGACTGCAAATTGGTATGTTGATCATCCACCCTCCAATTTATCAAACACCAAATTGCAGCCCTCTAGCCTCAGTAGTGATATGTATATATATATATATCTATATATATATATATATATATATATATATATATATAAATATGTCTGATGTTGTTTATAATAATATTGTGGTTCGAATCCTGGCCGGCATAGGAGGCCTTATCAGTTATAATTCCCTATTGCGTGTAATTCCCTAGGTATAACGAATTCGATAATGTACAATATTTGTACCTTAAATGTAAAAAGTCACGCGGAGACACACACACACATATATATATATATAAATAATATATATATATATATATATATATATATATATATATATATATATATATATATATATATATATATATATATATATATATATATATATGTGTGTGTGTGTGCGTGTGCGTGTGCGTGTGCCTGTGTCTCCGAGTGACTTTTTATATTTAAGCTAAAAATATCGTATATTATCGAATTCGTTATACCTTAGGAATAACACACAAAAGGGAATTATAACTGATAAGGCCTCCTGTGCCTACCAGGATTCGAACCACAATATTATTTAAACATAACACTAGACAGTGACTTTCACCACTTGGACATTTTACATATGATCTAAAATGGAATATACTAAAATTCTTTTCGTAATTCCAGTCGAAAGTTAATGGAGTTATAGTTAGCTAGAACTTTAGATTTTCTTACCAAGCAACAACAACGGCAAAAAATAATAATAATAATAATAATAATAATAATAATAATAATAATAATAATAATAATAATAATAATAATAATAATAATAATAATAATAACAATAATAATAATAATAATAATTATCGCTAGTGTTAAAGAGACAAACTGTACTTTTTATTTAAAGCTTTCTTAATGATAATTAATGCCGCACGTATTGGCCCTAACATTCAGAAAATATCAATGCTATTCTTAGGCATAATTCATGAATATCCACAAATAAATATCTATATATCCAGGCTCATATCTGTTTGGATTTAATGAACAAAGGTCATAATGTGACACCAGTTTGTCAAAGAATGGCAAGAAGAAAATCCGAAATGAGCGTTTGGCAAATGCAAGAAAAAGGAGGGCAAGTTTAATGACGTTTGAAAAAAGCGGTCCTTTGAAAGAGAAGAGTGGCAGCGAGCACGCCATACTTAAGTCTTTATGTCATTGCAACATCTGATCGTTATAGATCTTCCTCCTTATTCCCCCTCCCGCCATCCCCCATCCCCATCCCCCTCCCAACGAACCCCAAATCCACCTCCGTACCTTCCTCACCTCATAATTTCTTCCCACCGAATCGGTGAAAGTAAAAGTTTCCGGGGGCCAATGAGCTCTCGAGGAGTCACGTGACGTCACAGCCTCTTCTCCTATATATTTGGCGGACTGGCAAAGGAGGTGCACATCAAGTCAGATACCAAGAACTCTCTCATCTTTTATTTCTGCGGAATATGGCGCTCACAGTGGTAAGTTGATCGTCTTCTCGAGTTTCCTTGGAGATTTCTATTCGTTGCTCGTTAAAAATTTGGTTGGGGTCACCCTGAGGTTTCTTTGTAAGATATTCTCTTCAAATTGGCCCTGAACTGACGACATTTTCTTTTTCGCTTCTCAGTCAATACTTCTAGTCTGCGCCACGGCGGTGTTAGCATCTCATCCTCCCCCCTATGGACATCATCAACCTGCTTACGGTCATCACCAGCCTGCTTATGGTCACCAGCCTTCCTACAAACACTCTTACTGCGATCCTACAAAAACCCCAGTTTGCGCCGCCAATTCATCCCTCACCTACTGCTTAGAAGATCCCGAATACCCCGAGTATGAGATCAAAGGCGCCATCAGCGCTGACTACCTCTTCGCCAAGAAGTACGCCGATATCGCTGACCAGTCAGCTGACGACCTTGTAGACATGGTCACTAAGGAACAAGAAGAGGGCTTTGATTACTCCTATTACACTGGTGCTTCCACTGGTCCTTCCCCATACGACGCCACTCACTGGGGAGGTCCTGAAGGATACATCTGCCCCTCAGACGTCGCTTACGCCATGCCCAAGCGAGCTCAGAACGTGGAGGGCAAGTGGCGTGTGATCGTCAACGACGTCCACTACTATACCCAGACTGCCCGTCTGGAGACCTGCCTGTTCCCAGAGGCCGCCTGCCGTGCCCTGGCTCCCTGCTACAAGAGCCACTGCACCCAGAAGTACGTCTACCACCGCCTTCTGTCTTATGACCCATGCGACCCTTACAAGGGTCTCTTTATCGACATTTACAAGATGCCATCTGCCTGCTCCTGCCACGTCCCAGCTTAAGAACCCGGTGCCTCTCCGGATTCATACCTTGCGTATCCTGCTCCCTAATCCCAAATTCCTCATCCTTTAAAAGTCCCCTCATAAATAACCTCCTTATCATTGCTCCCTGATCCTTAAAAAGAACATTCCCATCGATTCCATGATGTAGGACCCCCTACCCCTCCTCCCTCATCCTAAGTCCCTTCCTCATCCTTATCCCACCACCCGAGCCTCCTTGGCCAAGTCTAGAATATTGACACTGTTTGTTCCTTTCTTCGACTATCCAGTTGGATCTCCCGGGGAGATGCCCGCGTCACAGGGGCGTCCCCCAGGGCTCAAATGTGAGAAGCTCCCAAGAGACCTAGAGAACTGCTTTCTTTACGTACCGCAACTGACCATCTAATAGCAACCAGGGACAACTTGGGAATTTCTGCACCCCGCTTGGAGTCCAGATATCAAAATTTATTTCTTTCCTTTTTCATTTTTTCCTCCTTCCACTATCAAGTAACTTATGACACATGTGAGTGCGAGATGCTGAGAGTTCTTGTATTTATTTTTATATTAAAAAATAGAAAAAAAATGTTATTTGTTATTCCACCTTCGAGCTTTCATAGATACAGATATACAAGGCTAAAGAAATGAGAAGAAGGAAATAAATAAGTATTTCACTTGGAAGCTGTTTTAAACAGACAAATAGGAAAAAACTTTTATGAGGTACAAAGCTCAGAATTCATTCCTGTTTACTTGCAAGGGAGAGCATTGCGAGCAGTACGTATTGATTAATGCATAATACTTTCATTTGAAGTATGCAGATCAGCAACTATTTGTAGGATGAAATCTTGCAGCTAGAACAACTTGAGGTTCAGAAAACAGAAATATATCACTGACATGAATGATAGCATAACTTTTTCAATTCTTTGAATTCACAATGAGAAGTCTCTCTTCAAAATAAAAATGGAAAGAGAGACTTCTCATCGTGAACTCGAAGAATAGAAAAAGGTCTATCTTCATCCTTTTCACTGATAAAGTAGATATAAATAAGGGAAGTCTAAGAAAACAAGTATATAACACATATACGTTTCTGGACTTGTAATGTCTGGAGAAGAGTTAATAAAAACTTTTGAGGTATCCCTGTCATATTAGTAGATGTGTGAGTGCCGCTTTTCACACACACACACACACACACACACATCACACACACACACACACACACACACATATATATATATATATATATATATATATATATATATATATATATATATATATATATATATGTGTGTGTGTGTGTGTGTGTGTGTGTGTGTGTGTGTGTGTGTGTGTACTGATATGATTCAGCAAAGTTAAATGGCTTTAAAGGTCTGCAAAAAAAAAAAAAAAAAAAGCCGGCAGAGATGGTATTCAGAGTTTAGTACCAGTCAGCATAAATACTGGTGGTACCTTTAGTTTTGTTACTGAAGAATATTGCTAATCCAGCGAAAAAAACCTTGGAAATATTGAGATGATTTCGTTTAGTGGATTATAAGTTAAATGAGTGAGATTTGGCGAAATGAATATAATGAATAAGAGTATTTAGGTATTGTGTAGCCAGCCAGACACAACGGAATAAGACAGACTTACCAGATTTACAATTCGACAGTTATGGGATGAAGGAAGAAATGTTTGCTTAGACTTCTAGAAACTAGACTGAATTATTGATAGAAGTGTTAGTAGTACGAATGACTTGAATATGTTGGATGAGTGAAGTTCCTTAAAGACACAAGTGAATAGTAATAGTGGAGTGAATGATGATTATAAGACGCTTATACAGCTGATTTACCACTAAAGGAGAGAATGTTGTCCTTTTACCCTTTAAAAGTATCACTACAAAAAAGGTTTACGATTAAAGGAATTTCCTCAAGAAACTTGATAAAGCATTGTTAACAAGGAGAGAGAGAGAGAGAGAGAGAGAGAGAGAGAGAGAGAGAGAGAGAGAGTATAATTTTATATTGCCAAAATATAGCACTGATAACAAGTGCAGCTTCACAAGGAAATCCATCAATATTTTTTCTTTACATCTTTTTTGATAAAAGTTTTACTTCAAAATAACAAAGAACGGTTTAAACGGAAAGGTTAATCATTTTACCTGGAATTGTAAAATATAACATTAGCATAATTTGGTAATTATCACCTGTCTGAAGACTTTTTCTCTCACTCAGTCGTATAGAGAATTAGTCCGTATGTCGCACTTTACATAATAATTGGTGCTGAGACAATTGCGATATTATGGTGTCTGTTGTATGAAATCCACATTTTTGTATTAAAATAAATTTGCATGAATATTACGGAATTATGATTTGAGCTCTGCAGGAGGCCCCATCACAATGCCAGTTTCATATATTTGGTAATTGAATAACTAAAGTTACCATATGAAATTGGCAGATTTCGTTCTAGTAATGGCGTAGACTTGAACGAAAAGTGATTTAACAAAGGAAAGATGAAGGAGGCTTTTGAACGGGAAAAAAATGGAGACGCGAGAGATACCGGTTGGGTTGCTAATGGCTAAGCATGTTTTTCTTTGTTGACATTATTTTTGTGGTTACAATTAGTTAAACGAATACTACTGCTCCAGGTGTGCGTTCAACTTATACCGTATAACAGGCTTCATATGCCCTCAACTCCCTGTCGCTCTTCCCAACATATACCAATACCCAATCTGAAATGATGTCTCCTCAGACTATGGTTTAGCGTTTTTTCTTCGTAGTTAATTTTCACCCAGTTTTTGTACCTTACGTGCGAGGGGTCTTCGGTAAGGTTTGGAATTTGTCGCATGGAATGTGTCAACATATGGTGAGAATAGCCTTTCAGCATCAGTAGGGGATAACAGAAATACGCATTGATGGAGTATATTGTGAACACAGTTATTATTACCGAATACTATGGAATATATTTCAGATTATATCAGTATGAATAATACTTAGAAGATAGATCCTTCTGTTGAGCTCAGGTAATCATTAGTTTTTCTCACGTAAGCTTAATTTCAGTATCAGGTGAAAAATGGAAATAAAACAGAAGTACATAGATGGAAGTACAAGTGAGATGTGGTACAATGGTGAAAGTATGACTGAGTAGCTAAATAGGGTATGTCACGTAGTATATTTGGAAGAAGAGGTTCTGAATGGTAAAACTGAGAGGGACGTAACATCACTTATGCCATGAAAGGGGAATAATGGGCTTTTGACTGAGCTGGAAAGATAAAAGACAGGTATAGCAAGGGAAAGCAATGTATATTTAGATAAGGAGGAGTGTTTGTGGATTGTTTATCATAGAACAATCACATGAAAGGTTTGAAAGTAAATGGAAAAGAATATATGTGGCACACATAGACCTCGAGAATGATTAAGATAAAATTGATGGAGAAGAAAAGGCCTCCAGAATGCTTATGATGGAATTAATGGAGAAGAAAAGGCCTCCAGAATGCTTATGATGGATTTGATGGAGAAGCATAAACCTTCAGAATGCTTATGATGGAATTGATGGAGAAGAAAAGGCTTCCAGAATGCTTATGATGGAATTGATGGAAAAGAAAAGGCCTCCAGAATGCATATGATGGAATTGATGGAGAAGAAAAGGCTTCCAGAATGCTTATGATGGAATTGATGGAGAAGAAAAGGCTTCCAGAATGCTTATGATGGAATTGATGGAGAAGAAAAGGCCTCCAGAATGCATATGATGGAATTGATGGAGAAACATAAACCTTCAAAATGCTTATGATGGAATCAATGGAGGAGAAAAGGCCTCCAGAATGCATATGATGGAATTGATGGAGAAGAAAAGGCTTCCAGAATGCTTATGATGGAATTGATGGAGAAGAAAAGGCTTCCAGAATGCTTATGATGGAATCAATGGAGTAGAAAAGGCCTCCAGAATGCTTATGATGTAATCAATGGAGAAAAAAGGCCTCCAGAATTCTTATGATGGAATCAATGGAGTAGAAAAGGCCTCCAGAATGCTTATGATGAAATCAATGGAGAAAAAAAGGCCTCCAGAATTCTTATGATGTAATCAATGGAGAAGAAAAGGCCTCCAGAATGCTTATGATGTAATCAATGGAGAAAAAAGGCCTCCAGAATGCTTATGATGGAATCAATGGAGTAGAAAACTCCTCCAGAATGCTTATGATGGAATCAATGGAGTAGAAAACTCCTCCAGAATGCTTATGATGGAATCAATGGAGTAGAAAACTCCTCCAGAATGCTTATGATGGAATCAACGGAGAAGAAAAGGCCTCCAGAATGCTTATGATGGAATCAATGGAGTAGAAAACTCCTCCAGAATGCTTATGATGGAATCAATGGAGTAGAAAACTCCTCCAGAATGCTTATGATGGAATCAACGGAGAAGAAAAGGCCTCCATAATGCTTATGATGGAATTGATGGCGAAGAAAAGTCCTCCAGAATGCTTATGATGGAATTGATGGAGAAAAAAAGGCGTCTAGAATGCATATGATGGAATTGATGGAGAAACATAAACTTCCAGAATGCTTATGATGGAATTGATGGAGAAGAAAAGGCCTCCAGAATGCATATGATGGAATCAATGGAGAAGAAAAGGCCTCCAGAATGCTTATGGTGTAATCAATGGAGGAAAAAGGCCTCCAGAATTCTTATAATGTAATCAATGGAGAAAAAAGGCATCTAGAATGCTTATGATGGAATTAATGGAGAAGAAAAGGCCTCCAGAATGCTTATGATGGAATCAATGGAGAAGAAAAGGCCTCCAGAATGCTTATGATGGAATCAATGGAGAAGAAAAGGCCTCCAGAATGCTTATGATGGAATCAATGGAGAAGAAAAGGCCTCCAGAATGCTTATGATGGAATCAATGGAGAAGAAAAGGCCTCCAGAATGCTTATGATGGAATCAATGGAGAAGAAAAGGCCTCCAGAATGCTTATGATGGAATCAATGGAGAAGAAAAGGCCTCCAGAATGCTTATGATGGAATCAATGGAGAAGAAAAGGCCTCTAGAATGCTTATGATGGAATCAATGGAGAAGAAAAGGCCTCCAGAATGCTTATGATGGAATCAATGGAGAAGAAAAGGCCTCCAGAATGCTTATGATGGAATCAATGGAGAAAAAAGGCCTCCAGAATGCTTATGATGGAATTGATGGAAAAACATAGACCTACAGAACGTTTATGGTGGAATTGATGGAGAAAGAATGTGGCGTATCAAGGATGTATGATGTAGAGAACAAATTGATAACAGTGTTGAAATATTCTGTGATGGAATTATAGCATGTGTTAGATTTTGTAGCTATAAAACCGCTTGGTCCAGTGTGATAATGTGTTTAAACAAAGTATGTTATATCCCCTTAGGGGTTTAGTGATGAGTGAGGCCGGAGAAATGCAGTAGACGTAGGTGCCAAATTGTGATATAAGAAGACAGACCGGTTTTGGAGAGTGGAATGGCTGATGTTCATAACTGATACAGGACTGACGGGGAACAATGAAGAAAAGCTATAAATAATACTAAAAGAGCCTGAAAGAGTTGGAGGAAGAAAGAGTTGAGCATAAACCTTGAATGGAGTTAGGTTATAATGGTAAATGTGAACCAGGTAGAAGAAGACGTTAACGTTAATATGCACTGTCAGAGAATAGAAGCAGTAGGTTCCAATAAGTATCTTGTTATAAAAAGTTTGGATGACTTTGAGGTGAGAATAGGAGTGAGTCACAAAGTAGGCATTGTACTAAAAGCAGCAGGACCCTTCCAAAACAATGAAAGGAAACTATGCATGAGTATGGAGCCATGGTTGGAATATATGAAGGAACTGTTGAACCAACTCTCCTTTATGGATGTGAGAGTGGATGTTACATGTATTTATAAAAATGATGATGGAAGACGTAACGATAAATTGTTCATAATACTTGTGGAATAAGAACAAAGGAGAGAGCCGGAGATGTGAATGTACATTGAACATAATAGTGGTAAGAGTCGTTTTAGGTGAAAGGACGGACGTGGGTGTTTGATGGAAGGGTATAAGCTTGGTGAAAAGAGTACTATACATTTCGAAAATGTTGGGAAGAAGGAAGAGAGGGAGATTAAGTAAGAAAGAGTTGGACGGATAGTGTGAAAGGAGGAACCTCAACATCCAGAGAGCAAGAAAGTGTATGCAAGGTAGGAGTCATGGCGCATTGTATAAGGAAGTTCGACACGTACATAAGCCCCCTATGTGGGTGTACGAAGTGGCCATTGTTGTGGAAGTTATCTGTACAAGTGTCTCATTCGAGATTCAGCGGTTAAAGCGGGAACGTGACATTGACCATTATTTTTTATTTCTAGGGAGCCGCCCCATGTTCGGGGACAGGTTGTTGTTGGATTAATTATCCCAAAACAATAATTGTACGGAGTCTTCAAAACTCTGGGATTTAGTTATTCACGTTATACACTTTCAAAAGGGGCATATTCGCAGTGCGCATGAGTCCCCAAAGTCTGACTGCTTCAAGATATTTGAATGTGTATATATTCTAGCTGAATTGCTCGAAAACAATGCATGTAGTATTTTGGCTATGACCCTGGCTGGAAATAATATATATATTATATATATATGAATATATATATATATATATATATATAGTATATATATATATATATATTATATATATACTATATATATAATATATATATTATATATATATATATATATATATATATATATATATATATATATATATATATGAATATATATATATATATATATATGCATATATATTTATATATATAAATAATTTTTTTATTAAATTAGACGTACAGTGCATCAATGCTTTCATATAAAAGATTTAGAGAAAAGAAAATTAAGAAAATATTGTAGACTAGTGTCGTCTTCGTTCTTTGTCTTCGGAGACCAACACACGAGATGTGGTCAGTACAAAATTGCATTGTGGTAGGATTCTTGCATAAGGAAAATTACTTAATTTCTCCTGTCTTTCGTTGGTCCTATCTAGCCCATGTAAGAGATGTGTTTGTAATTTGCCTGCCGGGGTGATAATTAAGTATTTTAGCATTATGCAGAACTTCACTTTGAGCCATTGACGGTTTAAATTATTTTACTGTTTGAGATCTATTTGACGTCATAATTAAGGTCAAACACGGTAGATATTTGAGATTTCACCCCTTTTTTGTCAGGTCATTCTGTTAAAGGCAATACTTGCACGAGGTCTGTTTATTTCTTTATTTACTTATTTCCGTTTTCTAGGGCACTTTTAAAATTCATTTGAAACATTTTTGAAGGAATCCCACTAACCCGAGCTCCTCATAGCAGAAGCCTTTTTCCATTTGAGCTTCTTGAAATTTTAATTTTTGTCTGGAACTGAAACAAATTTCATTAAAGCATCAAGGCACCATTTAATTTTCAAGATATTTTGTGTTCTTTATTTTTACCTTATCATCCTAAGAAGAATTCGAAAGAAAATTGATTGCCCGTTAAAAATGTTTAAACAACCATATTTCATAATTGCCTATCAAAATTTTCACAATATGATAATAGCATCGCTCTTAAAGTTGAACTGAACATTAATATCAATAACTTCTGTGCATGTTATCCCACTTTTACAATACTAACAAAATACCAATTCTATGGTTAAAGATCTTAGTCTGTAGAAGAAGTGAGAGCAGAGAATTAAAACCATCGTCCTCAAGTAATGTCTTGAGGCGATACCAGATGGCAGCACCCAACGGATGCACCATAAGTGAAAGTACAACTCTGTTGACGCCTACTCTTGGGTAACGCATGTGACTGCGGTTTAGAGATATGATCTTGAAGAAATTATCCGCAACTCACGCTGTACTTACAGTATCACATTTTCATCTCTCTCTCTCTCTCTCTCTCTCTCTCTCTCTCTCTCTCTAACAACATTTCTAGGAACATGCACAAAATTTATCATGTATTACGAAATGCAGTGCCATAGTACACATGTATGCAATGTGGGTATGTATGATAGTGTATAAGTTCTTGACTTTGATAATATGAAGTAGACTGGATATTTTAGTTACAATTTTATACATCCGAAATTTTCTTTCCTTCTTTTTCACTCTATCTACATTTTTGGTACTGGTCATCTCGTGATAATTAAATTTCTTAGTCCATTACAAAATAGGTCATGACTGACTACTAAGAGCTGGATAGACGTTCTTTATATACTTACGATTATGTTCTGATCCTACTCATTGCATAAAAGTGAAGCTGTATTGCATGAAACCACTTTTGAAAAGCTCCCAAAAATAATTTCTATGTAAAATAGTCGCACATCTGGTGCTTCCCTCGTAAGCTGCTGAAGTGGCCGCTAGAACACTTCACTCTGAATTCAAATATTATAAGATTAACCACCATGATGGTTTTAGTTGGACATGCTGAAGGTTGGGCGACATTACTACTTCTAATTAAAAATTTTCTCCTTGTGCATCAATGCAGTCTTAAATGTTTTAAGTAAAACTAATTTAATAGTATATCTTAACTTTCTTCTGCAAGTGTCCTCGTCTCTACCACAAATGGCATCTCTAAAACTACGAATGATCTTCTCTTCTTACTTCATCTGAGTTTGAGACTGTTTTCAAACAAGTTTTTTCTCTAACTAGTCCGAGAACAATACAAATTTCCCTTGGAGTGTGACCTGCCCCTAGAATTCCCTTATCCTTTTGGTCTGCTCAGACAAGGTGATCCGGTCTGTAGGAACAATATATTATGATTGCATCTCCAGATTTCTGTTGGTATATCTCTCTTGTTCTCTGGCATACCTCTGGGAAAATAAACAGAAACAATTTCTGTGTCCTAAGAAAAATGATCTCAACTAGAATTGCCTTTGCTCTACACGCCTTTTGAAAAGTCAAGCAGCCAACATGAGAACCTGTAAACTATGTTAAAGTTGTTTCCAGTAAGATTTAACGACCAAAACAATGTCTTTAATTTATTCTCTTCATCTTCTCGCCTTCAAAAAAATAAAAAAATAAAAGAAGTATCAGTATTCATCACTGATACTACACATATCCTCCCCACCCCCTGTTTCTTGTTATATAAAACTAATTTTTTTTCACATATGTGTATGAATAATATATAGAGTTTTGTAAATTCCTTTACTGACCTTTTCAGTACCATTTATCTATGTTTCCGATGTTCCAACTTCGATTGTATTTGGTATTCGCATTGCCCCAAATATAAATACGCACTTTGCTCTCTCCCTCTCTCTCTCTTTCCGCAATGTTCCTTTGATACCAAGTTATCTTTTAAAACAGAAATTATTATTATTTCGTTCGTCAAAGTACCTGTCTCAGAAGAGATTGCTTACATGTCATTTGGAGTTCAGGTAATTCTAAAACTCACTTTCAAGCAGCATTTCCATATTAAGGATGGAAAAAATTTCCCCCTACTTTGTCCCTATCAAAGTGACTTGCGAAATTTTTTTACTTAAATAAACAAAATTGATTTAATTATCATTTCGGTGCCATACAAAGCTATGCAACGATGTTTCCATCTCTCTTTTAAGTACAAATACACCGATAAATACATATATCCAAGCATGAATATAAGCACACACACAAACAATATATATATATATATATATATATATTATATATATATATATATATATTATATATATATATATATATATATATATATATATAAATGTGTGTGTGCGTCGGCAAAGCCCTGGCGTTTTGTTAAGCGGTGAAAATATATTCGTCCTCTGATGTTGATCGTAAAAGTAAGGACAGGATGACCATTGTTGGTTAATAATTCATGACGTCACAGCCCCTTTCTCTGTATATAAGGCAGCCACGGGGTGAAGAGAAACCAGAGTCCAACAGATACTCGGTACAAGAGCTCTCGCACTCATCCACTATGGCTCTTCTTTTGGTAAGGGACGATGTTTATATTCACGATATACGTATATTTGCGAAGAAGGACGGGATTATCATAGACAAAATAGTAAAATCTCACTACCACCATCCAGAAAAAAAAGTATTGTTTTCCCTTGTACTTACATGAGCATTTCCTTCGACGTAATGCTTATTTTGTATAGCTTTTGAACATAATATAAAAAAAAAGATACAACTCCTTGGCTTTTCTCTTAATAGCGTTTACTAATTACCGAACGTTTGCTATTAATTCTTGTTATTATACTTAAAGAAATTAACAACCAAATTTTAGTTTAGTACCAGTAATGTCTGTAAGTAGTAAAACGAATGAATCTTATAATAAGAAATCAAAATTTATTCTGAAAACCTTTTTTCAGTCGGTATTTCTGGCGTGTGCCGGAGTAGCTTTGGGTCACCATCCTCCAGCCTATGGGCATCACCGTCCATCCTATGGCCACCAGCCAGCCTACAAACATTCCTACTGCGATCCTACTGCCACTCCTACTTGCGCAGCCAACTCCACCCTCACCTACTGCCTGGAGGACCCCGAATACCCCGAGTACGAAATCAAGGGCGCCATCAGCGGTGACCACCTCTTCGCCAAGAAATACGCTGATATAGCTGACCAGTCAGCTGACGACCTCGTAGACATGGTCACTAAGGCCCAAGAGGAAGCTTTCGATTACTCTTACTACACTGGGGCCTCTACTGGGGCCTCCCCATACGACGCTACCCACTGGGCAGGTCCTGAAGGCTACATCTGCCCCTCAGACGTCGCCTATGCCAGACCAAGACGTGCCCAGAACGTGAAGGGCAAGTGGCGTGTGATCGTCAACGACGTCCACTACTATACCCAGACTGCCCGTCTGGAGACCTGCCTGTTCCCAGAGGCCGCCTGCCGTGCCCTGGCTCCCTGCTACAAGAGCCACTGCACCCAGAAGTACGTCTACCACCGCCTCCTCTCCTTCGACCCCTGCGATGCTTACAAGGGCCTCTTCATCGACATCTACAAGCTGCCCTCAGCCTGCTCCTGCCACGTTCCAGCATAAGTCGTTTCCCTCCGGAAGGGGAAACTCAGGGTCACTCCCTGAGACTTCGTGCCCACGACAGACCTACCGACGACCTCTTTACGACCTCATGATCTATCTCCGAAGCGTAGACGGAGGAGAAGCCCCGAGATGACTTGAGAACTGCTTTCTTCACGTACCACCAACTAGTCATGCCAGGGACTCCCGGGACGCTCCCCCCACCCGCTGCTCCTCTCTTTTCTTTTTCCTCTTTCCTTCTTCCTAATATATCTCCTTCCACCAAAACCATGTGAGTGTAAGATGCGAGAAGTTATTGTACTATTTATTTTTTTTTTCACTAAATAAAAACATAATTAAAATAAAGTTTTGATAAAAACTCCTTTTTACTTGAGTTTACAAGGCATACTAAATTTGACAGAAATAATATTTTTTAGGGTATCATAAGGCAAATATTTGCGGATTTATGCTCAATAATTTTAAGTAAGTTTTCAAAATGTTCATAAAAAAGTATAATCAGAATTTTTCGATGGGCATCTTCCCAGAGCTTTGTGTTGCATCATTTATTTTTTATTCTCATGGTTTTTTATCTACTTAAATGCTCATCAAAGCTCTTCTTTAGGTACTGTTTCCATCATAAAGCTTTCAATTTTCTGAACACAATAAAAACGCCCCAAATATTTTCATGCTAAGAAACATTGCTGAAAATGTTTAAGATATAAAGAAAAGTTGTATTTAAAGTTTTGTCAATTTGTTTGAATCGCCAGTTGTATAATTTGAGATTCAAAGATTTCGAATTTGAGGCCAGCGAATCATAGCTGCAAATTTATTATAGGTTCTAACAAAAAAGAGCAAAACTTTTCGTGCATAACACATTACAATTTATTCATAAAAACAAACTGAAAATGGTAATGGAAAGGCATAAGCATTCAGTAATTAATCTTTCGTATGCTACGTATATTTTTTCATTAAAATATAAATGATTGAAAACTACTATGATTAACTTGTAGTTTTAAAATTTCATAAGTTCGTGGATTATGAAACAAATAGAATTTAATCGAATGCATTATTTCGGAATGAAAAGTTGACAGGGAATTGAGAGCAATTTTCCCATGGGTGAATGTGAAAAATAGAGAGGGATGTTCTACTGATACTGATGTTTGGTTATGGCAAAATTAACCACCAGGAAGGGTTTTAGAGGAATGTACGGAGGGTTGGGTGGCATCATGGCTTCCAATTAAATTATCTGAAGTAAAATATCTAAAGTAAAACGAATTCGACAGTATGCTATAACTTCTTGGATTTCAAAAGAGCATTGGACAGACAAACAAACAAAGAGAGAGAGAGAGAGAGAGAGAGAGAGAGAGAGAGAGAGAGAGAGAGAGAGAGAGAGAGACATGATTACCTGAGACTGAAAAATCAAGTGCTATCCATAGAAATGGGAATAAAGAAATGTGGGAATTAAAGACAACTCAAAGGAGGTGAAAAGCTCAATATTGATATGCGAGAAGTTTGAGGAAATTTATGATAAGTTTTATTGGTCACTAAACATCATTTTATGAGTTCTTCCCTTGTTGTGATGCTTTCAGAAAATACTTTATCTCTAACTTATAAGACGACAATTTAAATTTCTTCTCTTTCCTACCTCGAGAGTTGCCTGTCATTCATAATCTGTTTTAATTTTGGTCTGCCCATATAAGGTGATCCAGCCTGTAGCAACAATATATAAATACAATTTTACACTTCTGGGATATCTTTCCTTTTTTGGGGAGTTCGCTGAGAAAATTAATACGAACATTTTCTTTCACCTAAGAAACATTCTTTCATTTAGACTTTTGCTTTCTTTAACATCCCCCTTGAAAAGACAACCAGCTATCATTAAAACTACTAAGTTATGTTACAGTACCTACAAAATAATATTTCATGATCAATGGAAGCCCTTGGTTACATTATCCTAAGCAACCCTCTCGGGTGAAGATTTAAGATTGTTTAAGAAAAAGATTTCTCTGTATTCTTTCATGAGACCCCAAATATTCTCCTCACCCTTATTGTTATAATTAGATAATACTAGCAGACTTAACGCCCATGATAGTAAGATTGTCCGTTGTAATGCCAGGAGTCGCTTCGACGGTTGCTGTGCAGGCTAGAGTTTTGCTTGAATTTTCGGTTACGGTTTTCCACCCGTCCCCTGAAAGGGACTGAGACATAACGCCCATTATAGGGGGGTGGGGGTGTGGTTAGGATGAAACCCCATTATAAACCATCTTAGAGGTCCCACTATAACCCTGCCAAGTTTCATGTGCATCGGACCTGCAGCTTGGCCGTGATTGAATGACAGACGGACGGACAGACATAACGCCCATTTTAGGGGGGTGGGGGAGGGTAGGATGAAACCCCATTATAAACCATCTTAGAGGTCCCCACTAAAACCCTGCCAAGTTTCATGCGCATCGGACCAGCCGCTTGGCCGTGATTGAATGACAGACGGACGGACAGACATAACGCCCATTTTAGGGGGGTGGGGGAGGGTAGGATGAAACCCCATTATAAACCATCTTAGAGGTCCCCACTAAAACCCTGCCAGGTTTCATGCGCATCGACCCAGCCATTTGGCCATGATTGAATGACAGACGGACGGACAGACATAACGCCCATTTTAGGGGGGGTGGGGGAGGGTAGGATGAAACCCCATTATGGACCATTCTAGGGGTCCCCACTATAACCCTGCCAAGTTTCATGCGCATCGGACCAGCCGCTTGGCCATGATTGAATGACAGACGGACGGACAGACATAACGCCCATTATAGAGGGGTGGGTGTGTGGCTAGGATGAAACCCCATTATATACCATCCTAGGGGTCCCTACTATAACCCTGCCAAGTTTCATGTCCATCAGACCAGCCGTTTGGCCATGATTAAATGACAGACGGACGGACAAACATAACGCCCATTATAAGTAAGATTTACATTCTGAATTAGTTTCTTCAACCGTCTTTTCAGTCTAGAATAACGATGCCAAATCTAAAGAGGTAGATGATAAACGTGTCCGATATTCTCTCTCTCTCTCTCTCTCTCTCTCTCTCATCTCTTTCTTTCCTCTTTCTCCTCTCGTCTCTCTCTCTCTCTCTCTCTTCTTTCGCTCTCCTCTTCTCTCTCTCTCTCTACGATCCTTTTAACCACAGAGTAACATTTTAGAATATAGAAATGAATCCAATTTCATTCCTCAGAGCACTTGGCCTAGAGGTAGTTACTAACTGGTCATTTGGAGCTCCATGAGTTCAGTGAGATTTTATGATCCTCCCAGCAATCACTTTTAATCGGCATTTTTTTTTTCCCTCGGAAGTTGCACTGTATCTCTCTTAAAGTAATGTGTGTAGCTTCTTTCACAACTACTTCACAGCTAACGCTAATGTCCTAGTTGTAATAAATTTTCAATTAAATACTTTGACGGACGAAATTATACCAACTTCAAAAAATTACTTTGAGTGTTAAAGTATCATTCCATAATATATATATATATATATATATATATATATATATAATATATATATATATATATATATATATATATATATATATATATATATATATATATATATATATCAGCGATAGGCTCAGAGGATTTTGTTCATCTCCAATTTGGAAATGAAAACAAATTTGATCCTTATGTTCATCGGACAAGTAGGAGCAACTCTTGGTTAACAATTCATGACGTCACAGCCCCTTGCTCTGTATATAAGGCAGCCACGGGGTGAAGAGAAACCAGAGACCAACAGACACTCGGTACAAGAGCTCTCGCACTCATCCACCATGGCTCTTCTTTTGGTAAGAGACGATGTTAATATTCATGACATTCGTCGATTTACGAATTATGATATAATTCGTACACAAAAGCAGAAGAAACTCACCAATGCCACAAAGATAATAATATTCTTTCGTTCTCCTTTTTGTTTTATTGAGGAGGGCTTTTCGTTGTCACTGTGCTACCTTTTTTTTATAGTTAAAAAAGTAGAATAG
Organism: Macrobrachium nipponense; assembly: GCF_015104395.2. Lineage (NCBI taxonomy): Eukaryota > Metazoa > Arthropoda > Malacostraca > Decapoda > Palaemonidae > Macrobrachium > Macrobrachium nipponense. Next base: position 45,833,069 of record NC_087200.1, read on the forward strand.
AAGAATTTTTAGATTCCTTTTTTCATCTCTTTCCATCATTTAGTCATTATCGAATGTTTGTTTCTTTTTACCTATTACTATACTGAGATAAATATTTTTTTTAGCTTAATCCGTGTTATGCCTGCAAGTACCTAAAAGAAGGAATCCTATTAAACGAAATTTAATTGTAATTTAAACAACTTTTTTTCAGTCGGTATTTCTGGCGTGTGCCGGAGTAGCTTTGGGTCACCATCCTCCAGCGTACGGGCATCACCGTCCATCCTATGGCCACCAGCCAGCCTACAAACATTCCTACTGCGATCCTACTGCCACTCCTACTTGCGCAGCCAACTCTACCCTCACCTACTGCCTAAAGGACCCCGAATACCCCGAGTACGAAATCAAGGGCGCCATCAGCGGTGACCACCTCTTCGCCAAGAAATACGCTGATATAGCTGACCAGTCAGCTGACGACCTCGTAGACATGGTCACTAAGGCCCAAGAGGAAGCTTTCGATTACTTTTACTACACTGGGGCCTCTACTGGGGCCTCCCCATACGACGCTACCCACTGGGCAGGCCCTGAAGGCTACATCTGCCCCTCAGACGTCGCCTATGCCAGACCAAGACGTGCCCAGAACGTGGAGGGCAAGTGGCGTGTGATCGTCAACGACGTCCACTACTATACCCAGACGGCCCGTCTGGAGACCTGCCTGTTCCCAGAGGCCGCCTGCCGTGCCCTGGCTCCCTGCTACAAGAGCCACTGCACCCAGAAGTACGTCTACCACCGCCTCCTCTCCTTCGACCCCTGCGATGCTTACAAGGGCCTCTTCATCGACATCTACAAGCTGCCCTCAGCCTGCTCCTGCCACGTTCCAGCATAAGTCTTTTCCCTCCGGAAGGGGAAACTCATGGTCACTCCCTGAGACTTCGCGCCCACGACAGACCTACCGACGACCTCTTTACGACCTCATGATCTATCTCCGAAGCGTAGACAGAGGAGAAGCCCCGAGATGACTTGAGAACTGCTTTCTTCACGTACCACCAACTAGTCATGCCAGGGACTCCCGGGACGCTCCCCCCACCCGCTGCTCCTCTCTTTTCTTTTTCCTCTTTCCTTCTTCCTAATATATCTCCTTCCACCAAAACCATGTGAGTGTAAGATGCGAGAAGTTATTGTACTATTTATTTTTTTTTTCACTAAATAAAAACATAATTAAAATAAAGTTTTGATAAAAACTCCCTTTTACTTGAGTTTACAAGGCATACTAAATTTGAAAGAAATAATATTTTTCAGGGTATCATAAGGCAAATATTTCCGGATATATGCTCTATAATTTTTGTAAGTTTTCAAAACGTTCATAAAAAAGAATAATCAGAATTTTTCGATGGGCATCTTCCCAGAGCTTTGTATTGCATCTTTTTTTTTTCTCATGCTTTTTCCCCTACTTAAATGCTCATCAAAGCTCTTCTTTAGATACTATTTCCATCATATAGCTATCAATTTTCTGAACACAATAAAAACGCACCAAATTTTTCATGCTAAGAAACATTGCTGAAAATTTTTAAGATATAAAGAAAAGTTGTATATAAAGTTTTGTCGATTTGTTTGAATCGCCAGTTGTATAATTTGAGATTCAAAGATTTCGAATTTGAGGCCAACGAATCATAGCTACACATTTATCATAGGTTCTAACAAAAAAGAGCAAAACTTTTCGTGCATAACACATTACAATTTATTCATAAAAACAAACTGAGAATGGTAATGGAAAGGCATAAGCATTCAGTAATTAATCTTTCGTATGCTACGTATATTTTTTCATTAAAATATAAATGATTAAAAACTACAATGATTAACTTGTAGTTTTAAAATTTCATAAGTTCGTGGATTATGAAACAAATAGAATTTAATCGAATGCATTATTTCGGAATGAAAAGTTGACAGGGAATTGAGAGCAATTTTCCCATGGGTGAATGTGAAAAATAGAGAGGGATGTTCTACTGATACTGATGTTTGGTTATGGCAAAATTAACCACCAGGGAGGGTTTTAGAAGAATGTACGGAGGGTTGGGTGGCATCAAGGCTTCTAATTAAAATATCTGAAGTAAAACGAATTCGACAGTATGCTATAACTTCTGGGATTTCAAAAGAGCATTGGACAGACAAACAAACAAAGATAGAGAGAGAGAGAGAGAGAGAGAGAGAGAGAGAGAGACATGATTACCTGAGACTGAAAAATCAAGTGCTATCCATATAAATGGGAATAAAGAAATATGGGAATTAAAGACAACTCAAAGGAGGTGAAAAGCTTAATTTTGATATGCGAGAAGTTTGAGAAAATTTATCACAAGTTTCATTTTATGAGTTCTTCCCTTGTTGTGAGACTTTCAGAAAATACTTTATCTCTAACTTATAAGAAGACAATTTAAATTTTTTCTCTTTCCTACCTCGAGAGTTGCCTGTCTTTCATAATCTGTTTTAATTTTGGTCTGCCCATATAAGGTGATCCAGCCTGTAGCAACAATGTATAGATACAATTTTACACTTCTGGGATACCTTTCTTTTTTGGGGGAGTTCGCTGAGAAAATTAATACGAACATTTTCTTTCACCTAAGAAACATTCTTCAATTTAGACTTTTGCTTTCTTTAACATCCTCCTTGGAAAGAAAACCAGCCATCATTAAAACTACTAAATTTTGTTACAGTACCTACAAAATAATATTTCATGATCAATGGAAGCCCTACGTTACATTATCCTAGGCAACCTTCTCGGGTGAAGATTTAAGATTGTTTAAGAAAAAGATTTCTCTGTATTCTTTTATGAGACCCCAAATATTCCCCTCACCATTGTAGTTATAATTAGATAATACTAGCAGATATAACGCCTAGAATAGTAAGATTGTCCGTTGTAACGCCAGGAGTCGCTTCGACGGTTGCTGTGCAGGCTAGAGTTTTGCTTGAATTTTCAGTGACGGTTTTCCACCCGTCCCCTGAAAGGGACTGAGACATAACGCCCATTATAGGGGGGTGGGGGTGTGGTTAGGATGAAACCCCATTATAAACCATCTTAGAGGTCCCCACTATAACCCTGTTAAGTTTCATGTGCATCGGACCTGCCGCTTGGCTGTGATTGAATGACAGACGGACGGACAGACATAATGCCCATTTTAGGGGGGTGGGGGAGGGTAGGATGAAACCCCATTATAAACCATCATAGGGGTCCCCACTAAAACCCTGTTGAGTTTCATGCTCATCGGACCAGCCGCTTGGCCGTGATTGAATGACAGACGGACGGACAGACATAACACCCATTATAGAGGGGTTGGTGTGTGGCTAGGACGAAACCCCATTATAAACCATCCTAGGGGTCCCCACTATAACCCTGCCAAGTTTCATGTCCATCGGACCAGCCGTTTGGCCATGATTAAATGACAGACGGACGGACAAACATAACGCCCATTATAGTAAGATTTACATTCTGAATTAGTTTCTTCAACCGTCTTTTCAGTCTAGAATAACGATGCCAAATCTAAAGAGGTAGATGATAAACGTGTCCGATATTCTCTCTCTCTCTCTCTCTCTCTCTCTCTCTCTTTCTCTCTCTCTCTCTCTCTCTCTCTACGATCCTTTTAACCACAGAGTAACATTTTAGAATATAGAAATGAATCCAATTTCATTCCTCAGAGCACTTGGCCTATAGGAAGTTACTAACTGGTCATTTGGAGCTCCATGAGTTCAGTGAGATTTTATGATCCTCCCAGCAATCACTTTTAATCGGCATTATTTCCCCTCGGAAGTTGCTCTGTATCTCTCTTAAAGTAATGTGTGTAGCTTCTTACACAACTACTTCACAGCTAACGCTAATCGATCTTAGAACTACCAATGTCCTAGTTGTAATAAATTTTCAACTAAATACACTGACGGACAAAATTATACTAACTTCAAAAGGTTACTTTGAGTGTTAAAGTAACATTGCATATATATATATATATATATATATATATATATATATATATATATATATATATATATATATATATATATATTACTTTGAGTGTTAAAGTAACATTGCATAATATATATATATATATATATATATATATATATATATATATATATATATATATATAAATCTATATATATTACTTTGAGTGTTAAAGTAACATTGCATAATATATATATATATATATATATATATATTATATATATATATATATATATATAATATATGCATATATCAGCGATAGGCTTAGAGGATTTTGTTCATCTCCAATTTGGAAATGAAAACAAATTCGATCCTTATGTTCATCGGACAAGTAGGAGCAACTCTTGGTTAACAATTCATGACGTCACAGCCCCTTGCTCTGTATATAAGGCAGCCACGGGGTGAAGAGAAACCAGAGACCAACAGACACTCGGTACAAGAGCTCTCGCACTCATCCACCATGGCTCTTCTTTTGGTAAGAGACGATGTTAACATTCATGACATTCGTCGATTTACGAATTATGATATAATTCGTACACAAAAGCAGAGGAAACTCACCAATGCCCCAAAGATAATAATATTCTTTCGTTCTCCTTTTTGTTTTATTGAGGAGGGCTTTTCGTTGTCACTGTGCTACCTGTTTTTTATAATTAAAAAAGTAGAATAGACGAATTTTTAGATTCCTTTTTCATCTCTTTCCATCATTTAGTCATTATCGAACGTTTTTTTCTTTTTACCTATTACTATACTGAGATAAATATTTTTTTTTAGTTTAATCTGTGTTATGCCTGCAAGTACCTAAACGAAGGAATCCTATTAAACGAAATTTAATTGTAATTTAAACAACTTTTTTTCAGTCGGTATTTCTGGCGTGTGCCGGAGTAGCTTTGGGTCACCATCCACCAGTCTACGGGCATCACCGTCCATCCTATGGCCACCAGCCAGCCTACAAACATTCCTACTGCGATCCTACTGCCACT
>NC_087200.1:45843012-45898012 GCF_015104395.2 Macrobrachium nipponense
CGTGCTCGTGTTAGTTCGTCCTTCTCGAGGAACACGGGTCAAGCTTATGTTATTTCCCAAAGTATCTCAAAAGCCTTTAATAGCGTCTGTCTAGCCTAAAGTCCCTTGCATTGCATCTCTCGCGTAGGTGGGTGGGGGAAGGGGCGCTGCGAATGCAGTCACTGCATCTCATTTGGATTACTAAAGGTTGCTTGCAATGTCCCACCTTTTAGCTATTAACTTTCTTCCATTCCAATTCCTTTCTTCAATCTTGCTGGCCTGCCTCTCTCACTATTACTTCATAGCGTAACTGTAGGATACTAAGATCTTTGTACTACATCGTTCCTACTATACACCAACTCGATCTTTTCACTGTCTTAAGTACTGGGGGGCTGAAAGTGCCCCAATGTTTGGCTTTGTAGCCGAATTTTCAAAAATTAAAATATCACTCAATATTTCCCTTCATATTCTTATGACTGTGACTAATCATTCCTTTCCCTGGTGTATCCCTTAGGGATCTGTTCGCTCAGTGGCGGCTCGTCAGTAGACACTGGAACTGCAGCACCCCCTATAGATTTCATTATATTATTATATATAAAATAATTAATATAATAATAATTATTGATTTATATACTATATATATATATATATATTATATGTATATATATATATATATATATATATATATCTATCTATATATATAATATATCATATATATATCTATATATATTAATTAATATATATATATATATATATATATTTATATATATAGATATAGATATATATCTATATATATATATATATATATATATAATATTATAGTATATATATCTATATATATATATATTATATATACTATATATATATATATATTATGTATATATATAATATGATATATATATATATATATATATATATATATATATATATATATATATATATATATATATATATATATATATATGTGTGTGTGTGTGTGTGTGTGTGTGTGTGTGTGTGTGTGTGTGTGTGTGTGCACAGAATTATGAATAGATACATGAATATGAGAAGTTAAGTATAGATCATCAATAATCCGTAAAAAGTTATTACCATTCTTTTGTTTTCGTAAAAAATTGAATTGAAACTATATGAGGAACTGCGGTGCTCAGCAGTTCTAATTTTTGCTTGTAGGAGGATAATGCCATAACAGCCCTCTAGCTTCAGTAGTTTTTATGTTATTTAAGGTTGAAGTTAGCCACTATCGTGAATCTGACACTGCCATGGGTGCCAACAACACACGCCAGTACCGGGCCTTGGCTGAGAGTTTCATGGGCCATGGCTGAAAGATTCACATAGCATTTATATGGTGCACAGTAACTTCGGAGCATTTTTAACTTTTTTTTCGATATGAGTGATATTTTTCGAATCCCTCCATTTACTATTTCTTCTGTTGAAAACTATTCTAATTCGCATTTATCACACACTTTTTCTCTCTATTAATAATTGAGAAAGATAGATCTTAGTCTCATTCAGTTCTGTATGATGCTGTTAATGCAGGTCTAGAGGCACAACCCTGATACACACACACACACACACACACACATATATGTATATATATATATATATATATATATATATGTATATGATGTCTAACCCCACATAGTATTCTTTCCCAGATGGTAAGTCATATGTATACCAAATTTGGATGCAATTGTTCAATGCATTTTAAAGGTGTGTGGCACATACACACACACACAGGCATACACATACATACAAACATACATAATTACATACAAACATTTATATTTATTTATACACATATAAATGTATGTATGTAATTATGTATGTTTGTATGTATGTGTGTATGTCTTGTGTGTATGCATGTGCCACACACCTTTAAAATACATTGAGAAATTTCATCTAAAATTGGTACACATATGAGGTACCATCTGGGAAAGAATACTGTGTGGGGTAAGACATCACAGACACTAAAGCGTAGAGTGTAGGAAGGGAGGCGAAACATAGAAGCAACCGAAAACGATAGATATTAATGTCTAATCCATAGTTTTCGATGCCCTTCAAGTCCAAGTTCAGCCCTCATAGGGATTGGAGGAAGGGTTGAAAAGGTTGGGAAGGGGTGACATGCAGCAAGGCGTGATCTGGGCCTACTGCAATATTTTCTCCCACGCACAATTTCTAAACATTATATTCTTAACTGAACGTGAAGTGGTCTTCATAACTAATACTCATACTTAGTGCTACTCCTACTATAACAGATTCACAGCAACGGTGCATTTGACGACGCTAGACATCAAATGCACGGTTGATGTGAATCTACCATAGCAACAAGGATTAAATCCAAGTCCAAGTTCAGTCCCGATTGGAAGGCGGGGTGAGAAGGTGTAGGAAGGGAATTTCAGTGTCTAATTTATAATTTTCAAGGTCGATGAGATGAATAGTGACACTCTCGATGTCTTTTACGTCTAAGTTTAGCTCTGACAGAAGTCGGACGAGGCTAGGTAGTCACATGTAAAAAAACTGAAAACTACAGACATTAGTGTCTAATATATAGCTTTTGAGGTCGCTAAGATAAAAGTGACACTCCTGAAACCTTTTGAGTCTACGTTCAGCCCTGATAGGAAGGGGGAGTGAGAAGAGGTAAAAAATTAAATGTAAAAAATGAAGATATTAGTGTCTAATCCATGGTTTTTGAAGTCTCTTGGATCAATAGAGAAAATCCTGATGACCTTCAAGTCCAAGTTCAGCCCAGAGGGAAATGGGGGGTGAGAAGTGGTGAAATATAAAATGTCAAAATTGCTGGGCAATATAATTGAAGCAATTATCTTAACAGGAAAGGGAAAGAGTGAGAGAGAAAGAGAGAGAGAGATAGAGAGTAATAGGGAGAGGAAGTGAGAGAAAGTATAGTGGGTTAGAGAGAGAGAGAGAGAGAGAGAGAGAGAGAGAGAGAGAGAGAGAGAGGAGAGAGATAGAGGCGGGGGAGGGGTGAGGGAGAGTTTATCGGTTGGGTGTACTGGTATGCCAGAAATGAGCCCCAAACCAAAAAAGAAATGAGTTGAGATATGTACTATTCAACTCCTGATCCAGTTATGTGTATAGCAATTCAATGTAACTTTCTTGTACTTTTGGAGGGGTGGGTACAGAAGGTGCTAACCTCAGCGACCATTTTAGGGTGACTTTGCTACCTCAGTTCCCTGCGTCATCAATGTCTTGGTAGCCATCCATCCAAGAATTGTTCAGACCTAATGTTATCGATCGGTTATTTAGAAGAAGTCTTTCACGACTAGGACAGGGAAAATCAGGAAGCTGTTATCGATCGGTTATTTAGAAGAAGTCTTTCACGACTAGGACAGGGATAATCAGGAAGCTAATGTTATCGATCGGTTATTTAGAAAAAGTCTTTCACGACTAGGGCAGGGATAATCAGGAAGCTAATGTTATCGATCGGTTATTTAGAAGAAGTCTTTCACGACTAGGACAGGGATAATCAGGAAGCTTTGTTTCATATTAAGCTAGGTATCATCAATTAGTAATGTGACCGAGGTTTACATTGAGTTAGTATTCATAATTTGATAAATAAAAAGTAAGCAATCTAAAACTAAGACTGATTAATAATTAGTGGATTAGGTAGATGTAAATTTCCCAAGTTTACATCTCTCTCTCTCTCTCTCTCTCTCTCTCTCTCTCTCTCTCTCTCTCTCTCTACATTATTATTTATTCTGTTTTTATTGTTGTTAAGTTTTCTTGTAACATTATTCTAGTGTCTTTTTGCCTCTGTCACTAGGCAGTTGTTGTTAATAATAGTGGTCTAAAACAAATGGCTCCAAGATCAATATTATTTTTTCTTAAATGATAATATAAAAAAAAAAACCAACAAATCACTGAAAGACTGCAATATGATATATAACTAAGGAAAAGACTTGTCAGAACCTTGTTGTTCTTTGTAGGTGAGGCAAACATTAGAAAATGTTACTGTTTTTATTTATAGAATGTTTAGTGTTTGCTGTAATATTGTATAAAACCGTGTTCCCTAGAAAATTTCTTATTTGGAATTTGATGTGAAATGGAAGTGGTTGTTTTCTGTACATTAAAATAATAATTCTTCTTTATGTGAAAAGGGGATATAAAATGATTTTTATGTAAATAAAATTTTGGTTATTTCGAACATTTTAAGGCAATTTGATGTGCTATTATATCATTCAAATTAATTATAACAGGGATGTGTTTGTTTTAGTCTATTTCTACTGAAATTGAGGACTTTACTAGAATGTATGTTGTATGAAAATTATAGCTATGATTAAGTATTGTGTAATTTTGTTCTTGTGAAAAAGTCTTACAAGGTTTGTGTAATTTCGAAATTATTTATGTAGAAAGTGTTTTCATTTGTTAAAACTAGTTGTAATTTCATGGTTTTCTTGAGTGGGCTGTCTAACAAGACTAACAGCTCCTTTTGACGCCTTTTTATGTCAATAAATTTTTTGAATTTGAATTTGACATTAGAAGACAATTCTTACCAGCTATCCTGTTTTTACGCAAACCAGTTATGAAGCCAGTGAAGTGACTTTAGGGGTAAAAAAATGATAATTGTGTTTACGGAATTGTCAAGAAACAGCTGACAAACGAGACAGATATTGCAGAGATCTGCTAGATACTGAACATAAATGAATTTAAATAATTGGATACATTTTTACCTTCAAGATTAAAACTGATGAGAAAATACAATCTAGAAATATTACTTAAAATAAGTATTGCAATGATTTGTTCCCAGTCAGGCAGGGAATAATGTAAACAGCAATCAAATTGAGAGATTTTTATATCTGAATAGCATAAAAAGCTATTTATAAGCAACAGACTTGGATTATTACTTGAATAGATTAAAACAGTGGATTTAAATTACTATTGTTGGTGCTAAAATAATCTGGATATGGTCTCATTTCAAATATATAATTTTTCAAAAGTAAAAAGCAACTCTTTCATGTGTTAAACGAAAGATTTCCAAAACAATGAGTTGCTTCAGCATCACTGCCATCAGACTTCATATATAATCATTATAAACAATAGTTTAAATATTAACATCTTCAAATAAAGTGGAGTTAAGCGAAATGCCTTTCACTTACTTATCTAGGAATAGCTTGTTAAGAATCAACAAGAGAAAAATATTTATCATATCGGAAGCTAAGCAGAGAAAGAAAAGTAATTATTTGTGAAGCAAATAGACTGGAGTGGAAGTGCTTGCTATTCTTTTAGGGACACATACAACTTTACGTTCCAGACTTATAAGTAGCTATTATCAAACAGCGAAAGAGGAGAAAAATGTAAATATGAGAATTTCATGTAGATAAAGGAATGAAATTTCTCTGTCGACCAAATCAGAAACCGTACAGTCTGGTAAACGTCAAAGGGAAATTTCAAAACATGGATTGAAGAATTTTTTTTATTAGAAACAATAAATAGTACAATAACTTCTCGCATCTAGCACACATGGTTACACAATAGAAAACGAATAAAAGAAAATGGGAGAAAGGGAGAGAAGGCGAGCAGCGGGGAGCGTCCCGGGAGTCCCTGGCATGACTAGTTGGTGGTACGTGAAGAAAGCAGTTCTCAAGTCATCTCGGGGCTTCTCCTCCGCAGGGGCGTAGGAGATATTCAACAGCATAAAGGAGGCGTCAGTAGATCTGCCGTGGGGGGTGGGGCGGTATCAAGGAATCGTCCTGAGGTATTTAATCTTGAGATAGAATAATATTTAGGCGGGGACGTGGCAGGAGCAGGCTGAGGGCAGCTTGTAGATGTCGATGAAGAGGCCCTTGTAAGCATCGCAGGGGTCGAAGGAGAGGAGGCGGTGGTATACGTACTTCTGGGTGCAGTGGCTCTTGTAGCAGGGAGCCAGGGCACGGCAGGCGGCCTCTGGGAACAGGCAGGTCTCCAGACGGGCAGTCTGGGTATAGTAGTGGACGTCGTTGACAATCACACGCCACTTGCCCTCCACGTTCTGGGCACGTCTTGGTCTGGCATAGGCGACGTCTGAGGGGCAGATGTAGCCTTCAGGGCCTCCCCAGTGGGTGGCGTCGTATGGAGAGTCTCCAGTAGAGGCCCCAGTATAATAAGAGTAATCGAAAGCTTCCTCTTGGGCCTTAGTGACCATGTCTACGAGGTCGTCAGCTGACTGGTCAGGTATATCAGCGTATTTCTTGGCGAAGAGGTGGTCAGCGCTGATGGCGCCCTTGATTTCGTACTCCGGGTATTCTTCATCTTCCAGGCAGTAGTTGAGGGTAGAGTTTACGGCACATGTAGGGGTGGCTGTTGGGTCACAGTAGGAGTGTTTGTAGGAGGGCTGATGGTGTCCATAGGCAGGGCGTGGGTGGCCATAGGGCGGCGGATGAGAACCAAGAACCACTCCGGCACACGCCAGAAATACTGACTGAAAGGAAGTCATAGAATTACTCTTAATCCATACAAATTTACCTTTAGTGCTACGTATCACTGACAAGAACTGTATAATTCAATACTATACCAGTTACTTCATACCGAAAGTGCTTCAAAACGTTCATTCACTTTTCATTACTCACCAAAGCTAGAGCCATGATGATGCTGTAGTTGCGAGAGCTGTACTGCATGAACGAGCAACAGTTTCTCCATATATACTACCCGACGAAGGTTGGGCAAGGGACTAGGGACCTTCTGTTTGTGGGGCGGAGCTTTGCAATCGTCTAGTCACCTCAGAACGAAAGGGAATATTATGCAATAGTCTGTGCCTCTATACGGAAGACTTTCTCTCTCTCTCTCTCTCTCTCTCTCTCTCTCTCTCTCTCTCCTCTCTCTCTCTCTCCGTAGCTACAAATTTACAAATGTCTCTATTTTTAATATACGTATCCATTAGGTTCACTTTCTTTCTCCTACCAGCTCGTCAGTTTGTGACTGACTTTATATTTAATTTGGAAGGTTTGACCGCCTCTCTCTCTCCTCTCTCTCTCTCTCTCTCTCTCTCTCTCTCTCTCTCTCTCTCTCTCGCTCTCTTTGAATTAAGTTTTCTCCAATTCATTGAAGGTTTTTTATTCATACTTATACTATGATTAAAGAGCCTCAGAAAAAGTTACACATCTTTATAACGAATAACAACCACAGAAGAAACCCTTACTTGACTTCACACATCATTACGGCGCTTCAGAACTAATACGGTAGCCGTGAAGAAAGAGAGAGAGAGAGAGAGAGAGAGAGAGAGAGAGAGAGAGAGAGAGAGAGAGAGAGAGAGAGAGAGAGAATATTAATATAATTTCCTCCAATTGAATGATACTATTTAGTGAAATATCTACATTATATTAAGCCAGGGGAAGATAATCAATTTCCTTATGGCTTTATGGACAACACCGTCCCTTTGGGAAATAATAATAATAATAATAATAATAATAATAATAATAATAATAATAATAATAATAATAATAATAATAATAACGGTGGACATACCCAAACCACACTGATGTAAGTGCAAATACATATTTTAAAAAAATATTTATTTAAACTTACGTTAGTGCGGATTTTTCTTCTATTTAGTGACTCGTGTGATTATGAGATTTTGTGATGATAATACAACAATAATAGTTATCATGATGATGATGATGATCATCATCATCTCCGGTGTTTCGCTATCTTATTTTGTATAGTGAGTAAAGGCTGCTTTAATAATACGCTACTAATGTATTCCTCTACCAAATCATGAACACTTGTCAATTACTGTCTGATATTGAGGAGGTAAAAAAAAATGGAATATAAGGAAGATTGAGAAGCCACAATGTTAATTTAACTGAAATCATGGAGCCATCCTGTTTAACAGGACCTGTTTATGAGAGGTTCGACTTCCTTTTAATAATAATAATAATAATAATAATAATAATAATAATAATAATAATAATAATAATAATAATAATAATAATAATAATAATAATAATAATAATAATAATAATAATAATATAGGTAGTAGACCCTCTTGCAAGCATGTAGTACTGAAGGTGATAACTGCATCAAGTGCACTGTATTTATAAAGAGCTTTCTCTATCTTTCTGATAACTGATATTTTGGGGTTACTGCATTCTGTCAGTAATTCGAAGACGTTTTTCATTCTTGGAGAGGAAAGAAGTTGCAAACTTGGGTAGTTTTACTTATAGTGTATTCCTCCAAAAGAAACCTACCTAAGAATGTAACTGCTTTCATCTCCAAAAATGATAAACATCGTCGAGCTACTGGCAAAATGCTGTTACCCTGAAAAGCCAGTTACCAGAAAAATAGAGAGAATTCTATATAAATTGAATGCAGCAGACGCATCTATCACTTTCAGTACTACATGTGTCAAAGAGGGTCTACTACCTATATTATTATTATTATTATTATTATTATTATTATTATTATTATTATTATTAGTATAAGGAAGTCGATCGTCTCTTAAACAGGTCCTGTTAAACAGGATGGCTCCATGATTTCAGTTAAATTAACATTGAGGCTTCTCAATCTTCCTTATATTCCATTTCTTTTCGCGTCAATATCAGACAGTAATTGACAAGTGTTCATGATTTGGTAGAGGAATACATTAGCAGCGTATCATTAAAGCAGCCTCTACTATACACAAGAAGATAGCGAAACTCTGGAGATGATGATGATAATGATGATGATGATGATTATTATTATTATTGTTATTATTATTATTATTATTGCTACTGATGTTCAGCTATAATTTTCAAGTAATAATAATTATAGTAATAATAAGCACATTTCAATACTGCGTTTGAATTGTTTAGAAGGACCTGCTTAGCAGGTACTCCAAATGGTGCAAAATGTTTAGAACTTTGCGGTTAGAAATGTGGGTTACTGCTATTTGTTCTTCCTTCTGTTAAAGGAGTGACTCCTTCCGCCGACGGCCATTACTTTCTCCCTTTCCATTTTTATTAGTCGTATGACTGGAAATTAGCTTATTGCAAGTTTCCGTGTATCTGTAGGTTTTATGTGTGCCCTGTCTTGAAAATTTTCTTGTCAAAATAGTTTTTAGATATTCTTAGTTCCAGAAGAACTGCTCATTCTTGGTAGAGTGTGAAAGTGCTTAATAAACCTAGTTAACAAATTTCAATGAATAAGTACTGCCCGGGTCCCAGTTTGAGTTAATCTTTAATTTAAAAATGAACATGTATAATCGTTAATGACTCGAATTTTTATTCAAATTCAGGAAACCAAACTAAACAAAGCTCTAAACTACGGCTGGACACAAATAAATATAACTACAGTAATAATTAAATAACAGAGATAATGAACTCCAACCCACGTCATGCATAGATAAATATATTTAAAGTACTCAATATTTCTGGCTCGCTCGCGAGACAGATGTGCTATGAATGAAAGTAACAGAAAAAAGGAAGAATTTACTATCAGGGACCATCTGTTCCGTAACGACCTGAATGACAGCTTTGTAATTACAGATGATTGCCCAAGGGGTTGCTGGAAGTTTAAGGAGTCTGTTTAAAAAATATTTCTCAATAATACTTTTTAAAAGGGATATATGAATATGTTGTGTTGCTGAGGAAATTCAGAGGAAATAAGAGGATGTGCCTTGGAAAACAAAAGAATACACCTGAGAGAACATTTTTTTCCCCTTGAACGTTTGTATCTAGGACTAATATTTCTTGTCGGGTGGTGGGGGGGTCATTATCTTTATGATATTTACAGCCTTTTGTTTATGTTTTTACAGTAGTCCCCAACGGCCTTGTAATAAACACTCCGCAAAGGTAGATACATACTGGGTTAAAACCCTCAGGGGTCACTATTTAGGATTATATTGTATAACCAAAAGTTTGTATTAATGCTTGAAAATACTTCGATAGATCCAACAGCTTCGTGAAGACTAAATCTACTGAGTATTATTTAAGCAGTTGTTAAAATAGTTGCATAATGATTTAGTCATTGTTAGTTTCATGACTTCTCTATACTCTTTCTTCGTCATTGTCTTCATTATCATTATTGTATTTCTTTCATCATTACAATGTCCGCCGCCCTGTTTATATGAATCAAAAGCCGGTAGATATTTCTTACACGTATCTAGTGAATCTATATCGTGTATTGATTTTAAGAATTCCAGCCAAGAAGGTTAGTGAGGCACAGGAGGTTGGTTGGTCCACGGATGTAAGGAGTCTGCTTCTTGAGGCGCGCTTGTCTGGCCCTTTGCTATTATTGTCCCTTGATTTTATTATTACCAAACTCCTATTCTAAGTGGTTGTGATGCCATTAGTATTATTAGTATCTTGGGAGGAGACGCTCTTTTAAACAAATTCTGCCGAATAAAATGGGAGAATTCACCGAATTAACCTTATATATTATATTTTCTATTTTTCTTATTACTCGCTTCTCTGGCTCAGCGATACTTCTTAATAATTGGCCAGTATTCATACTGGGAGAAATCTAAATAATGCTGAATGTGATATTCTATTTAGAAGAGGATTTTGCTGTCAATACTGGTATTATCAGTATATTGGTGTTCAGGAATGATGGACCTCGGGTCCAGGTCAAGCGGCGGTTGTCGTCGGTGTTGGTATTATTCCATAAGCGAGGTCAGTGTCCGGCCGGGGCCGTCTCTGGTGTTCAGCTGTTATTAATACTGGTGTAGTTGGATTATCGCGACGTTTCGATCTTCTCGTAGGTCATCTTCCTGGCTGGTCAGCAGAAAAGTGAAGAGATATAATTGTAACTGTTAAGGGGGATAGGATAGGGTGGGAGTTCGGTTGCAACCGATTTAAACCCCTGTGGGGTACCCCAGAAGGAAATTAAGGTTTGGAACGGGGAATTAGGGTGTGAAAGGAAGGTATTAGCTAGAGGGATAAAGACTGATCCAGCCGTTCTTGGGCAAAGTGGGGGATCCCGTGTTGATGGTCTCAGGGATTCAGCCGTGTGAGCTAGTCTAGGAATGAATGTCTGGTGCTCCCGAATATCAGGCATTGTTGTGGGATCGTTTGCTGCTGATCTTCGGGCGGCGGTAGGGAGGAGAAACGTTTCTTGAGTAATATTCAAGTTAGATTTCTCCTTTCCTATAAGGAGGGCTTATAGGAGGCGTAGACACCGGGGATTAGTAGTTTGGTCAATAATCTCGATATTAAATATAATATCGCTCCTTTTTATTCTTATGTTGTGGGCAGTCCTGGCGTGATTATAAATGGCTCCTTCTTAAGCGTCTCAGGATAAAGAATCGCATGGTGGTCTTGCCGATGTATCTGCCGAGGCATCCTCGGACGGAGAACATGAAATTGGTAGACCGCGTTCGCCTTCTTCAAGGGATCTTGCAAGGGGGCCGCTAGGTTGTTCCTCATCACCAGGCTGCTCGTCTTCTTCGCTTTATAATATATGATTATTCTAATTTTCTTATCCTGTGATGGTCTTTAGGGCTTGCTCGTCCTCCTTATACCTCCGGTGGAAGTGCCCTTTGTGAAAAGCTTGATGGGCTCTGGGATGTCGGGGCGGGGTTGCTGGAGGTACTAATCTTCGACTTTCTTCGCTATCACAACATCAACAGCAAGAATAGTGTGTCCGTTGTCGACGAGGACCTGGGCCACGAGTTCTTATTCGCCGTGTATGTCGAACCACGAAGAGCAGTGCGAAAGGGCCCTCCTGACAAAGGCGCTGATGGTGGAGCTCTTATACCTCTCAGAACACTCGCTCTCTCCGCTCATGCACACACCTAGGTTCGTCGGCTTCGTGTACACCTTTGTGCAGAATCGGGTGTCTTACTGCTCGACAAAGACGCCAAGGAAGGGAAGGCGGCGGTATTAGCAGTGTTCTGTTGTAATGGAAAGGCAGCTGTGATCATGGAATGCATATCGCAGCTGCTCTATCTCGTCCTGGAAGTCAGCGCTGACGAAGGTGTCATCGATGTAGAGCGCATACACCCTTGGTTTGCTGACATTCTGGAAGACTCTCTTCGACGGTGCCAATATAAAAATTGGTGAAGAGAACTTCAAGGGGAGAACCCATCGCCACCCCGTCGATCTGAGTGTACATGCGGCCGAGGTGGTCGGAGAAGGAGGCCTTCTTAGTGCAGCAAACCAAGGATGTATGCGCGCTACATAGATGACACCTTCGTCAGCGCCGACTCCCAGGACGAGATAGAGCAGCTGAGACGTGCATTCCTTATAGAATAATACCAACACCGACGACAACCCTTGCTTGGCCTGGACCTGAGATCCGCCATTCCTGTACATCAGTATACTAATAATACCAGCAAAATCCTGTTCTAAATAAAATATCACATTCCGCATTACGTATTTAGATTTCTCCCAATGTGAATACTGGCCAATCTTTAAAAAGTATCGCTGAGCCAGAAAGCTAGTAATAAGAAAAATAGAAAAAATTATATATAAGATTAATTCGCTGAATTCTGCCAATGTATTATTATCATTACTCTTAGTAATATATCATTAGTAATAGTGGTATAGGTTGCCCTGTCTTGGTTATTATCTGTATTCTATATTTTTAAATGACCAGTTGCTGGAAAAATATATAATTATTATTATCATTATTACTATTGCCATTATTATCAAATAGACATGACGATTTCATGATTTCAAGCCTTGAGTCTATTTGCATTTTCAAATGATTACCCAACTAAGCAGAGTCGGTCAAGTAGCAATTATATAAAGCTAATATTCTGCATAGCTTTACTCATAATTTAGCGTATTGTACCTAACCATTAGAAAATTACCAGGTCTTTCATTACAATGAAGACAAAAGATACCAAAACAAAATATGGCGAATACATAAGCTTGTGCAATTATTGTACTAATATACCACTAATACCATAAAGACTATTATTTCGGATTGAGTTTTTGCGTTGCATCATTTATACCCTTAGCATTAAAAAAAAAAAAAATAATAAAAACGCGCCGAAATTTCCTCGGCGGAATCGACAAGGCCACCAAAAATTTATCTATTTTTCGGTGGTCTCAGAATAATGCTGTATTAACCGCGGCCCATGAAACTATAACCACAGCCCGGTGGTGGCCTGGCCTACATCATTGCCAGCCACACGAATATGACTAACTTTAATCTTAAATAAAATAAGAAAAATTACTCTGGCAAGAGGGCTGCAATTTGGTATGTTTGATGATTGTAGCGTGGATGATCAACAAAGGAATTTGCAGCCCTTTAGCCTCAGCAGTTTTAAAGATCTGAGGGCGGTCATAAACAGTGCAGGCGGACAGACGAAGCCGCCAGACACTAGTTTTCGTAAAAAAAAAAAAAAAAAAAAAAAAAAAAAAAAAAAAAAAAAAAAAAAAAAAAAAAAAAAAAAAAAAATCAGAATAAAAAATTGTCATTGACGATTTTGTCTTCCTTTTGGTTCGTATATCCTACTGTGTATCAAGTATTTCAGTGCTATTTCCTAAGCTTTTCCGTAAACATTAATTACTGAATCTGGCAGTAAGAATTCCATTCCAAAATGGTGCCCGAAATACGAAATGAAATCTAAAGGGCAATTACTGTTGGTCGTAGCTTTGACTAAATGTATAGTTGTAATATACTTTTCAGAGGAAATTTAGTCCCTTCCACATTTGTATAATTAACCAAAATATTTCAAGAAATTGTACAAGAATGTAATAATCAACACCCGCACACCCTGTGGTATTGGCAACATTTGTGGGTATGGACGTTTAGTTAACTTTTTCATAAATAGTTTATGACATTGAAGTCAGAATGAGGATCATTCCGCAGGCTGCATCAATGCAAAGGTCTGAGATTCAGGAAAGAAAGGCTGCAAAATGCGCCGATGTTTCTTCCGCGCAATCAAGTTTTATGTGCAGTGCATATTGCTGTTTGAAAATATCAGCCACGGGCCAAGAAACTTTAAGCCGTGGGCCATGAAATTTTCAGCCACAGCCTGGTTGTGGCCTGTGTTATTGGCACCTATAGACGCACAATCTTGGTCAAATTTAACCTTTAATAAAATGAAAAATTGCTGAGGCTAGAGGGCTGCAGTTTGGTATGTTTGATGATTGGAGGGTCGATGATCAACATACCAATTTGCAGCTCTTCAACCTCAGTAGTTTTTAAGAACTGATGGCGGACGGACAGCCAAAAAGCTTTCTCAAAATGAAAAAAAAAAAAAAAAAAAAATTAAATCGCCAAAAAGGTAAGCAAAAGATTTATAATAACCAGAGGAGGTTATTTGACAGAATCCATAATTGTGATCATAAAGTAGTTTTAAGGTATCAGTAAACGAATTAGGTGCCTTTTGAGTTATGTTTAATTACAAAGGTATAGAGAAACTAAAAACATTCAATTAAACCGAAGACTGAATTCATATATCAAAAGTGTGTAAAAGGAAATTGCAATTAACCTAATAATTTCTCAAAAAAATAAGCCTTCAAATCATAATGGTTATTTATGAACTAGTGCACTGAAACTAATGCCACAATTGGTTTATTTAAAGATGGAAACGTAGAAAAAACTGGTAAGTAGTTGTATAAACGTGGACTAAAGATATAACCCAAAACGTGGGATAACTATAGAGCCACCACAATTTTAACCCTACAGAGGTTCAAATTTAAAATTACTGATGATCCGTACATAACTCTAATAGGAGATAAAAAGTTTGTGTTCTGGATGGTTAATGCCTCTTATCATGTCAATTCTTTTTTATGACCAACGGGTTGCAAATATTCAGAAATATGGCATCAAAATTTGTCTTCTAACGGAGATTGTGCCGTTATGAAGAATTCGAAGACTTTGAGGAAGGAAAGCTTAAAAGGAAAAGCATTTCTCACGTGTTTTGATATAGTCATCAGTGTATCTATAAAGTTAAGAATATCCATTAGCTAAAAAAAAAAAATTCTTTTATCGTTCTTAGCCGTTATTTAAAATATAATATTTCCAAAGCTTGCCGTAACAAATTCTGAAACAAGGGGATACATTCATTAAAATTTAGAGCAATCGTGTCCGTTAGCTAATTATTCATATAGTATGAGTAGTTAATTTATGTTATTAATAATTTAGGGTGATTCAGGGCTACAATGTTATATAAATGAAAAGTGTAATAATAATGTAGATCTTTTCTAAGAACATAGATGATAAGATAATTGCCCAGTAGCGGGGTCGTGCCGTCAGTGCACCTCATACGTACACTGTAGGCATTACTTGAGGTTCTTGGCAGCGTGCCTTCAGCCCTTGGCTGCAACCACTTTCGTTCTTTTTACTGTGCCTCCTTTCATATTCTCTTTCTTCCACATTGCTCTCCAATTAATTTATAGTACAATTGCAAGGTTTTCCTCCTGTTACATCTTTCAGACCTATTACTATCAATTCCTTTTTCAGCGCTGAATGACTTCATATGTCCCTGTGCTTGGACTTTGTCTTAATTCTGTATTCAATTCAATTCAATTCGCTAATAAGATAATTGGAATATGTGTGCTGTCAATTTTGGCAACAGTACTTATGTATATAAATGTCCAATAATTGCATAAAAAAAATATGTGGCTTTACAACAAATGCTTTCAGCTGTGATTGTTTAGTACAGTCGTCGGTAATCTATGAGTTTTTAAGTTAATAAAGACATTGTTGCCATACATCATTAAATCATTGTATCGCACAGTAACGAAATGAGGAAAAGAAACTCTGTTGGGATATAGTTATGAAATTTAATTAAAATAAATAGTACAATAACTTCTCGCATCTTACACTCACATGGTTTTGGTGGAAGGAGATATATTAATAAGAAGGAAAAAGGAAAAATAAAAGAGAGGAGCAGCGGGTGGGGGGAGCGTCCCGGGAGTCCCTGGCATGACTAGTTGGTGGTACGTGAAGAAAGCAGTTCTCAAGTCATCTCGGGGCTTCTCCTCCGTCTACGCTTCGGAGATAGATCATGAGGTCGTAAAGAGGTCGTCGGTAGGTCTGTCGTGGGCGCGAAGTCTTAGGGAGTGACCCTGAGTTTCTCCTTCCGGAGGGAAACGACTTATGCTGGAACGTGGCAGGAGCAGGCTGAGGGCAGCTTGTAGATGTCGATGAAGAGGCCCTTGTAAGCATCGCAGGGGTCGAAGGAGAGGAGGCGGTGGTAGACGTACTTCTGGGTGCAGTGGCTCTTGTAGCAGGGAGCCAGGGCACGGCAGGCGGCCTCTGGGAACAGGCAGGTCTCCAGACGGGCAGTCTGGGTATAGTAGTGGACGTCGTTGACGATCACACGCCACTTGCCCTCCACGTTCTGGGCACGTCTTGGTCTGGCATAGGCGACGTCTGAGGGGCAGATGTAGCCTTCAGGACCTGCCCAGTGGGTAGCGTCGTATGGGGAGGCCCCAGTAGAGGCCCCAGTGTAGTAAGAGTAATCGAAAGCTTCCTCTTGGGCCTTAGTGACCATGTCTACGAGGTCGTCAGCTGACTGGTCAGCTATATCAGCGTATTTCTTGGCGAAGAGGTGGTCAGCGCTGATGGCGCCCTTGATTTCGTACTCGGGGTATTCGGGGTCCTCCAGGCAGTAGGTGAGGGTGGAGTTTGCTGCGCAGGCTGGAGCTTTCTTGGGGTCACAGTAGGAGTGCTTGTAGGATGGTTGTTGGTGTCCATAGGCAGGGCGAGGGTGCCCGTAGGCTGGAGGATGGTGACCCAGAACTACTCCGGCACACGCCAGAAGTACCGACTGCAATGAGGAATGTCTTTGATTATATACATCTAAATTACAAAATTTTTTCTTTAGGTTTTTTTACAGTTGGAATATTATCAGTTGGCTGTGAAGTGGTAATACGAAAAAATGGATGTTAATTATTCTAAATGAAACAGAAGAATAAGACATCATATGTTATTATCTGTATATATTTTGAATGAATAACAAAAGCTTTGGTGTCTGTTAATAGAAAAAGTCGCAACATACAAGAGGAACAAGAATACTTTAACAAAACAGTGGCCTCTCGAGTTCTCGATTTCCACTTCGAATTGGGGTCTTCAGGGGAAACTATTTCAAGACTAAGGAAATCATGAAGCCGAGAAGTCACCGTGACTTAATTCTGACTTAATATTGAAAGTTCGACTTTGGGAAGAGACCAAGCAGACGTACCAAAGCAAGAGCCATAATGAGTCAATGAGATGCGAGAGTCAATGCGAACTGATGACTGAGGCTGAGCCCTCTGTCTTTATAGGTATGCTCAATCAATGGCCACGCCCTCCAAGTGCAGAAGGTTCTCTCGAAGGGTGCGGTTTGGGAGGTGGCCTCGGAATGGGTGTCGTGGATTCTTCTGCGGAAAGAGAAAGTGTTTGTCGTTCAGGCAGATGCGCTTGATCTAATGACTTCATATGTTGTTCACTGCATCTGGCAGCATTTTATCCCCTTGCGCAAAGTGCTTGTTGAATACTCTTTTAACTCCGATTTTTATTATCGGATGAAAGATACGAAAACCCTACAGTTACACTAAGAAGTATTGTTAGAGAGGTTGGGCATCATGACTGAAGAGAGTAAGAGGGAAAGGAGGTAGAGGAAAAGGTTGAAAGTAGGCGCTATGAATCCATTATTAATCCGTGTAAACTTTCTTGCAAATAGTGGTATAATTCGTAAAATAGGATTATTACAGTTCGGTTTCCTACGAAGGAAGGTAAATAATCCTATAAGCGATCTGTAATGATTATACAGCCCGACCTTGTTTATTGAACCTATACTTGACGGGAAGCTAAAAGATTAAAGGGAAATCAGCAATGTAATTGGCATTTCAAGTTAGTGAAGTTTTAGAATTTAGTTTTGAATATTCTGCGCCGTAAAAAAATACGACACGGTTTTAAACTAATGAAATGCATAGTTAATGATAAAATAGAGTTCCTTACTTAGATATCTATGTATCTTCTCAAAGCTTTGTTACATGATCGGTTGTGAACTGTTTTATCATATTCTTAATTGAAAAACAATTAGGCAAATATTAGCAATGGCACAGAACAGAAGTTTAGGATAGTTTTTGAGAAACTATAGTCAGAATCTTAATAAAACACGGAATGGGTATCATGCACAACCTCTCTCTCTCTCTCTCTCTCTCTCTCTCTCTCTCTCTCTCTCTCTCTCTATATATATATTATATATATATATATATATATACTTATATATATATATATATATATAGTATATATGTATATAGATATATATATATCTACTATATATATCTATATATATATATATATATATATATATATATCTATGTATATATATATATATATATATATATATATATATATATATATATATATATATATATATATGCATATAGATATATATACTATATATATATATATCTATGTATATATAGATATACTAGTATATATATATATATATATATATAGATAGATAATATATATATATAGATATATATATATATATATATATATATATATATATATATATATATAGATATATAGATATATATTATATATATATATATCTATCTATCTATCATCTATCTATCTCTATATCTATATATATATATATATATATATATATATAAAGCGAGAGAGAGAGAGAGAGAGAGAGAGAGAGAGAGAGAGAGAGAGAGAGAGAGAGAGAGAGAGAGAGAGAGAGAGTTGTGCATGATACCCATTCCGTGTTTTATTAAAATTCTGACTATAGTTTCTCAAAAACTATCCTAAACTTCTCTTCTATGCCATTGCTAATATTTGCCTAATTGTTTTTCAATTAAGAATATGATTAAACAGTTCACAACTGATCGTGTAATAAATCTTTGAGATGATACATAGATATCTAAATAAGGCACTTTATTTTATCATTAACTATGCATTTCATTAGTTTAAAACCGTTTCGTATTTTTTTACGATGCAAAAAAGTCAATTAAAAAAGTCATTTAAAACGAATTAGTGCAGCATGGTCTTTTTAGATGAGTTTTTCTGTTCTATGGATCAGTCATCCTACTTTAATATAGCAGTAAAATTATGTGGATTTTGCTTTATCCTGCAGTAAACAGTACGTGCATTAGAGGGTTAATATGGGATTTGCCTCAGTCAAAAATAACCTTTTTAGCTTTAAGGGCATAAATCTTTAATGCAGGGTTCCACGTGCCTCGATGAACATTTCTCTAGGCAATTTTTTAAAAACTGTAATTTATATTAGAAAATATTTGTAAATTACTCATTGAATCTCTAAAGTGGCGTTCATACTCTGTGATATAGAGAGAAATGGTAGAATATTGCACCTGAAGATCAACAGTCAATTAACCTTCACGTTATTATGGTTGCGGTGTTTTTCCAATGTAGTTTCATTAGAGATGCATCATTCACTTTCTTAATTGGTTTTCAGTAAAAAAAAAAAAACTCGGCCGTTTTTCATTATCATTCACGAGGAAAGATCATGAACGTAAAGTTTTCCTGTGTTAGGTTGTTGTTCTTAATCATCTGTGTCAGATGACTAAAAGTAAGGTGGTGGGGACGAGGGGGGGGGGGCGGTTGTGACTTGTATGTGTTGTCGATTAATGATAATACTTGATGCTAGAATTAATAGCAATGCAGTTTGCAGTATGCTGACGACGTGTATTGTAATAGGCAATTTTCTAAGTAATTAACGGTTTTAATGACCAGATGAACTGCCAGGTTGACAAGTGCAAGGTTTAGTGTAAGAGCGTGAAAGGAAGGTATGTTAAATCTTTAAGATCATTTGATACCTTTACAGAAGTCACGCAAGAAGTAAGTGAAAGGACGTTACATGTAGTGTCAGACTTACGGGATATTAAAGATTAAAAGCTGTCGTGAATGCAATGTGAAGTGGTTGATGTTGTGGCTGACGATGTGGATTGGAGATTGGGGAAACTAGTTTGAAGGCGTTTGTAAATACTAGAAAGTTGGTGATGATTGTGCAAATCAGTGATAAATGAATACAGGAACAATGACTAAATGTTACTGTAGATGGTGGAAGAATGAATGTTGTTTGCTTAGCATAACTGTTTGGGAACAACTGTTACCAAAGATGGTAAAACAAGAAATTATTAGAATGTATGCTAAAGATTTTAAAGGATGGAAGTAATTACTGAAGTACTGTGGAGCCAGTTCTCCTTTACAGAAGTGAAGTGTCGATGTGCAGAAGTTGCTCAAAGATCAGCAAAGGCAAAAGATAAATCACAAGGCTTGGAGATGGTTTGTTCATGTGGAGAAAATTAAAGTTGATAAGTAAATAAAAAAAATCATCCTTGGAATTGTTTGAGTGGAGGGTGGAAAGAGAGAAATAGGCCTAAATAGCCATAAATCCAGAACAACACACGCATAGCTTGTAATCCTTTTGCTAATGGTTACGTGATTTACCTTAGATTTGTCAATTCAAGCATGAGTGTGACAGTGACCACTACGTTCCTTTTTGCTGAAGCCACCCATATTAGTGTTTAAGATGAATTCTAATTTATGATAAGACTACAATGTCACTGCTGTTAAGGAAAATGTGTAAGATAGGCTTTTACTAGATAATTATAAGCTTTCATATGTAAGTGGCAACGCCAACTTTTCTCTATACTATAGGACAACGTACGATTTAATCTGCTTTCGATTATGTCAAACGATAATAATAAAATAATAATAATAATAATAATAATAATAATAATAATAATAATAATAATAATAATAATAATAATAATAATAATAAGCCTCAACATGCATACTACAAATCTTATATGGGTAATTCCATTTAGAAGCTGTAATATAACCCTTGAAGTTTATTATCATTATTACTTTTATTACTACAATGAAATTAGAGGATTATTTGTTTTTGTTCAGTATATACACGAAGGGCCATTAGTGCTTTGTTTTTCCTTTAAGTTTTTGTCGACATTTCTAGGTTAAGTACGTTTAGATATATAAAGAGAAAACGTTCATTCCTCTCTAGGATTGTTCTTAAGAGAGCTTGAAGACTGCAAGAACATCTCTCTTAACCGTTCAATTAAAATGCCGACAAAGCATCACAATCCCATTTTGCACTGACCGCATGCATTCATCATTAGCGAAAACGGGAGCTAGTTAAGCCATACATCAGCTGCTACTGTGTGGCCTACTAATAACCTCGTTGTCTTTAGAACACTGACATTTCTTTCGACCATCCTTACCGCTGATGACTACATCTCTCCCCCTTCCGTTAACCTTCACGGACGGTTAATTGCTAACCGCACGAATCCTCTCGCTTCGCGGTTTACTTTATCCACATAGAACCGAGGTTACAAATCGTGTTCACCTAGTAGGGTCTATTATGGGCACAGATTACTCTGTGCGAGGCGAAGCGAAAATTTAATTATCCTGGGAATCAGTGGGCGTCAGAATGAACGGTTTTAATGATTATTAAGAGACATTAAAGTTTCTGCTAAATTAAACGAGGTTAATAAGAATTCGTCTAATTACAAGTTCTGTGAGAAAGTTTTCAGAACAAACGTCCCCAGGATGTAACTAACTTTTATTTTCTTGTTCCACCCCGCAAGAGCTAGGGGTAGTACCGCCAGTGTACTACCTCACATGGTGCACTGTAGGCATTAATAAAGGGTATTTGCAGCTCCTCTTAGCTTCTTAGTTGCACCGGTTTTTTTAGATTTTACTCCCATCTCTGCTACCTTAACTTCAGGCTTGCTGTCCAGGCTCTCTAGCTATTAATTCCTAGTAAAACTGCCTGTTTATATTTTTAGTTTGTTTTAAATTCTCTGTACTTCATCTCCTTTATCGACCCGATTTCTCTATCTTGTTGCCCAAACATTCCAACTTCCTCTTCTTACTTCAGCGCTGACTGGCAGCCAGTGGTCTAATACTCGGTTTTACTGCCTAGTTTTCATAAGCTTTTATAAATATTTTCTTATTACCGCTTTAAGAAAACATTCTCACAAGAGCTCTGGCTTCTTCCCTTCCAAAATATATTATAAACCAATAATTCTAGTAACTAGATTTATTAGATATTAGTCAAATTGTGTCATTCAACTTAGTTTATCAACAAATTCAAAATGAAAAAATAGCTAAAAAGAAATTTTGATTCACATAACCTTCAGGTTTCATGCCAAAGAGAGAGAGAGAGAGAGAGAGAGAGAGAGAGAGAGAGAGAGAGAGAGAGAGAGAGAGAGAGAGAGAGAGAGCGTATCTCTCTCCCAAACACGTGTGACTCTCCTTTATGGCATGAGACCTAAATGCTATATTAATCAAATTTTCTTTTTTGTTATTTTTCGTTGTTAATTTGTTGATAAACTAAGTTAAAATACTAATCACACACACACACACACACACACACACACACACACACGTAAATATGCTTAAAAATCACAGTAGATCCACGTGACTTCATTAAATAAGCGAATACCACAGGAAAATTATAGGCAGAAATCGGAGCGCTTTCGTCTTTATTAAGACATCGTCAAGGAAGAAATGAAATACAGTTGGAAAGAAAGTTACCAGGAAAGCAAAAGGGTGAAGAATACCAGATGGTTAATTGTCAGAAGGGCAAAAATGACAGAGATAATCCAGGATTATCGGATATCACATGGTCACAAACCTAAACATAGATTTAACCATAAGAGAAACTAAAGTCTAGCCATACAAAGTCCAAAAACATGCATAAAACTGAATATATTAATTTTGTTGCTAATATTTATCTACAACTTTTTTTCATTACGAAGGCATCGAGTTTAAATAAACCAAGACTTAAATTTAGAACACTTACATTATTTGGCTTGATGCAATAAGATTCAATGATATTCCTTTTAACTGTGTCATTACATGAAATTAAGGCTCTTGCTTGACTCCAGTTAATCCCAGTTCAAAGGAATATCATTGAGTCTTGTTTCATCAAGTGTTCTAAATCTAAGTTTTGGTTTATTTAAAATCAATGCCTCCCGTACTGAAAAAAGTTGTAGATAAATATAAGCAACAAAACCAATCTATTCAGATTTATACATGTTTTTGAACTTTGTATGGCTAGGTTTTAGCTTCTCTTGTGGGTAAATCTATAATTCTATGGTATTCACTTATATATATATATATATATATATATATATATATATAATATATATATATATATATATATATATATATGAATGTGTTTATGTATGTATATATATACGTATGTATGAATGTTTATGTATGTATTTATGTACATATTGGTATTTATGTCGCTGTACTTGATATAACGAAACAGTGTTTTTTCGATTTTCATTAACCATGAAATATCACTCCCAGTATTGCCTTAACTGTTTCATACAATTTTGTATGGAATTTAATACTGCATTGGACTTGCACTTTATTCCCCAAACAGATAAATGCAAATTACATGATTACAAAAATTGGAGGAAGATTCACACATATGAAGATGTATATAAAATATGTATTATGATTTGAAGAATGAAGTAGGGCGACTTTGCCATTAGTTATCATTTTTTCGCAGCGTGATATTTAAAAAAAAATATTTCTGTTTACAGCATAAATTAATGGAATTTTAAGTAACCAGATTTTTCATTAATATTAAATCATTTATTTCCAGCTAATTTACATCAATTTGTGAAGGGGTAATTTTCCATTCATAATAGTTTATTCCCACATGACCGAGCTCGCATTACAATTCACGAAACTGATATGCAACTCGAATCAAGGAAAATGTAGCAGGTGCTTCTGTCAAGTAGATGTTAGAATTAAATGGTGATTATAAAATGTTTTATAGAGACGGAAAATGCAATGTGATCAGGGGTTTGGCGTTATCCGGAGAGACACACACACACACACACACACAGAGAGAGAGGAGAGAGAGAGAGAGAGAGAGAGAGAGAGAGAGATTACATCGCATACCACTTGCGAGGTTTTATACAAATATAACATGAATTCAGTAAATAATTGATTAACATTTTATGCACATACATATATATATATATATATATATATATATATATATATATATATATATATAATAATAATAATAATAATAACAAAGGGGCCCATAAAAACGCTAAAATGAAAAAGTTTTAACAGAAAATATTTCACAGTCACACACACACACACACACGCATATATATATATATATATATATATATATATATATATATATATATATATATATATATATATATATATATATATATATATATATATATATATATATATATATATATATATATATATATATATATATATACATATATATATACATATATATATATATATATATATATATATATATATATATATATATATATATATATATATATATACACATAATCTTTTTACGTTCATGTTTGTATTTTAGCCATAATTCTCTTATGATCTATATATATATATATATATAGACACATCATCTTTTACGGTTCATGTTTATTTAGCCATAATTCTCTTATGTCTTGGTATTTCGGGGGGGTACATTCACATAGTAGGTAAATCTATTTACGCAACCACTTTAAACTTTAAGGCACCTTAGAGAATAACAGACTTCTTACCACCCGCCATCCTCACGTAATACAGTTATAATCTTGGTGATGCCTCATAACACGATCCACAATGGTGAATGTGTGTGTGGTGAGGAGGCGTTGTGGTGACAAGATTGATGTGGCTGAGGCAAATGCCGAGTTGAGTTTCTAAAGGCCTTATTACGCCAGACTGCTGTTGAATGTCCACATTAATCTTGGATCTATTTTTTTCTTGTGAGACGTTTGTGATCTCTCGTTAAGTCTTACTTTGATATGCATGAAGACTGACTTTTATCTTTTTCCATACAAGACGGACCAATACGACAGCTGGAAACAAAGTGATTTCAATAATGTTGAAGGTAAAACTTCCTCATTACGACAATGCACATTTAAATTACTTTTTATGCCAAAATTTATATTATTCTTATATACCAAAATTTCTCCATGTTCATTTACTATACATTTTGTTAAAAAAATAACCAAGTAATTGATTGGTTGACTTACTAGTATGCAGTATTTTTGCACTAGTTTGGTTTACCTGCTACGTATTCCGTTATGGAATGAGGCCTGAGTAGTTCGTAGTCTTATTATGGAATAACTTAACTAATGATACACACACACACACACACACACACACACACACACACACACACATATATATATATATATATATATATATATATATATATATATATATATATATATATATATATATATATATATATATATATATATATATATATATATATATATATATATATATATATATATATATATATATATATTATATATATCCTTTTCCTGGGCCAACTCTCCTTTCAAGAACATCATTTTCAAAAGACCTTAAAGTAAAATCATTTCATCTTGCTGTCGACATTAACAGTCAGTCATGGAGAAATTGCTTCTTCTATAAAGATCTTGTTATTATTCCTTTGGCGGACTTTCATCTCCTTCTCAAAACATGTGACTGCGTTAAAGCTTTTTTTCCGGGTCACTAAGCCACCCTTGTAGACAAGAACCAGTCTTCTGATAGCTATAGGCACTACTGAAAGATATCCATGGACTAGCGCTGTGGGAAGCACCAATCCCGGGCAACTGGACAGCACACCAGAGGGAAAATTGGACGGACCACGTGGTGCCAAATAACCCACGAGATCAGGACATAATACACAAGGTTAACAGAATGACCCGTGAGTTCACGATAGAAAATGGGATAGCTGGGAGAGTAAGAAAATTAAGGGAAGAGAAGGTTAAAAGGCCTCGCACCACTTGCGCTCTGGCTACTCTAGGAGCAAGAGCAAGAGCCCGTGCCAGCATAAGGCTGGCTTAATCTTCTACAACAACATTGTGCTCGCCAGAGACACCCCAGATGCCGCTCCAACATACACACTGGCCCTTGACTCCGCTCCCTTTCAGTCTGTCCCAACCAGTGGCTGACTTCCAGTCCAGCACCTTTCATAGTGCTAATTCCCTGATGCACCCCATCCCCATCATTGGTACATGTACGAGGACTCATCTCTCCGAAGTAAGACGGAGGTTTCTCACTTTGGATCCTATACCTCGATTGTGCTTTATTCTCGTGGTCAACCCACTGCAATTTACTTCATGGTGCCCTTGAAGTGGAATCCCCAGCACCTCAGGATCACCTTTTCATTATACTTTTGTTTCCACATGCACCCATTCACCGGTCTTAAATTCACATATCCTCTGCTTCGTGTTATTATACATATATATCATTTTTAGTTAACTTAAGCGTTTAGCTCAAATGGTCCTTTCTAGTATGGCCCTCGGCTCACTTCTTTTTATGTGTGTTACGCCTTATTACACACACACACACACACCACACACACATATATATAATATAATATAATATATATATATATATAGTATTATATATATATTAATATTATATATAATATATATATCTATTAATATAATAATTATATTTATATATATTATTAATATAAATATATTATATATAATTATATATTATATTGTATTTATGTATGTGTGTATGATATATATATATATATAATAATATATTTATATAGATATATATAGATATCTATATAGATATATATATCTATATACTAATCTAATATATTATATATATATATATATATATATCTATATATATATATATATATGTATGTATGTATGTTGTGTATGTATATACATATTATATATTGCTACTTTTAAAACACATATGTCCCCTCTTTGACTGCATAAAATGTTATATATAGAATTTTGCAAAAATTTGTCAGATTCCTTAGCTAGGATGTTTTGAAATGTGTGTTCAGATTTCGCATAACATAATGTAAAAGAATATATAGCGTAGAATGTAAAGGAAAAGAGAGAGATTATCTTTGTCCGTTCGAAACTAGGATTGTTTCCCTATTGTGTCATCGCCTCTAGATAAGAGGAAATCGAGATCATTACTTAATTGTTGCACATTTAATTGAATTTAACACTTGTAAATTAATTTGCATTTACTTAGAATTCTTTTCAAGTTTCATTGTTGTTTAGCACTTGTGAATTAATTTCCAAATTTTAGATATAACCTAACACTTTGGAATTTCAATTGAATTAATTTTC
Organism: Macrobrachium nipponense; assembly: GCF_015104395.2. Lineage (NCBI taxonomy): Eukaryota > Metazoa > Arthropoda > Malacostraca > Decapoda > Palaemonidae > Macrobrachium > Macrobrachium nipponense. The sequence continues at coordinate 45,869,973 of NC_087200.1, forward strand.
TTGAATTTTGTGATAAATTAATTTTGATTTAATTTTACTTAATTGATTCAAGAATTAATTACACTTTACTTTGTTTTCAGGTAACCGTAATTTTCCCTGATATTGTGAATTTCACTTATAATTTTGATTTTAATAATAAATTTTTTGTATTTTAAATTTTTATAAGTGTTTCTTTACACCAGTATTTAAATATGACTATATTTAACTTAGGTAGAAACTTAGAGTAGTAATTGATCTATTTTCCTTCAATTTACTTGAAGTGACTTAGAACCAGGGAAGAACTTAGACTTCTGAAATCAGGGAAATACTTAGACTTTTGAAGTTGTTGATGGAGTGATGCCCTTTGATTAATTCAGTTACTTACAAGATTACTTCACACCTGTTTTGATGAACTTTCTCTGGTTGTCTGCAATACTGGTAAGTTGTTAAGGGATCGCTGTTGCCTTTAGAGTATTCAGTCGTTTAGTACCTGTGATGAAGGTTCAGGTGTCTGGCTATTGTGAGGTAACAATTAATGAATAGTAAGTGTAGTAACCAGATACTTGGCACTTCGTCACAAGTATTAATGGTGCCCAGAGACCCGGGAAAACAGATTTCATTATCATTAGTGTATACTGGTGGTGTTAGGGATATATTTTTTTTAGGAGAGTGACCATATAGTTTTTGTTTTGCATTTATTGTATTGAATTGTAAGTTGATAACTTAGAAAAAATGGCTCAGTTCAAATTTCAAATTATCTGAAACCACTCTGACTAAAGCACAGTGGAGCGCTTTAGCTGTGGCACGTGGAGGTTATGTGTCTACTAGTATGGTAAAGGCACAAATAAGATGTATTGCTATGGAATCATTGATAGACTCTGGTAGAATAACCAATGAAGATAAGTTAGAAATGGCTCAAGAGCTGTTAAGTGTAGTATGTGCTGATCTTATGAATAAGCAAGAAGAAAAGAAAGAGAAAAGTGATGCAGAGTTAGAGCTTAGACACACTGAAGCAGAAGAGAGTTTGATTAAGCTGAAAATGCAAGATGAAAGAGAAAGAGAAGACAGAGAGAAAAAAGAAAAAAGAGAAAGAGAAGAAGAAAAAGCAGCAGAAAAGGGAAGAGAAAGGATAAAAGAGGAAAGAGAAGTTGCAAGACATGAAAGGGAGATGGAATTAATAAGAGCTAGATCCACATTACCTGTAACACCATCTAACCCTAATCAAGGTAATCAAGACCCTGTATTTGATGTAGTAAGACACAGAAGTTAATCTGTAAGTTTACTAAAGAAGCTCCAGATGAGTTTTTTGATCACTATGAGAAAGTGGCTTCAGGTATGGGATGGCCTGAAGATAAATGGTAAGTTTTGCTACAAAGTGTCTTAATTGGTAAAGGGAGAAGTGGTTATCTAGCCTTAACAGCTGATCAGTGTAAAGACTACAAGGTACTTAAACACAGTGTGCTACAAGTTTACCAGATGACCCCAGAGTACTACAATAAAAGATTCAGAAATTTAAGAAAAGATGAGAAGGGAGCATTCTTAGATTATGCTTACAAAGTGAGAAGGTGTTTTAAACATTGGTTAGAAGCTGCTAAAGTTAAAACCTTTGATGAGTTAGAAGAATTGCTTGTCCTTGAACAGTATCTTAAGGGAATTCCTGAACATATAAGAGCCTATTTGAGAGAGAGAGAGAGAGAGGTTAAGAAACTTAACAAAGCTGCTACACTGAGTGAAGATTACAATATAATTAGTAGCAAACGCAATTACAATGTCAAGTACCAGAGTCAACAACGCCCAGGTTTTAAGTCTTATTCAAATAACAGGAATAAATTTAATGGGAAACATACAAGTGATACTACCAAGAGTAAACAAGGTAATACACCTCAGCAAACTAATGTGAAATCCTCACCCAGTTTTTCAAGACAGTTACAGAAACCTAATGTTGTCTGTTTCAAGTGTGGAAGAGTAGGACGCTTCAGTCAAGAGTGTTGCTGGAATCAACAGCTGTCAAAGCCAGTTGGTCAAGTTGTGAAAGGTGACTAGGTGAAACAAACTATGAAGAGCAGTGTGGGAAAGAATCACACTCCAGAAAAAAATTAAACTAAACAAGCTGAATGTTTAGCAACCAGTGGAAATGTAACCTCAAGCAGTGAGTGGCTTAGCAGTGTGGAGGCTTTTAAGTTATATATCTGTGAGGGTATGCTGTCAACTCAAGGAGGGAGTGTGCAGGGATCAGTCAAGATATTACATGATACAGGGAGTAACCATAGTGTGGTAGTACGTGGTGCTCACCCTCAGTTGGAGAAGAGTCTCACAGGAGATTCAGTTATTTTGAAGAGTATAGGAGGAAAAGAAGTAACTCCTATATGCCACTTACACCTGTCATGTGTATTGGTGACAGGGAATGTTGATTTTGCTGTAAAGGACTCACTGGCTGTAGAAGGTGTACATGTTCTGTTGGGGAATGAAGTTGGTAGTGTGCCATATATTCCTTGTCCTATAGTGACAGACAAACCATTAAGGATTAGTCTTACAGTAGAGCTGGAGAAGAATAACCCCCACCTGTTTCCTAGTTGTGTAACTAGCAGAAGTACGAAGAGGACTACAACTGCAAGTGAAGAAACTGAGGATTTATACACTCAAGAAGGATCAAGTGAAGGATCATTGAGCTTAGAAGAATTGTTCGAAGGAAGTGATGTTTACCATAGTGCTGACCAAGAATGTTGTTTCCCATGAAGAAGACAATGACGACAAAGAAAAAGAACCTGTTGTTCCTGAAGAGACTCTGAGTAGTCAAAGTGTTCCTGAAGACAGTAGTGAAACTACAGTAGCTGAGTTAACAGATATTGAGAATTCAACCCTTAATGTTGGTCAAGTGACAAGAGAGAAGCTAATGGACTTGCAGAAGAAGGATGCATCGTTAGCTGATTTGTTGATCGAGAAGAGATGCAACAAACTCCTACCTGTTATTATCTGAAGGAAGATTTGCTGATGAGGAAGTATAGACCTACAGATATACCAGGAGATGCTGTATGGGGTGAATATCATCAAATTTTGATTCCATATCCATTGAGGAAGCAAGTGGTAGCAGTAGCTTATGAGTCTAGACATATGGGAATCAGGAAGACTTCATGAAATATTTTTTCTGGCCTGGACTTCACCAAGATGTTAGCAAGTTTTGTCGTGAGTGTCATACCTGCCAGATAGCTGGAAAACCGAATGAAACCATGAAGAAAGTCCCCCTACAACTTATAGAAGTTAGAGGAGAACCCTTTAGCAAAGTGATTATAGACATGGTCGGACTGCTGCCAAAGACCAAGGAAGGAAATGAGTATTTGTTAACATTAATGTGTCCTGTAACAAGATATCCAGAGGCAATCCGGTTAGAAACATATCTGCCAAGATAGTTGCTGAAAAACTTGTGGAGTTTTTCTCAAAGTTTGGTATACCAGAAATAGTACAAAGTGACAGAAGAACAAACTTACTTCCAAGTTATTCCAGGAAGTGATGAATTTGTTAGGAGTGAAACCACAGTTATCCATCCACCTCTTATCATCCAGAAACTCAAGGTGCCTTAGAAAAGTTCCACCAGACATTGAAAAGTATGCTGACAAAGTATTATTCTGAGTCAGGAAGAGAATGGGATGTTGGTTTACCATTAATGTTGTTTGAAGTTAGGAGTGCTTCTCAAGAATATGGGATGTTCACCTAATAAAATGATTTTTGGTAGAGAGGTGAGAGGACTATTAAAGATTCTTGCAGAAAATTGGGAAGAAAATCTAGAGGATATCCAAGGTGAATATGTGAAAAACTTAAGGAAAAGGTTGAAAGAGATTAGAAAATTCTCTTTAGAAAATCTGAAAGTGAGTCAAGAGAAAATGAAAAGGAGATATGATGTTAAGTGTTAATGTTCTTACTTGTCAAGAGATTTCCCCTCACTAATAAATTTCAAGGTCCTTACAAGATAATTCAGAAGTTAAGTGATAGAACTTATGTGATTGAAACACCAGAAAGAGGAAGACGAGAAAGGAAGATACATGTGAAACTCTTGAAACCTTATTTTTTAGAAACTAAGACTGAAAATGTGTCAATAACTCAAACAACTTCATCTACAGAAGACGATGATGGCTACGAATTGGGAGCTGAAAGCAAGATGAATAATTCTTCAATTTTGTAAAATTTGGAGGACAAATTGAAACATCTGAGTGCTGAACAGGGTGAAGATTTAAGTAAAGTAATAGAAGTTTCCCAGAAATTTTTGCAGATGTGCTTAGGCGTACTGATCTGACCAAGCATGAGATCAAGATTCAAGAAGATGGAAAACCTTTCAAGCAAAGAGTCTATCGCTTATCACCTTATCAACGAGATGTTTTGAAAAAAGAAGTTGAGTATTTGCTGCAACATGGATTAGCAGAACCCAGTTCAAGTCACTTCAGTTCTCCATGAGTGTTAGTGAAGAAACCAGAAGGTTCATTTAGGATGTGTACTGATTATAGGAAACTGAATTCTATCAGTGTGCCTGACAATTATCCTTTGCCTCGTATAGATCAGTTACTTGATAATATTGGGAAAGCCAAGTTTGTTTCCAAGATAGACTTGTTGAAAGGATATCATAAAATTCCATTAGATGAGAAAGCGAAGTTGCTGTCAGCTTTTATTACACCTTTTGTACTGTATCAGTTCTCTGTTCTGCCATTTGGTCTGATGAATGCACCTGCAACATTTCAACAAGTGATGGATCAACTGCTAGGATCGATAGAAGGAGTAGGTGTATACCTGGATGACATAATGGTTTGCTCTACAATATGGGAAGAACATCTAAAGAGTCTGAAGAAAGTTTTCAAGAAACTACAAGAAGCAGGACTAACAGTCAACCCAGAGAAGAGTGAGTTTGGAAAGGCAACTGTGCAACATCTTGGGTTTGAAGTTGGGAAAGGCCTTCTTGCTCCAGTAAATGGTAATGTAGAAAGTATCCGTAGGGCTACCCCACCTACTACCAGGAAACAGCTACAGAGATTTTTAGGCATGGCTGGATTCTATCGTCTTTTCTGTCCAAATTTCTCAGCCGTAGTAGCTCCCTTGACAGACTTAACTAGTCCCAAAGCTAAGTTTGTTTGGACTCCAGAGTGTCAAGAATCCTTTGAGAAGGTAAAAGCCATTTTAACTTCAAGACCAGTACTTCAAGCTCCAGACTTCAACAAGAAATTTGTGATACAAGTTGATGCTTCTGACTGTGGTATTGGAACTGTTCTACTTCAAGAATATGAAAATCTAACATCCTGTGTGCTTCATGTGTTCCAAAGTGAAAAAACATCAGAAAGTATACTCGACAATCGAGAAGGAAACTTTAGCCTTAATCACAGCATTGAAAAAGTTTGAAGTGTATGTGAATAGACCTAGGAATGAAGAAATTTTAGTGTTGTCTGATTACAATCCACTACTCTTTATCCAGCGAATGAAAAATCATAATCAAGGTGGTCTTTGTACCTGCAACAGTATAACTTAAGAGTGCAACACATTAGTGGCAAAAACAATGTAGTTGTTGATTATTTATCTCGTTGCAAATTGTTGGATTCAACACTGTGATAAAAAATCTTCTGGGGGGAGGTATATTATGTATTGATACTTTCAAAACACATATGTCCCCTCTTTGACTGTATAAAATGTTATATATAGAATTTTGCAACATTATTCAGATTCCTTAGCTAGGATGTTTTAAAATGTGTAGATTTTGCATAACACAATGTAAAAGAATATATAACGTAGAATGTAAAGAAAAAGAGAGAGATTATCTTTGTCCGCTGGAAACTAGGATTGTTTCCCTATTGTGTCATCGCCTCTAGATAAGAGGAACTCGAGATCTCTGTTTGCTTTCCTAACCTGTCAACACGTTTGATTAGAGACTTTGAGGTCTCTGTTGTGTTTTGAGAATTCTGTCATCACGTCTGATAGGGACTTTTACTTGAGTCTGTCTCGATCGAGTCGTGTCTTTGTTGAGCAGACTGGTTTCATACACATACGTCTTTGCCGAAACCACGTGTAGATTTCAAAATTTTTTCTGTAAAGTCATGTTATTTTCAAAGTTTCTGGAAGCATTGTATCATCTTTCTCATCCCCAAAACGTTTTGTGCCATCTCCACTGTCATGCTTTCGTAAGGAAGAGATTTCATTGCAACTTATAACTGCATAGCATTCAGACCTCCTCTCTCTCTCTCTCTCTCTCTCTCTCTCTCTGCTTTGCCATAATTGATATTAACGTAACATAAATTGGTCACTCATAACTTGTAGATTTCAGATATTTTGTAGTTTATTTAGTGTTATTTAGTGCTTGTTGTGGAATCTGAACAAACATTATACCAGTGTGTAACGGCACCTATTTTTGTGAGATTGTGTGAATTGGTGAATTTTTTGAAGAAAGAAGTTGGTATACCAAGTAAAGTGTGTTATACTTTTATTAGTTGCAACTAATAACTAATAGTTACAATGGTTTGGTGAAATTTACATTTTTACACATTTCAAATTTTTGTCTTTTGTTTCATTTGAAGTGATTTTTGTCTGTTCATTTATAAATTTTTCTTATTGGAGTGTGTGTGTTTATTTTATATTCTGTGTAATTGGTGCTTTTTATAATTTTGGTATTTTCCACATTTTTTTGTGTTTTCATTTACATTCACAATTTAATTAACTTGATTATTTTCATTACTTAATCATTGAACATTTAATTGAATTTAACACTTGTGAATTAATTTGCATTTACTTAGAACTCTTTTCAAGGTTCATGGTTATTTAGCACTTGTGAATTAATTTCCAAATTTTAGATATTACCTAACACATTTGAATTTCAGATGAATTAATTTTCTTGAATTTTATGATAAATTAATTTTGATTTAATTTTACTTAATTGATTCAAGAATTTATTAAACTTTACTTTGTTTCCAAGTAACAGTAATTTTCCCTGATATTGTGAATTTCACTAATAATTTTGAGTTTACTAATAAATTTTTTGTATTTTAAATTTTTATAAGTGTTTCTTTACACCAGTATTTATATATGAATATATTTAACTTAGGTAGAAACACAGAGTGGTAATTGATCTGTTTTCCTTCAATTTACTTGAAGTGACTTAGAACCAGGGAAGAACTTAGACTTCAGAAATCAGGGAAATACTTAGACTTTTAAAGTTGTTGATGGAGTGATGCCCTTTGATTAATTCAGTTACTTACAAGATTACCTCACACCTGTTTTGATGAACTTTTTCTGATTTTCTACAATACTGGTAAGTTGTTAAGGGGATCACTGTATATATATATATATATATATATATATATATATATATATATATATATATATATATATATATGTAAATTACTGAAGAAGGAGGAATTTACATAAAAGCTGGACTCTGGTTTTAAAGACACTGTATTTACATAAATTTACAGAGGTCCAGGAAACACAAGAGTAGGTGAACTTCTCTCAGTCCACCCGAACACGTGGGGGAGCATCCCGGTCACGTGTTTAGGAAAATTGCGCAACGGAGCAAAATTGCAAGCTTGAAGGACTTCCAAGTTCTACCACAGCCAGGCACAGCGTTGGTCTGCAAGTAGAGGGGGGCAAGGCATAAGGCAGGGCACACGTGGGGGAGCTTTACTCACTGTTTTCTCTCAATCAAAAGGCCACTCAGGGGGGAAATGAAATGACTGGGAAATTCACACAGCAGAAACTATTTCATGGCTTAAATTCAGTAGGGGAATGTTACTAGTATCACAGGGGAGTAATTACAGAATTGAGCCCAGATGGCGAAGGGGAGTGAAACACTGCAAAAGTCGCCTTGGAAAATGAAATGAAATACAGACAAAGATAAAACAATTATTGGTTGAAATGGAATTTCCCTTACAGTACCTTTAATGAGGATACTGGATGTCTTCTTCTCTAAGTCTGGACACTATGGACTTCTAAAAATATACTTAGGCTTCCCAAACCATGGGAAACTCAGGCCCAGGAGGGGCTGGGGGGGGGTGGTCAGCGGCGTCTGGTAAGGGGCCAGTGGTCTGACCTAGCCTAGGTCCCGTCGTCTTCTGAGACCTCTCTCCTGGATTCAAGACCTTTTCAAGCTTTCTCCTGGATAGCTCCTCCCACTATGCCTGCAGCGGATATTCCAAGCACCAATGGGAGAAGAGTATAGCTTTTTAAAAGAAAAAGGAGAATAGGCTCCTCCAAAGTCGAAGGGGTAACTCGTATAGATACAATAAACTTGGGTTAAAGATTATTTCTTTCCTTGGTTCTGCTTAAATCTTGAACACCTCCCCATTCTAGAGGACATTTCAACCCTGGACGGGCTGGAATGAACAAGACAAGCTAGAACCAAGGACCAATTGCAATATAGATTAGTGAGCCTTCCATTCTCCCTTGAGTGGACTTATAATATAAGCAATATTCAAAATCTGCCAATTATAAAATTCATGAAGTCTTACTCGACAGGCAGAGAATTAAGTAAAATGAAGAGTGACTTGACTAAAGATTAACTTTCTATATTCAAATACACTTAAAATATAACGCCATACTGAGAATAACAATGCACAACAATAAATGGTTATATATTTAATTAGACCTACAGGTAAGTTACATCCTACATAATACTACTAACTCAGTTGTTCAAGGTAACACATCTTATCTGTCTACCCTGATGGATCGATATGACACGTTCAGGTGTGTTAATGGCCCTACGGTTTCGTGAAGTTACTTTGTCTCGTAACAAGACGACACCTAACATTATTAATAATATCAACACTAACATTAGTGCAATAACAAGGGGAAAATTAATGGAGTAATTCTTCGTAGGGATTAAATAAGATAACACACACACACACAAGAAAACCAAATTTAAATTTGATCAAACAACGTCAATTTCACAAAATATAAAGACTATGGAATAACACTAAATCAGAACAGCTAACCAACTATTGTATAAACGAGCCAGGCTTCGAAATTATCTCTAAGCTATAGCAACGTTTGCTGGCTAAAATTTTCTCAAGTTAAATGGAATTCTAAGTGCCTAGAATAGGGCACGGTGCCAATTGTGGCCCTCTTACGACAGTAGTTCGTAAAGAAGTACTAAATTATACAAGACCAGGGTAGCTGGCAGTTTGGCTCTGCCTAAGCAGGGCATACAATATGCAACAAATGCCACAAGGCAGTAATTATGAAGAAAGGAAACCAAGGAAGATAAGATACAGACAATACAAAAGGAAAAGAAGAAAGTTACGAAAGGGTCAGAAAGAAGAAGAAGTAGCAGAGTCTGGCACTCTCTTCTGGATGGAGAGGGTCAGAATTCTCTATAAGAGGGTGGCACTGTGCCAAGCACTAGTGCAGAGAGGCTATTGGCTCTCGTAAGGTTTTGGAAAACCTCGACACCCTTTCCCCTTCTTTCTTCGACCTCTCCGAGGTCGGTTTGACGATGCCATGGGGGTCCTTGGAGGATGCAAGCCCTTTGAAGATTCCGAAGGGGCATCTGCTCCAGCTGCTGCGACAACTGGAGCCTTGGCACTCGTCCCTGTGCCTAATGCTGTGTGGCTAGGTTCTCCGAGTTCTTCGGGCAAATAGGATTCGGCAGAGTCATTACTCCGGGACTGGTTCGCTGCTGACGGAGGGGGATTGGATGAGGTAATGGTATTCGGGATGGGCTTACGCGTGGGGAGGACAGACTCTGGGGCGGGCTGCGAGGCCTCACCATTGGTGGAGTGTCCACTATGTTCATGGGTGTCCTGGAGGATTCCTATTGGAATTGGCTCTTCCTTGACTGCCGGCATGGGTAGTTGGGCCAAGGCAGCAGAGGGAGAGCGACCGGGACTTAGAGCTCCAGAAGGAAGACTCGAGTCTGGCCCTGGCACTGGCACTAAGGCCGTTTCGGACTCAGTGGAAGGACTCAAACGTGGCTCAACATCCATGAGAGATGGAGCCTGGCACTGCCTGGCACCTTCAAGTGGCACTGGCTGTGAAGGCGGTGGCCCTGATACGGTATAAAGTTAGGAGGAGACTTAAAATCTTGTCCTAGCAGGACATCATAACCTCCTGGTATATAGTTTGCTACTGCCATGGTACATATCTTCGAACGGTGAGGTCGTGTAACTCTCAACCGGACAGTAGGTAGGAACATTTTGACATGGTTGAGGCTCTCTATCGTCACGAACTGATGCCTATCAACCTTAGCTCAGTAAGGAATTTTATCCTCTCGGATGATGGAGACTTGCGCACCAGTGTCGTCGAAAGCTCGGACCTGGTGGGCAGGATAGCAACCTTTTGGAGGTGCGACAAATATGGGGCCCAGAGCAGGGGGGCCTAGAGTGGATGGATTTGTTGTGGCCGTAGCAATGGCAGAAACAGGAGCTTTCTTGGGGCATCCAGCCCAGGCAGCAGTGTGCCCATGCACTCCGCAGGTGTCACAGAAACTCTTGCTAAAATCTGGCAGGGGCCTGTTGTTTCTGTTCCAATGGCCGTTGTTTTTGTTACTATGATTGGGTAGTCCATTTGGGGGAGTGGCAGCAGCTTACTGAGGAGGATCTACCTTTGCGAGGCACTGCTCAGTGGTTGACCCGGTTTGTTGCAATGCCCACACACAGGTTTCCGAGGAAGGTTATTTGGGAGCTGGGTAGGCTGAGAGGGGGCAGCAGGAGTGAGGGGGAGAGCAGGACGTATTTTCTTCTTTAAAGAACTCTGCAATGGATGGAGGGTATCATAGGCATCTGCCCATTTACAGCATTCCAAATGAGTCTTAGGGGCCTTGTCCACCAAGTGGGTGGCAAGATCAGGGGGGGCGTAGGCAAGAAAGTCCTCAAAATGGAAGAGCTCTAAGACCTCAACAGATGTTGCATTGGAGGCCTTCGTCCACCTATGGAGTGCCGGTGTCTTCTTTGCCGCCCACTCTGTCCACGTCTGGTTAGCCTCCTTGGGCATAGTCCTCCATTTTTGCCTCCACCGGTCTGGGGTCAATTCGTATGCCCCAAGGATTGCCTCTCAGATGCGGGCAAGATCGTGTCGCTCGTTCAGGGGAAGGGCCTCGAAGGCAGTCCGCCCTTTACCAGCAAGATGCTTGCCAAGGAGGAGGGCCACTTCCTGAGGGGTTGGATTGATCGAGCCAGGCGTCGGGTTCGTTATCGTCACAAGCCCTAATGAGGCCGCCCATGCTGTGGAGGTGAGAGGGCGCAGGAGGCGTGGGACTCGAGGGTGCCTGGGAGGCACTCTGGACTGCCATAGCCAGTTCATGTGCCCTTTCTTTCTCCCTTTCAGCAGCTTGCGCTTCTCTTTCAGCTGCTTCTCTTCTTTCTCGCGCTTCTCTTTTAGCTGCTTGGAATGCCCTTTCAGCTGCTCTCTCTTGGGCTGCTTCCTTCAGCTTATCATTCACCCAATTGATTAGCTTTGCGCCCTCCAGCCCCAGGGCTCGTCCGGCTTCTGTGAAGTCCTTAGCCTCCTCCAGTGCTGCGTTACTGGCCATCTCCTCAGCCGTAAAACGCTAGTAGACTAGCCTGAGAATAATACGGTGGAAAGCAGTTGCAAAATCAGTAAATGTCGCCAGAGGTATGCGGAAATGCTCAACAAGGACTTTGCAAGATGACCGTAAATCCCTGCAAACACAGTTACTAATGGTGCGTAGCACGGTGGAAAACTCAACGCCGGTAAGGGATTTGGTAATAAATTTCGTAAAACAAAACGAAAGAATCCGGTCCCCTCAATTTACGGAATCCTCCCGTGAAAAGGTAGCAAATGGAAATAGGGTGGAAGGTAGTGGCAAAATAAGCAAATGTCGCCAGAGGTATGCGAAAATGCTCGACGCAGACTTGGCAAGATGACCGTAAATCCCTGCAAACACAGTTACTATAGGTGCATAACACGGCGGAAAACTCACCCCATAGAATCTCTGTAATTTACAATTCGGCGGAGAACTCGACACCGGTAATGGATTTGGTAATAGGTTTCGCAAAATAGAGCGAAAGACCCTGGTTACGAAATTCACGGAATCCTCACGTGAAAAGGTAGCAAAAGGATTTCGTAGAGGCGGAAACTCGACGCCAATATGGATTTGTATGGTAAAAGGGATAATAAAATTTCAGTCTCGAAATTCACGGAATCCTCACGTGAAAAGGTAGCAAAGGGATGTCGTAAAGGTGAAAATTCAACGCCCGTACGGATTTGTAAGGTAAAAGGAAAAAATAAAAATCTAGTCACGAAATTCACAGAATCTCACGTGAAAGCATGCGAAATAAAGAACGTAAATGCGGAACCTCGACGCAATTACAGGTTTGTAAAAAAAAAACAAATCTGGTCACAAATTCACGGAATCCTCACGTGAAAACGTGGCTAATACAGTTGATAATAAAAAAAAATGGATATGGGATCTCCCTATTGTTTTTTTATTGTTTTTTTTTAATAGATATCGTCTCGAGGATGGAGACGGGAATTAATAAAATATATTCTTTTCTTGCTACCAACGCAAATCCCTTGAACCTAGCTTTGCTCAGAAGACCCAGGATAACCTCTCTAATGCTATAAAATACACTGCCTTTTTCCCACCCCAGTTCCTTTCTCGCTCTCGCGAACCTAAAACCCTCCTGTCCGTGAACTTAAAACCCTGGCGAATTTAGATGCATGCGTCCTGTCTAGACTGCCCTGGACTGAGTAATGACAATTGTTTTCAAGACTGTGCTGGTACTACGCTCGGGGTAATATGACTTTGTTCGAGATACAAAAGTATTTGCCCTTATTTGATTACTTTCTGCACAGAGAACAACGAAAAGAAAATGTTTACCTTTAATTTTACTTATCCTAACGTTAAGAATGTTTTACGCTAACACTTTGTTTGTCCTTTCCTGACTTATTGACTCATCTTATCCTATGTAATGAATGGAGCAGGATCGCAGATAGGTTTCGGGCCATGTGGCCGGAGGATTTAAAGATCCTATCCAGTTTAGACATGCGAGGTTTGCCAACGAGAGAGAGAGAGGATGAGAGAGAGAGAGAGAGAGAGAGAGAGAGAGAGAGAGAGAGAGAGAGCTAGCGCGCGTTGTTTCACATAAAAGAAATAACACACGAAAATACCTTTACATTGCGGGATTCGCGATTAGCTAGCAATTCACGATATTTTCGTTTTGAAACTTACTCCTAACCTCTGTTCTTCATGCAATGGCACATAACATTAAAATTTCTCTCTCGATCTGGGGTTTATCAGCCTACACGTGGTCTCTTTCTATCGCTACAAAGGCAGTCAGTTTTTATATATCCCTAACTAGAATAACTAATTCTACACAAATACTAAAAAATAAAATAAAATTTACCTTATTCCTGTTGTGGAGAATTTGGAAACCTTGCCTTAGCTTGCTCATAAAAATATTAAGGAATTCAGATTCGTTTCTTTCATGAATTTTAGCTTAGCTTATTATGAAATCGTGGTTGGGTCACCATTATTCAAAATTCACCCTTGTCTCCTCCCAGAAAATACACTTACATTGAAGATTTAGGCCTTGACTAGAGGACGAGGGGTTTGAACAAGAAAAAGAAAGGTTGAAAACTAAGCTTCTCCGGCATAAGCCCGGGTTTACTGAAGAGGGAGGAATTTACATAAAAGCTGGACTCTAGTTTTAAAGGCACTGTATTTACATAAATTTACAGAGGTCCAGGAAACACAATAGTAGGTGAACTTCTTTCAGTCCACCCGAACACGTGGGGGAGCAGCCCAGTCACGTGTTTAGGAAAATTGCGCAACGGAGCAAAATTGCAAGCTTGAAGGACTTCCAAGTTCTACCACAGCCAGGCACAGCGTTGGTCTGCAAGTAGAGGGGGGCAAGGCATAGGGCAGGGCACACATAGGGGAGCTTTACTCACTGTTTTCTCTCAGTCAAAAGGCCACTCAGGGGGGAAATGAAATGACTGGGAAATTTACACAGCAGAAACTATTTCGTGGCTTAAATTCAGTAGGGGAATGTTACTAGTATCACAGGGGAGTAATTACAGAATTGAGCCCAGATGGCGAAGGGGAGTGAAACACTGCAAAAGTCGCCTTGGAAAATGAAATGAAATACACACAAAGATAGAACAATTCCCTGGTTGAAATGGAATTTCCCTTACAGTACCTTCAATGAGGATACTGGATGTCTTCTTCTCTAAGTCTCGACACTATGGACTTTTATAAATATACTTGAGTCCCAAAGCATGGGAAACTCAGGCCCAGAGGGGGAGGGGGGGAGTGGTCTGACCTAGCCTAGGTCCTGTCGTCTTCTGAGACCTCTCTCCTGGATTCAAGGCCTTTTCAAGCTTTCTCCTGGATAGCTCCTCCCACTAAGTCTGCAGGGGATATTCCAAGTACCAATGGGAGAAGAGATAGCTTTTCAAAAGAAAAAGGAGAATGGATTCCTCCAAAGTCGAAGGGGCAACTCATATAGGTATATTAAACTTAGGTTAGAGATTATTTCTTTCCTTGGTCCTGCTTAAATCTTGAACAACATATATATATATATATATATATATATATATATATATATATATATATATATATATATATATAGGGTTGATGCCTTTGTATAATAAGGTGCCCTGTGAGGTTATTTAGACCTGCGATAATTTTACGCTAAGGTCGGTTGGTTATGACTTTGCATACTCATTGGAGTGTCTTGGATTTCAATGATAATTTACGAAGTCAGTATCTTCTTTGGTTATGATGACTGAGATGTTTCAACTCATGATGGTAGTTTCTAAGTTCATTTAGTATCTTCTTTCTGATGTGAGGTTTCTAGTAGAAAACACAGAGTACAAAAATATCTCTATTCTCTGAGACTACATGATGAAGATCAGATAAAATTGGACAGGTCTTCTAATGATGATGGCTGATTGAATTCTGACTTACAATCTGGTTTACAAATCATAAAGGGAGCAGACAGTAGCTTGAACATACGAACATACACACAGATGGCATAGATTACAAGTCACGTAGGCCATTTGAGTTATAGGTCACTGTGGTTGTCTCAAGCAGGAAGCTTGGACAACCGTTTACCAAACAAATGAATGACCACAGATGATGGCAACTAGACACTGACTGATTACAACACGTCATCTTAGCCTACATTATCATATCTGGTCTGATCACATTCCTGCAAGCAAACTGGTTGACCTCTTGGGTCACTGGTGTGAATTAATCATAGTTTTAGTTTTTTATATATGAAATAACATTCTATATTTTGTATTATGTAGCACTTACATAAATGCTCGGTCGGCTACAAAACCAAACACAATATTACTCAAGCTTGACTTGCATTTGACTTATAGGAGTGTGATACAGACACAATGTGAATATATAGATATATAGAAAATACTTATAAGTAAAAAATATTCATGGTGTACACAAATACAGATTCATGTAATAAGATATAAGACATATGGATATGATAATATTCGTAAATAATAATGATCACGTGATATATAATGATACAGTTTTACACTTCAACTCATGAAGATACATATGCTACAGAAAATACTAATGTACTTCTGATAATTGCATAACATAAAGATTAACATGATAAAAATCACATTTTAACTGATAGAAATCATACTTGAAGTGATGAAAATCATATATTAACTGATATATTAATTGATATATTAACTGATATAGTAACTGATATTTTAACTGACATAGTAACTGATATTTTAACTGATATAGTAACTGATACATTAACCCATCTACTAACTGCAGTTATTGGTAAGAAATAAGGTAAGAGATTGATTATAGACTACCTGATTTATTCATACATATATATATTGATTCATATAATTATGATCAATATATGTGCACTTTAAATAGATTCCTAGTGCGTACATGCACAGATATATATTGATTCAGTTATTTACTGATACTTTAGCTATGATAGTTATATAGATATTGATCCTTTACTGATACTTTATATATGGAATACATGACCAAGGATATACCCACTGCACATTTAACTAGCGTTTCGAACAACTTTTCGTCCATTACACAGTTCCAGACAACCACCTATAGCCAAATGAAATGGCCAATTCCAAATGGTTAAAAACAAGGGGAAATTGCCTGGGCAGGGTCCGACGTTCTACTTTGCGCCCATACTTGTTCTCTGCATCCTATGCCATACGAATACGTTTGGGATGAATAAAATCATCCCCAACACGAGTCCTGCGCCAGCAAACATAGGGTTGAATATCCTCTTTGGTCGTAATTGTCGGAAGTATGTCCCTTTGTAGTCAATTCCGACAGCCGCTGGAGCATTCCGCATTAAAAACGAGATTAACGATGGGATACGGGTGTTGGTCCAATAAGTCCATGAAATAGGCTTGTTCACTTATGATGGTGCTTATTCCCTTCACATTGTAGGCGGTAGTAAGTTACTAGACAAAGAAGTGGGAAACAGCTATTTTTAAGATTGCCAGGCAACATAAGAGTCAAAGAGAATATTAATCATAATTCTGTAATTCTCTACGCTTACTGAAATTAAGCTGTGATAAAATCCGATCCTAACAAAAGGTTCATATTAAATTTTCTCGCGCGCATCCTCTGAGGTTAATTTTTAGGCAGGAGATGCTACGAAAGAACCCACTATGTAACTAATTTCTATATAAACTTTGGGTTTTTCAAGAAAATGTGACATTTTCCCATGAATGTGATCTACTTGAATTGTAATATGCTAATGTTGCAAGTAAATTTTTCATACCCATGACCTGATACTTTTAAATGTCCGGTTACCAATGTCATAAGCTGATTTATTGACTCTAATTGTCTATGAGGTTCAGAAAAAATTAATTCATTTTGATGTTATAGAAATTCTGTTTGCTTATTTTGTTCATTAATTTTAAAACGATTGCGATTCCTTAACTAAGCTTGCATTGATCACCACGGATAAGAATAGGTTACGGCTATGTATGTCACCGTGACCTATGAACCACATGTGAAGTTCATAAGCTAAGCATTCCTCTCCAGCTAACTTGTTTTGTAAGCACAAGACAATACACAACTACAGATGAAGCCTGTGCAAACGGATTATTGGGTTTAAAAGGAACAGTGATGATTCAGCAAAATGCGCCAGGCACCTTTAGGACGGATGACATCATCAACTGGCAGGAGACTCCTCTCAGCCAGCTTAAGAGTTACATTACTCGCTGTAGTAAATACGACTTTAGTACTTTCAAATGATAGCCATGTATAAATTGGATATTTTTTGTTTTAATACTCCACCCACACGAGAAGAATGTCTGAAAAACAGTACCAAAATTGAACAATATAATATTAGTTTCATGTTGGAAACCTGAAAGATTGTAAAATATATGTAATTACTTATGTTAAATTAGATATTCCTTATTCAAACTAATGAAAAAGGTTTCCATACAAATTTTATATATATTATTTACCCTCTAAGATCCATATAGGATTATTCACATAGATATACATTTTCACTTCTAGACTTCCTGACTTTAAAATCTCTCTTTTTTTTTTTTTTTCATTGACTACGAATATAAACCACCGGGACAGACAATATGCCAGTAGGTTTTGATATATGTTTGAATTTTTAGCTTATTTGTCGTTAATATCCCTAGAATACTGAACGGACTACTAAACTAAAGCGTTAAGTTCAAATCTTTACGCATATATATTTGGATATTTTATAAACACTTACTGCATATGGTTACGTTTTGCTTATTGAATTTATCGTGATTCCTTTTTTATTATAATTTGTAACCCTTCCAACTTCTTACAGAGTATATTATATCGACTCCACTTGTATCCATACTTTTTTTATATTTGTTAAATTAATGGTTGGCCTGAATATGTGGAAAAGTGTTCTAGCGGCGTACCATATAAGGCTACTTGCGGTATCATTTCTATAGATACAAGATATGAATGATAAGGGTATTTAAAACCGCAAGAACCGCTATAATCCAGTTAGGATCCAATATCACGAGTGTAACTCGTAGGACATTGACACCTTCTTATTCATCCTTTCTACCAAACCGATTGACTCTGGGTGATAAAATATGAAATTGGTTTTCTTAATACACGGAATTCACACAACGAGTTAAGGAAATTATTATTGATTTACACCTCCAAAGTCAGAGATTATCATGTGTTGAATTTCATGTTTACTGATGTAGCACTCATAAATATTCCTAGCGCACTCAATTGCGGTGTTTGTTTTTTAGTGCTATTAATTCTATATAACGTGTCAAGGCAACTATTAACACTAAAAGGTGTTTATTTCCTCTGTCAGGCTCGTAACTCCGTTAATAATTCTACGTGTATCCTTTCAAGGATTGATTTGGCACGGGATAGGTCCCCAAACTGACAGGTGCCTTAGTGTGTCACCTGTTTTCATGACACGTATGACGATTAGTTATGTGCCTTTTTTTTCTGTAAGGATTGTAGGCCAGTAAAATAGTGATTTGGCTTTCTGTGACATAATAGAGAACCCTGGATGACCATGTTATGGATTGGAATACAACCAGTTTAGGACGATTGGTATGAAAGAGATTATTACTACTACCTGGTCATTAGTGACCTGCTGTGTTCTTCGGGTTTTCCTCGTCACGGACCTACATCTAATATTACATTTGATTACAATTCTGCTACACATACTTTAAATATACTTTTGCTTTAGGGTTTCCGTTTGAAGTGTTTATTGTTTTGCTTAGCTGCTGACCCTTGCTTTGTTCAGTTTGTAACAGTTCAGCGCTCCAACCCAGGTATTCAATGTTCACGATCTCTTGGGTTAATGAATTTTCTTGTTCAGATACAGTTTTAACAATAGGCACGGATGTTTCTATATCTTTTAGTCCAACTAATGGTTCTTTGCAAGATGGTGCGGGATTGCGGGAGAATGCGTCAGCTATGATATTTGCTTTCCCAGGTAGATATCTTAACTTGGCTCCAAAGACCTGAATGATCATATGCCGCCAAGTTCCTTTGGGACTGTGATTAAAGCCTTTGAAAAACTCGGTAAGGACTTTAACAGGATAGCCGTAGATTATGAACTTAAAATGTACGAGTGAGTTAACGATACCATAGCCCTTCCTCGCCTATTACTGCATATTTACTTTCAGAGGGCTTTAGTATACGTTAATAAAAAGCTATAGGAAAGAACTGTTTATCATATTGCTGAAGTAGTACCCCTCTTACACCTTGGTCTGAGGTGTCTGTTGCAATAAAAAGAATTCCTTATTTAAATCGGGGATTTTTAAGATAGGTGAGCTGCATAATTCCAATTTTAAGATATCGAACGCCAGTTGATGCTTTTCAGACCATAATAAATCTACGCCCTTCTTCGTAAGATCTGTTAAAGGAGCTGCTGTGATTGACGAGTTACATATAAACTTACGATAGTAATACCCACTACAGCGCAAAAGTGCTGTATCCCCCTTTTACGTTAATAGGTACCGGAAAGTTATGAATAGTCGACACCTTACCATGGACTACTTTAAGACCTTGACTTGACACATAAAACCTAAATAAACATGTTCGGTTTTTAAAACTCACATTTAGATATTTTACTCTGAGATTATTTGTCTTAGTCTCTGTAGCACTAGCTCTAGTTTATGCGAATGTACTTCTAAAGTATTAAAAAAGATTACAAGACCAACCATATAGGCATGTAGGGTATACCCTAAAAGTCTCTAAACACTATATTAATCATTCTGGTGAATGTAACTGGGGCGCAACTTAAGCTGGAGGCATACGTATAAATTGATAATGTCCCCTGAGTGTGCTGAAAGCGGTGTATGAGGTACACCCACATAGCTAATGGTACCTGGTGAAAGCCTTTAAGTAAGTCCAAGCTGGTGAAAAATTTATTCTGACCTAACAAAGATAAGATATCGTCAGTACATGGCACTGGAAAACGATCGGGAATTGTTTCCTCGTTTAAGCGACAGAAATCTACGCCGATACGCCAAGTCCGATCTATTTAGGCATGATGTTTAAGGGAAAAATTATATGGGCTATTTCATTTCCTAATGACTCCGAATGAAATTTCATTGGGAGTCTATATGAAGGTACGTATATAGCTTTATGTTTGTCCTTAGACCGTATTTTGTGTTCAATGACATCCGATTCCCCTAGAGATCACTCACTAGTGGAGAAACATCCTGGTATTCAGATAAAAGATCAACAAATTTCTGCTGAATCACCTCTGCTTGAATGACTTTACGGATATTACTTTAGATAGAGCATAAGAGGGATTCATCTACGACTGGTTGGGCGTGATTAAATTTAGCAACAATAAAAAATGCGATATTTATAACTTCCATATCCACGATATATATATATATATATATATATATATATATATATATATATATATATATATATATATATATATAATATATATATATATATATATATATATATAGGTTTTGTGGATTACTAGATTGGTATTCGGATGGTTACAGACTTCAATATTAACTTGTTGCTGTGGGTCAAGGGTCATCAGTGTATAGTGCTTTGTTTGCGGAAATCGTTATATTTCAGAGTGTTGGGAAGGATTAAAATTTCAGATCCCAGCAAAGTCTTTTTACACGCACTAAGACATTCGAGGGTGCATGCGTCTCGAGATTTTGCGTGCAAACTGCGACTGCGGGTGTGGGAGACTTCTGTTGGGTCGCTTGAACAATGTCACAATTTATGAGACAAGTGATTGGTTCCTCTATATAAGTTATTATTTGATTAACTGTCTCTTTTTGTTCAAAACGGATTTTAATGTGTTAGAAAGTTTATAGAATTTTCCTTTGATAAACATGCCTTATTTGGCAGGAGGTAAGATAATGTTTTGTATACCCATAGATGGATATCTTACAATTACACTATATACAGATCAATGTGTTTTTATAACTATAGAGGTATCTGTCAGCGTGTGCTTACCCTCCCTGTACTGAAACTAAGTTACGCTACGACAATTAGTTCGGTGAGTCCGTAAATACAGGATATTACGTGGACTAAAGGAATAAAAACAATGTAAATAGCTGATATTCTAATTTTATGGCACGTACAGTCGGGCTTAATCCACCACTACTTATAATAACTTATTGTATTAAAATTACGAGAACCTGCTCTGATTACTTGATACGGTCGTGTGATTCATAGGAAAATTCCTTTTTAATTCAAAAAGGTGTTTGGCATGAATGATCCGACATCACTCTCCCCCCTCCACTAGAGTCGCTTATGTGGAATGTGCTCTGCTTGCAACACTCGGCAGATTTGACTGACCCTGACTGTTTTACTAGATGACACAGTAACCAAGTTTGCTGAAGCACGATTTGTTTGTTTCTGATTTTTAGGGCTACTGTTTACCTGTTTCTTTTTATAATAATTAGAATTCTTCTCTTTATTATCATCGACAACGTATTGTGTGTTTTTAGCATTATGTTTCTGTTGGTTACAGAGAAAGCAACGAACATAAGAATGACTTGAACTATTATGAATTGTGCGATTACTATTAAAACAAGTTATCTTTACTGCGTTATTATTAACTATATGTACTTGCTGTGGTTTACTTTCATTCTTTGCTAAAATTTGAAATAGTGAGGGATCTAGGTCAGCGCATTTAGACATATTTTGTTGATTTGTTTAAATGAATGTTAAGTATGTTAACCTAATGAAAGTTTTTACAGACATGTTATTACTTCCAATCCAGCCATATATTTTTTTTTAAAACTTAAGTTGAGTCATAGAGATTCGATTTTTACGCATATAACTAAAAAACTCAAGGCTAAAACTGCCATCGGGAGCTTGCAAAGGAGCCTTTATTGTCCTGACCTGAAATGGTGTTACCTCTAATTTATCCAGATTTGTACGGGTGTTCCACTTGTTTTTGTGTGTTTTTTTATCACTACGGTGCCTAACGACCCTATCCATGCATCTGTATAAATACAGACGTCCAATCCATAAACGCATATTCAATGTTTAATATTTGTTACGTACAGAATTAATAATCTCCCAAAATGATAAGATTAACACAGTATATGATTATGATATTTCAGGAGAACTTCTGGAAACAGAAACTCAAAGATAAAAACTTGCAGTAGCGAAATCCCAATGATGTAGATAATTTCTGTAAAAAGGTAAGATTAAGAATGTCTCGTAACTTCAGCCACAGGAACAACGAAAATTCGACCTACAAAGGAAACACTCAGTTACTCCAAATGAATAAAAAAGGGATTGTACTTAGCTTGATTTTGTGGGAAGTCATGGTGTTTCGATAACAACACAGCCTTGGTGCCCCTTCTCTGTTTAGCGGATGACCCTTGTTCTTAGTGTTGCTTGTTTGTTGAATGATTCGTTTCTCTTGCTGGTCTTGAAGATCTTGCTGTTTAGGTGACGTCACGGCATTTGGCTTCGATGTCGCTTTTCCGCAGTGACCTGAATTCTCAGTTCGCATTCTGCTCGTTCGGTGTTTGTTTGTTGAATGATTCGTTTCCTTGAAGATCCGATGCTGCAGACGGGTCCGGTTTGTTTCTTGAAGTGCTGGAAATGCTCAATAAACGGTGATGCCTTCTTGAATGATTCTAATGAGAGACATCGCTTACGGTTAGGACGAAGCTTGCGTTGCCGTAGGAGGCAGACACGTCAGGTTTGTTTCTTGAAGATATGCACTGCTGAAGACGCTCACTAAACGATGACACTAAGATGCTCGAAGAATCTCTTGCTTTCGCCGTTGTTGACTTCTGATATGATACATTATTCGTTATTCTGGTTATTCTTCGGAAGACGTTGAAGAGTACGCTGAAGGCTGCCACCATTATATAGGGCTGATGCCTTTGTATAATAAGGTGCCCTGTGAGGTTATTTAGACCTGCGATAATTTTACGCTAAGGTCGGTTGGTTATGACTTTCCATACTCATTGGGGTGTCTTGGATTTCAATGATAATTTACGAAGTCAGTATCTTCTTTGGTTATGACGACGGAGATGTTTCAACTCATGATGATAGTTTCTAAGTTCATTCAGTATCTTCTTTCTGATGTGAGGTTTCTAGTAGAAAACACAGAGTACAAATATATGTCTATTCTCTGAGACATGATGAAGATCAGATAAAATTGGACAGGTCTTCTAATGATGATGGCTGGTTTACAAATCATAAAGGGAGCAGACAGTAGCTCGAACATATGAACATACACACAGATGACATAGATACAAGTCATGTAGGCCGTTTGAGTTATAGGTCACTGTGGTTGTCTCAAGCAGGAAGCCTGGACAACCGTTCACAAAACTAATGAATGACCACAGATGACGGCAACTAGACACTGACTGATTACAACACGTCATATTAGCCTACTTTATCATATATATATATATATATATATATATATATATATATATATATATAGTATATATCTTAATATATATATATATATATATATATATATATATATTTATGTAAGTCGCAATTTGTGTCCTACTGATGAGAAATCGTAGTATAGCTTCAATATACCCAGTCATATTAATTTAATTTCTACATCACATTTTGTTCAAATTTTCTTCAGCATAACAATGAAATTTGCGTCAGGGTCAGTGGCCATAGACAATATAAATATTCTGCTTGAGAATTATTTAACAGCAATGAGTCATCAATTAAAGATTGATCTCACTTATTAATTAATGTCCTTTTAAATTTAGATAAATGAGAAGGACTTTTACTGCTTAATGTCTGGGTTGTTTGTGGTAATGAATTTCATTATTGAATTTTATAAAACTTTATCAACAATTTGATTCAAAGATTCTTTCAGTATGTTACGAAGAATATTTTTACTGAGTCTAATGAAATTTTACATGTGACGCAAACACAAATAGTGTCCATAAACTTCAGATTGTTCCTTTTTATTGATTTTTTTTTTTTAAATGCATAGTTCATTAGACACGAGGGTACGTTAACAAAATTAGCTCTGCCATGATAATAAGTTCAAATTACATATGTCAGCGTCTATATTTATGTTATCAAAAAGTTCACAAAATGTTTTATACTATTGCTAGTAATGAAAAAGAACCCCTAAAAATGTACTTTGCTGGCCTTACTTTCGTTTATTTGAAACATTTACAAAATTCCTTGTAAGTATTGCCAGTCTTTTGACGTCGGTCAGTCAAGTAAAAATTTATGTGTACGTACTAAACAGCATATGTATTCAGTTACAACAGCCCAGACTTCAAATGCTCTGTATATCCATCTGAGCGAAAAATCTCATTGTATAAATTGGGCGATACCTCTGTAATTGCTAGGTTAAATGATTATGTTTCAGGAAATTTACTGGAATCAGCAATTATACAAATCACTAATAAAAACAACCTAAATCTTTGTCTGGGATTGTACCATTTAGACCCTTACATTTGTAAAATGTTTATGAAGGACCTTAAAATAAATGAACTACTAATTAATTAGTCCCACATTTATATAGTTAGTGTCTCTCTCTCATGCTAGCTATATTTATATCCTATTTTCGTCTTTTCACTCATTTTTTGGAACATTTTTGTAAATTTCATGTTAACTAATACAAAATGTATTGTTTTTCGATTAAAATTTGCCTTGATAAAGCACAGTCCTTAAATCCTTAATCTATTTTTTCGCGATGTTACTAAGTCGCATATGTTTTTCATAATGTTTTGTTTTCTGGATGAATCATCTGTTGACCACTTGTATGTTCCTCCAAGGCGTGGCTACCTACAATCTTTAATCTTGCCCTCAGGCTATTTTTTGGTTTCTGTAGAGTGAATTGGACCTTATGCTAATCTTGTAACGTCAGTTTGGATATTAAGCCTACTTGTACTATGTTTTGCTCTGTATGATCAGTTGTGCCTAAGTAAAGGGTAGTGTTTGACCGAAAGTTCTTGGCTCTCTAGCATTTAAATTTTCCTGATTATACATAGTATCACGTTTTATATACTTCGTGATCAAGTTATTCATATATAATAATATACAATATATATATATATATATATATATATATATATATATATATATATATATATATATATATATATATGACTGGTAAAAATGCTCTGGTACAACAGAATTCCATCTAATAAAAGGAGCCCATAAAAACACCAAAATATAGAGAGAAAAGTACTATATATTTCAGAGACTGCTGCCTCCCTCTTCAGGTAGATGAATGAGAATAATTCACAGAAACGATGGTATTTATACCAAGAGGTCCATCCACAGGCAAGCCAATTTAGGTCACCAGCACTGATAATCTCCCTTTAATCTTCTCAAGCGCTGGTTGAATGAAAATCTTGTCAATCGTATCTGAATCCCATGCTCCTTTTGCGATGTTCATTACCTGCCTTTCTTTTATTAAGGCCGATTTCATCATTTGACTCTTGTATCGGCAGTTGCTGCTATAAATTTTATGTGACAAATTCTAGTTTATTCTATGGTTATGTTCATTTATATGGTTGAAAATAGCTGAGTTCTGTTGTCCATACCTAACTGACTGTTTGTGTTGTATTAATCTCTGGGGAAGTGATTTACCTGTAAATCCGATGCAAGATTGGTCACAGTCCTGGCATGGGATTTGATAAACCCCAATGTCCTTGGGGGATGTCTTTTGTTGTACGTTAACCAGGGATTTGGCTATGGTGTTTGGGTAAGTAAATGCAAAAGGGTTAGATTTTCCGAGGGTCTGAGTCATCTTCTTAATCGTGTCCAGGTGTGGAATTTTTATTTTATTGTTGGGTGTATCTCTGGTCTTGTCTTTAGGGGGTCGGTAGAAAATTATGTTTGCTTTGTGAATTGCTCTCTCAATTATATGGTCAGGATACTTTAAAGACGAAAGTTGCTTACGAATTAGTTCGAATTCTTTTTCCAGGAAATCTTGGGAACACATTCGTAAGGTTCTTAAGAACAGGTTTCTGCTAAACCTATCTTGATAGCAATGTTGTGATAGCTAAAGTAGTGAATGTATGAAAGTGAGAACGTTGGTTTTCTGTATATGGTAAATTTGTATTCTGTCATGTCTCTGATTATTAAAACATCAAGAACAGGAATTTTGTTGTCTGTTTCCCATTCAACTTTAAATTTGATGCTGGGCACTAATGTGTTTAATTTTGAAAGGAATTCATTAAAATTGCCCCACCTATTATCCCAAAATGTTAGAATATCATCTACATATCTCATCCACAGCATGGTTTTGGGTTTTATTGCATTTATTACTGTAGTTTCAAAGTATTCTATGTACAGATTGGCTAAAACAGGACTTAAAGGACTACTCATACTACACCCGAATTTTTGCTTGTAGAATGATTCCCCGAATGAAAATACGTTATTAGTGCACATAATTCAACTAAATTTATTATTTTGTCAAGCGCCAATGGAAAATGATCTGAATAGGGGGATAATTTTTCCCTCAAAAACTGAAGAACGTCCTGTACTGGTACTTTTGAGAATAGGGAATCTATGTCAAGGCTTAAAAGTTTTATGTTGTGAAGTGGTATATGTGCTTCTCTGAGTTTGTGACAAAAATCTTCCGAATTTTTAATGTGACTGGGAGAAAAAGTGCCTAAAAATGGGGAAAGGAGGCCAGCTAACCATTTAGAAATTTTGTAATTGAAAGCTCCAGCACATGGAACGATGGGTCTGAATGGAAGATTGTCTTTGTGAGTTTTGGGAAGGCCATAAAAGTAGGGTAATTTAGGATTAATTACTTTAAATTTCTCTATTAGTTCAATACTCTTTTTGTCTTGGCCAATTAATCTTACTTTCCGAAAAAATTCTGTGGGAAACTTTTGGAGGGGATTTTTCGTCAGTTTGTTGTAAGTATTTGTGTCGCTAAGGAGCTGGTTGATTTTGTCGAGGTAGAAGTCATTGTCCATTATTACGATTTTGCCATCTTTTTCAGATCTACTTATCATAACATCTAACTTTTTTTTAGCGAGTGGATGGCTATCATAAATCTACGGGGAACAGGATATTTCTTATTTAGGTCAGTTAAAGCATTTATTAACACTCCTTTTAAACATATCTCTTCATGGCTGTAGTTTTTGTCAGATATGAATTTGTCAAAAGCCACTATGAAGTCTAGGTTGTTTTTGCGGTCTGGCATAATGGCAAAGGATAAGCCTAGATTTAAAATTAAATGTTGATTTATAGTAAGGGGGGTGCTGGATAAGTTTAAAACTTATCCAAGTACCAGTACAGGACGTTCTTCAGTTTTTCAGGGAAAAATTATCCCCCTATTCAGATCATTTCCCATTGGCGCTTGACAAAATAATAAAGTTAGTTAAATTATGTGCATCTAATAACGTATTTTCATTCGGGGAATCATTCTACAAGCAAAAATTCGGGTGTAGTATGGGTAGTCCTTCAACCCTGTTTTAGCCAATCTGTACATAGAATACTTTGAAACTACAGTAATAAATGCAATAAAACCCAAAACCATGCTGTGGATGAGATATGTAGATGATATTCTAACATTTTGGGATAATAGGTGTGGCAATTTTAATGAATTCCTTTCAAAATTAAATGCATTAGTGCCCAGCATCAAATTTAAAGTTGAATGGGAAACAGACAACAAAATTCTTTTTCTTGATGTTTTAATAATCAGAGACACGAGAGAATACAAATTTACCATATACAGAAAACCAACGTTCTCACTTTCAAACATTCACTCCTTTAGCTATCACGACATTGCTATCAAGATAGGTGTAGCCAGAAACCTGTTCTTAAGAACCTTCGAATGTGTTCCCAAGATTTCCTGGAAAAAGAATTTGAACTAATTTGTAAGAAACTTTCGTCTTTAAAGTATCCTGACCATATAATTGAGAAAGCAATTCACAAAGCAAACGTAATTTTCTACCGACCCCCTAAAGACAAGACCAGAGATACACACAACAATAAAACAAAAATTCCACACCTGGAAACGATTAAGAAGGTGAATCAGACCCTCGGAAAATCTAACCCTTTTGCATTTACTTACCCAAACACCATAGCTAAATCCCTGGTTAACGTCCAACAAAAGACATCCCCCAAGGACACTGGGGTTTATCAAATCCCATGCCAGGACTGTGACCAATCTTGC